>NC_140173.1:98109466-98226966 GCF_963971535.1 Notolepis coatsorum | reverse complement strand
TCTTTATCGAGACAGTAGGAAGGCTGAGAGGGAGACAGAGTAGGGGACACACAGGAGAGAAGGTTCTTTATTGAGACAGTAGGAAGGCTGAGAGGGAGACAGAGTAGAGGAAACACAGGAGAGAAGGTTATTTATTGAGACAGTAGGAAGGCTGAGAGGGAGACAGAGTAGGGGAGACACAGGAGAGAAGGTTCTTTATTGAGGAAGTAGGAAGGCTGAGAGGGAAACAGATTAGGGGAGACAGTGGATAGAAGGTTCTTTATTGAGACAGTAGGAAGGCAGATAGGGAGACAGATTAGGAGAGACACTGGATAGAAGGTTCTTTATCGAGACAGTAGGAAGGCTGAGAGGGAGACAGAGTAGGGGAGACACTGGATAGAAGGTTCTTTATTGAGACAGTAGGAAGGCTGAGAGGGAGACAGATTAGGGAAGACACTGGATAGAAGGTTCTTTATCGAGACAGTACGAAGGCTGAGAGGGAGACAGAGTAGGGGAGACACTGGATAGAAGGTTCTTTATCGAGACAGTAGGAAGGCAGAGAGGGAGAGAGATTAGGGGAGACACTGGATAGAAGGTTCTTTATTGAGACAGTAGGAAGGCTGAGAGGGAGACAGAGTAGGGGACACACAGGAGAGAAGGTTCTTTATTGAGACAGTAGGAAGGCTGAGAGGGAGACAGAGTAGGGGACACACAGGAGAGAAGGTTCTTTATTGAGACAGTAGGAAGGCTGAGAGGGAGACAGAGTAGTGGAGACACATGAGAAGGTTCTTTATTGAGACAGTAGGAAGGCAGAGAAGGAGACAGCTCAGGGGAGACAGTGGATAGAAGGTTCTTTATTGAGACAGTAGGAAGACTGAGAAGGAGACAGAGTATGGGATACACAGGAGAGAATGTTCTTTATTGACAGTAGGAAGGCAGAGAGGGAGACAGAGTAGGGGAGACACAGGAGAGAAGGTTCTTTATTGAGACAGTAGGAAGTCTGAGAGGGAGACAGAGTAGGGGAGATACAGGAGAGAAGGTTCTTTATTGAGACAGTAGGAAGGCTGATAGGGAGACAGAGTAGTGGAGACACATGAGAGAAGATTCTTTATTGAGACAGTAGGAAGGCAGAGAAGGAGACAGAGTAGGGGAGACACAGGAGAGAAGGTTATTTATCAAGATAATTGGAAGGCTGAGAGGGAGACAGAGTAGGAGAGATACTGGATAGAAGGATCTTTATTGAGACAGTAGGAAGACTAAGAAGGAGATAGTAGAGGACACACAGGAGAGAAGGTTATTTATCGAGAGAGTAGGAAGGCTGAGAGGGAGACAGAGTAGGGGACACACAGGAGAGAATGCCCTCATGGGATTTTTATCCCAGACAAGCAGGTGTCTTAACCACTAGACCTCTGGCCAGTGGCCACATTCAAATTTAAGTATAGACAATATACAATACCACTCTTTTGTCAGTCTCTCTCTCTCTCTCTCTCTCTCTCTCTCTCTCTCTCTCTCTCTCTCTCTCTCTCTCTCTCTCAATTCAATTCAATTCAATGGGGCTTTATTGACATGGGAAACATATGTTTACATTGCCAAAGCCAGTGTTAAAACAAACAAAACTAAGCAAAACAATCAAACAGAGAAATCAGAAGAAATCAGCACAGTACAGGACTTTTTTGTGTGATTGAAAAATCTCTCTCTCTCCCTCCCTCTCCCCCCTCTCCCCCCTCTCTCTCTCTCTCGCACGCACGCACGCACGCACGCACGCACGCACGCACGCACGCACGCACACACACACACACACACACACACACACACACACACACACACACACACACACACACACACACACACACACACACACACACACACACACACACACACACACACACACACACACACACACACACACACACACACACACACACACACACACACACAGTGTGCTGTCCTTCCTCTAGCTGTCCTAATCCCCAACTTGTCCATCAAATGTGTTCTGAGGTTAATTAATTGCAGTTGAGTAATACTATGTACAGGGTAATCTGGGGTCAACTGTTGATCCTGTAATACTGTCTATACTACTGTCTGTACTACTGTCTATACTACTGTCTGTACTACTGTCTATACTACTGTCTATACTACTGTCTGTACTACTGTCTGTACTACTGTCTGTACTACTGTCTATACTACTGTCTATACTACTGTCTGTACTACCCTATGTACTACTGTCTATACTACTGTCTGTACTACTGTATGTACTACTGTCTATACTACTGTCTGTACTACTGTCTATACTACTGTCTGTACTACTGTCTATACTACTGTCTGTACTACTGTCTATACTACTGTCTGTACTACTGTCTATACTATTGTCTGTACTACTGTCTATACTACTGTATGCACTACTGTCTATACTACTGTATGTACTACTGTCTATACTACTGTCTGTACTACTGTCTATACTATTGTCTGTACTACTGTCTATACTATTGTCTGTACTACTGTCTATACCAGGGGTGGCCAACCAGTCAGAGACTAAGAGCCACAAAAAGCCACACCATATATACCAGCGTTTCTCAACCTTTTTTTCAGTCACGGCACCCTTCATGTGTTTATAGGTCCCACCCTCTGGCCTCTGAAGTTGCTAATGTATTTTTTATTTGGGCCTCACAGTTAACCTCTTAAGCCAGAGTGGTCCGGTACTGGACTGCAAATGACATCACACCATAAGTCCATCTTTACAGAATGTATGGATTAATGTTGCATTGCGTTTTCTTTTCAAATGTAGCCAAGAGTAAAGACCCTAACCGTGTCAAAACAGCAGTCAAAGTGTATATTTTCAGCATTACGTTTGTTTACCAATGATTTGAACTGTTATTAGTGAAATATAAGATTATAGAAATCTCAGCGCATTGAGTCGGAAACCATCTTTCCTTTATTAATTTGCTTCGATTTTTCAGGTCTGGTCAATTTTAGCATAGTGTTATTCACAGTCAAAGATACAAAAAAATATATATAGAATTGAAATTCTCCTTTGGTTCATTACAATTTACTCAAGCCTAGTAACAGACACAATATTTCTGACACTGGGAATACATTCCCTGAGATCCATAGATGTCCCTAGAATCAGATACCAAGAACATGAAAATGGACCATAAAGAAAAAGTCTATAAATGTGTATTCTACGTTCTTATGGAATGAAAAAAAAAAAATAAAAAAAAAAATATATATATATATATATATATATATATATATTAGAGCTGGGCCGCTAACGGCGTTAACGTGCTGCGTTATCGCGAGACTAGTATCGCGCGATAATATAATTGACGCCGTTAATCTTTTTCTCAACGTTGGGTCTGTATTGTCCTTAAATACTTGCCGTAGTTCCCAGCTGTGGTACCAGGAAGTGATTGCACTACCGGAGCTGTAGTCAGAATAATGTGTTAAACTAAAGTAGTGGTCCGGTAATCATTGTTATACAGGTGAGGTTAAGAAGTCCTCAGGATATAACACAATTCGGCGATGAGGACGTCTGAATCTGCGCAATGCAAGAAAAAAGAAGTCCGTTGCAAGCTTTGTTTACATTACGTTAGCGAGTTAGCATGTTAGCTCACGTTGATACGGGCGGCACTGGGAATCATCTACAAGAGGAGGAAATCCACTTTACACACTAAAGGAAGGATCGACTGGACTATCGTGAGTGTTTACAACAGAAATGGCTTGGGTTATTGGAAATATTGGACCGTTTGATGACAATGTAGCCCCTTTCGTGACTGTGATGCACGGAGTGAATCCACAGTCACTTGCTCCTCAATAGGAAACTAACCTAGATTTACCATGAAGGACTGGTTCTGGCTGAACCGTTCGTTATACAAGAATCACAGAGACGTTTCAAAGGTGCTCACAGTTGCACGAGGGTTTCAGACAGAGATACGGGATGGTTTGAAAGCTCTGTGTTGCTAATAAACATTTTAAATAATTTTTATAAACTGCTCAAAACGGCATTATTTCCGCCGTTGGGTGATCACAGCGCATGCGCACCATCCCTTATCTCTGTCCGAAATCCTCGTGCAACTGTGAGTACCTTTGTAATTTCTCTGTGATTCTTGTATAACGAACGGTTCGGCCAGAACCAGTCCTTCATGGTAAATCTAGGTTGGTTTCCTATTGAGGAGCAAGTGACTGTGGATTCACTCAGTGCATCACAGTCACGAAAGGGGCTAATGACAATGTGGAGCAAATAAATGAAAATGGGGGACCCTGATGTAAACAAGACAAACGTCTTTCTCTGGTCTGCATCCCCTTAACAATTGTATGTATTGAGCCGTACTGTATTGTACCCATTCTGCAATCTGTTAAATAACGTTTTCATTCATTAATTCATTCATGGAACTGTTACACTGAGCTTGCACTGAATTTGTTGAGAAACCTGCCTCTGCAGCAGTCTGTGTGTGAGCAACCAGTCAGCAGCATTGTGAATTTAGAGATTCAATAAAAGACACATTGAGAGACAGGTTTGTCTGTGGATTAAGAAATGAAGGTTCACAGAAGAAACTACTGACAGAGAGTGATTTGACACTGGAGAGAGCTGTCAATATCAGTGTAACAATGTTAATGGCATCAAAGGAAGGGCACAGAAAATTACGATAAATCTGGTTTTAAAAGAAACACTGGAAATTACAAAAAGAAGAGACATGTTCATGCTGTTGAACAAGGAGATAGAACAGCTAGTGACTCCTCAGATGAAGAGGAGAGGATACATCTCCTCCTCTGGTCATTATTTGGGTAGAACACACCTATTTTGAACACCTTCGGCAGACTTTTTTTTTTAGCCATTTTAATCTAGATTAATCTAGATTAATTCCAGGATTGCAGGTAGATTAATCTAGATTAAAAAAATGTATCTATTACCCCGCTCTAATATATATATATATATATATATTAATATTTTTTATTAAAAAAAATTTAATCAATGGATTAAAGAGCCACACATTGACGGGCAAAGAGCCACATGCAACTCGCGAGCCACGGGTTGGCCACCCCTGGTCTATACCTTCTTAATTCTCTGAAGCAGCCAGCAGTCATCTACCAAAGCAATCCCAGACGAGCGATGATTGCAACGAGAAGGGGGCAGAAGAAGAAGAACAAGTTTTTTTGTTTTGACTTGCGCTTCTGAATGAATGGAAGTGATCGGCCATTTTGGATAATCACGCTGAATTATTGCGGTACACACATTACAAAAACCTTTGTTAAACACTCATTTTCCGTGGGATTTTTATAAACTCTTGGACCTGTACTACATACGACTTCAGGCTATGGAACCCAAATGTTATGTTTTCCAGCGCCTACCTCTCAGTTGGAACCCAAAAACAGGCATCTGGCAACAAGTCAACACAAAAGTAAGGAGTAAATATTTAATTTCAGTGTGTTCAAACCTCTGTTTCTCTAATACATTAGGACTCAAAGTAGGGTGACCAGGTGTCTCGCTTTTGGTTGTACTGTCCCACCATTTGACTGAATGTCCCGTGTCCGCATATTGAGACGATGTCCATCTTTTCGAAGCAAAAAAAAAACATTGGTCTAAAAGCCCCTCCCTACAGTAAACGTAGCAACCCGCCTCTTGTCCACACACATTGCTCTGCTCGTGACGCTACCTTATATCGCAGATCTGATTGGTTAGGTAGTAATTTAGCGCTCTGCTCGTGAGAGTCGTGACGCTACTTCATATCGCAGATCTGATTGGTTATAGTAATTTAGCGCGCTGTCAAAATGTAGCGCTAAGTCAACGTTTAGCAAGCTGTCAAAAAAGAAAACAACATTACAAGCGAACTATTAATCAAGATGGAAAGCAGTAAAAAGAAACTGACCTGCAGTTACAACCAAGACTGGCAAACGACAGATGCCTGGGTGAGACCGATGTCAGGCAATCCTCAGGGAGCTTTCTGTGTTTTGTGTCATAGTTCGTTTTCAATTGCTCATGGAGGAGAATACGACTTGAAGCGCCACAGTGGACGTGAGTCTCACATGAAAGTGGCTCACCAAAAAGAAACATCCAGATCTATGGATATTAGGGATGTCCGATATTATCGGCCTACCGATATTATCTGCCGATATTGGCATTAAAATGTGATATCGGAAAATATCTGTCGGTTTTCAATTTTTATTTGTATTTTTTTTTTACATTTCTATAA
This sequence comes from Notolepis coatsorum, assembly GCF_963971535.1. Taxonomy (NCBI): domain Eukaryota; kingdom Metazoa; phylum Chordata; class Actinopteri; order Aulopiformes; family Paralepididae; genus Notolepis; species Notolepis coatsorum. Next base: position 98,220,799 of record NC_140173.1, on the reverse strand, counting down.
CCTTTATTTACCCAGGCAAGCAAGTAAGAACAAATTCTGATTTTATTTATTGTCAAAAGTATGCATAATGTTGTGTTAATTCCACAACAAGAGATATGTAATGTTAATTACCTGAAATTATTCCGTTTTTGGGTGGGGAAACCCTGCATATATCGGTATCGGTTTATATCGGTTGATATCGGTATAGGAAATTAAGAGTTGGACAATATCGGTATATCGGTATCGGTAAAAAAGCCAATATCGAGCATCCCTAATGGATATGTTTCTTCTTAAACCAAAAGAATTATAGCCAGACGGACAAGGTCACTGCAGCGGATATAACAAGCGTCTATCACACTGTACAACACTCCCATTCATACAGGTCAGCCGACTGTGGTAGCAAGCTAGCTCCTGTAATTTGGCCAGACTCAGATATTGCAAAAGAAATATCGTGTGGTCGTACAAAAGCTATATCCATAGTTATCCATAGTTGTAACTGAGGGGTACAATTCCCTGACTGTATTGAATAAGTATGGTATCATTAAACCACTACTGACTTATGTACATTACTACTGGCCATACAGTACACATGTATATGAGATGAACACGTCCACAATAACACGGTTTCACACAAGTACTCGTTTAGAAGAATATTTATTAGCAGCACGAAGATTATCTTACATTACTTTACTTATCAAGATTGAGAATTGCGCTTGTAAGGCGAAGAATGTGCATGAATAGGTCAAGAGCGTAAGTCCATGAGCATATTCCGCAGGAGATCATTAATACCACCTGTATCATAAGAATTATATATATGGTACACTAGTAGGGCAGCTGGAGATACTAATAGGGTCCCTCCGGTTGTAGGCCAGCAGGGGGGAGGATTTGTCGGTAACGAAAGTCTGGGTCAACGAGGAATAAGGAGACTCCAGGTACAGGAGACAGTGCAATAATCTCTTGATCCGCAGACAAACAACAGCTATCCTCCGGTATGCAGTGCAGCATGGAAGAAAGCTAGCCAGCCTCAGGGGTCCTAGAGGCGGGCTCGACGTTGCTCCTCACAGGGTAAATCCCACACAATTGTGGGTGTAGACGATTCTCCGCTCCATCAGCTACAGGACCAAAGCAAATATAATCCAGCCGAAAAGGGCTCTGTAGTCGCCGGTGTAGGTTATCCAGTGTACATATCCACACGGTCCTCGTCTAGGGCTCCTCGGATGACGGCACCAGGTTAAGCCGCCCAGCCTGGATAAGCACACTAGCTCGGTACGAGGAAGCGTTGGTAATGCTGGTCACTGTAGAACGGTAGCCGCACGATACACTATACATAATAGACTATTACTTAATAATAGAATAGGTCGAACTCGACGATACAGCGTTAAACTCTGACACTTCAGCTATCAATTCGCACGCGGTCTCAAGGCTCTATTTTGGGGCAAAACGGGCCCACTTCACAGCACGTTGTATCATGGTGTGAGGCTTCAACTTATTGGTTAACATACTGCTGTATTCACCTGCGCCGTATTTATACGTTAGGTGAACAATCTAGTACCAGCCTTATTTCTGTCTCATATTCTTGCGCAGAACCGGGCATGTCCAGGCATGTCTTGGCGGTGACTTTGAACTAGACATTGGGGGTATGGCAGTGGCGCCTAGGGGATCGCTGTCCAATAGGAGAACGAAATATTATGGTCTGTACTAGGTAAAGGGATATTCCGTGTATATGTACAAAGAATATACAAGGGATATCAGACGATATACAAATATTATACAATATATCTCAAGTAATAAATATATATATTCGGTTTAATCTGATCCTTCGTAACAATAGTTATTCTAATAGAGAAACACAATTTATTTGTATTATTATTTTTGTATTATACTACACTGTGTTCCCTAGTTCTGTGTTAACACATTGGCGGCCACTGAGATGCGTCTAATATCACTCTAGACCAGGGGTTCCCAAACTTTTCAGTCCGGGACCCAGAAAATAAGGCGTCAGAGAGCCGCGGCCCAATGCACATCGTCAGGCTTTTTTTTCTTTTTTTTTTGCCAGGCGACCGATTTTTTAAGCCAAATATCACTTCAAGCCTATTATGTTAGTTCAAGTTAGTTATTCATTTATATGTGCTATTTATGAGAGGGCTAACTTGTTGCAAAATAATAATGATAATAATAATAGCCTCATTAAAATACTATTGTTGCTTCGGTTGTTTTCAGCGTTTTATGTGCATAATCTGTTATTTAGTTTGAAATGTTCGTTGAAATAAGTAGATTTTTCGTTTTTGTTTATTTATTAAGTTAATATAAAACCATATAGTCACATTTTAGAATACAATAGAATAGAATTTTAGAATACAACTAGAAACACTGTCCTGGCCTGCTTCTAAGTTCAGTGGCCTGACAAAAAAAAAATTATTTATTTTTTAGGAAATCATCTCGCGGCCCTCCCGTGGCTGCTCACGGCCCACCTTTGGGTTGCGACCCCGACTTTGGGAACCACTGCTCTAGACGACCAGCATATGTAAACAGACTTGCACAGTCCGTGGGGCTGTTTGTAGAGCTAAATCTATACTTTATAGTATTGCTATCTGTCCATTCTCATTGTCAATTGAGACCATAAACCGTCCCTTCAAAATGGTTTAAAGAAAAAAAAAAAATGTCATCAATACGTTCTCATTTTATAGCGCCGTTAATATAAGCGTTATAAGGGATTCCGGCTAGGATATTTCCTGGAAGGCTAGATAAAGGGCTAATAGCTACTAACGTTATATCCAATGGCATTTCCGTTATACAGAAGCTACAGTTAAAACTCAAACTGCATATGATCGGTACGATCCTCAAGCATGTATGCATGAAAGGGGGGGCGGGGGACGTCATTTCTGATTATTGATTACCAATAACCGTGTTCATCTCAGTAGCCACATACGCTGATCACCTGGTTGAGTATCATAACAAGCTCTGTTCAGCATGTAATTTACGTGAAAAAGATCTTACCATGAGCCGGTTGGATCCCCCCGAGCATTTCCCAGTTATCGATCGCCATCTGGTAGATCGATATGTCCATTGGCTGATGATATATCCCCTTACTGCATAGTGAAATCCGCGATCCAAAACGTATTCCGTGCAACAGGCAATAGCGATGGCTTCAGGTGAGTAGAAAACTACATTAGAGATCCAGAAAAAAAAAGACAGCTTCTGCCACAGGGAACACTGCATTATCGATACAGCGCCCCTAAGAGGATCTGGCCGGTAATGCACTTTCTCGAATTCAAAGAGTAGGGTAAATCTGCAGTGCCGCTCGGCGACCTTGAATAGGTTATTAAAATGGAATAAAAGCCAAAACAACCTTGCCACGGATATTTCCGTCCTCGGTCCTTTAATCATGGATTCGAAACACGGATATATCCGTTGTTGGGCGGGATTGTGTTAACAGGGAGTATCGAACACAAGACATTCCTGTCAAGTGATAAAGTTTGAATATTTAAAACAGATGTTAGGTGGTAACAAGCCGGCTGCCAGTGCCAAGATGAATGTGGAGAGATATAATTCTGTATTTAATTTGTATTTATTTTGATTTAACCTTTATCTATTCGGTGAAGACCAGTTATTCTAATAAAAAAAATTACATTATCTATCTGTCCAACTTTGTCCCACCAAAATCTTACTGTTGTCCTGCTTTTAAACTTTTTGCATCTGGTCACCCTAACTCAAAGTGATTTTGAAACTTCAGAGTGTTACCTTTCAAAAGAGACCATGTGCTATAAGTATAAAGTATAATAAATCCCAATGACTTTTGGTATGCAATCGTCAGGCATTTTATGCTAAATGTAGGGTAAGCTTAAGGGGTTAAAGCACTACTTGGAGCAGCTCCCGCCAAGGGCCACAATTAACACCAGAGGGTTCAGAGAGGAGGGTTCAACCAGGCCCACCTTTGAGCTGCACTGCTGGGCTGCTAACCCTGCTTGATAAGAGATGAGATCCAGACCTTCACACACACCCTGTTACAGCCACTGCATTTTGAGCTACTGCATGTTGAGCTACTGCATGTTGAGCTACTACATGTTAAGCCACTGCATGTTCAGCTACTGCCAGTAGCCGGTCCATAGAGGGCGCTAGGCCGCCGCCCCCCCTGCAGGAAAGAAGAAGACAAGAAGAATAGAAACGTGGTTAGATTTAGATCGTTCTCTGTTCTGGGCGCATGGCATTAACGCCGGACTGACTGGGCGTCACTGTGCAACGCAGCCAATATAAATGGACCTACGCGAAGTTAGGCAACTAAATTGAGCCAATCAGCCTTGTCAGATGTGATGTCCCTGGGCGCATTTTCCTAGCGCCACAAGCAAGCAGAGTCACTGGTGTGTTCCAGACAGAATGGAGAATTAGCTAGCTTGCTAGCTACCATGGATGATGGAGCAGAACATTCCAACCTCGATTTCAGTTGAATGAATGAATGAATGAATGAATGAATGAAAACTTTATTTAACAGATTGCAGAATGGGTACAATACAGTACGGCTCAATACATACAATTGTTAAGGGGATGCAGACCTGAGAAAGACGTTTGTCTTGTTTCCATCAGGGTCCCCCATTTTCAATTCATATAGACATATATGACATACATGACATACAGATAGTCAGTACTGCTACATCTATACATTTATGACATACCAGATTTGCAAATACAGTACTGTTTGTGATACAGAAGGAGTCAAGAAAAGGGAGTATATACATTTGACGTAGAAACTGTACATTGGAGGTTGGGTGGGGGGGGTTGGGTACATTGGGATATTGACAACCATACTGGGTAATTTACATTGGAGGTGGTTGGGGGGGGGGGGGGGGGGGGGGGGGGGCATACTGTATAAACAAGTAACACTGTACATTGAGGGGGGGGGGGAGGAGACACTGTACAAACAAACACAATTGTACATTGAACTATTGACAAAACCATACTAGGTAAATGACTGTACATTGGAGGGGGTTGGAATGATTGGGTTAGGATATTTACAGGGGCCAGTGTTGAATTGCAGTCTCCCGTAGGTGTCCCTTGAGAGAGGTTTTGAAAGTGGGTAGTGATCCACATTCCTTTACAGCTTTGGGTAGGGCGTTCCACATTGATGTGGCATAATTGCGAAACGTGTTTAGTCCCTTATTTGAGCCGAATCTGGGTTTGACATGATTTGTGGAGCTCCCTCTGGTGTTGTGATCGTGGTATTCACTGACCTTTGGGAAGTATTTTGACATGTACATGGGTACCTTGGTCGTGTAGTGTATCTTGTAGACCAGGCCCATTGCAAGTTGTTGTACTCTGTCGTCTACTCTAAGCCATCCTAGGTTGTCGAAGTGGGCAGGGGTGAGGTGGGTTCTAGGAGTAAGGTCAAGCAGTAGTCTGACCAGTTTGTTTTGAGATGTTTGTAATTTTGTTTTTAGCGCCTTTGAGGTGCTTTGGTACCATGAGGTGCAAGCATAGTCGTAGTACCCCTGAATGAGTGCTCCTGCCAGAGTCTTCAGGGTGTTCTTGTTTACCAGAGAGGAGATCCGGTACAAGAATCGAGTTCGTTGGTTGACTTTTTTTATTACATTGGATGCCATTTTGTCACAGGAGAGATTAGCCTCTAGGATGGACCCCAGGTAGGTAATTTCATCTTTCCTTGTGACAATATTGTCACCCACTGTAACTGAGAAGCCGTCGGTCTTGCTGAGTTTGTTATTTGAACCGAAGAGAATGGACTCTGTTTTGCCCATGTGTAATGATAGTTTGTTATCAGCGAGCCATATGCAGATTCTGCCTAGTTCCGAGCTGAGTTAAATCCCTCAAAACAATACCTTTTGAAAGACGAACACTGCAAGAAAAACCTTATAAGAGTTTGGACCTTATAAGCCTGATATCTCATTTCAGAAACAATCAACACACAGAGGAAGATAATATATTTGGTCGTTTTAGCTGGTTCGGTAAGAAGTGTTGGCTAACAAGAAGCTATATGGCTAGCTCAACGCAGTCATGTAAATGCCGTATTTTGATTTCCATGCCTGCTTTTTAAAACGACGGGGACAGATACAACATGCCCATGGACTGTTACTGGAGTAAAGGATATGAGAAACACTTTTTTTTTAATTTTTTTTTACGTGGAATAAGGCTTGTGGACAGCTGAATGTCAACTCTTCTAATAGTAAGTCATATGTTTAATTTACGCAAGCCAGCCTTGGCTCTTTTAACCTCTTCCGCCTGTGCAGTCCATCAGCGGACCGCAAATGACATAATGGTCATACATCAATATTTCCAGAAAAAAAACAGCGATTTTAATTTCAAACGTATTCAAGAATAAACATCATGAACATGTCACAACAGCATTTAGAATGTATATTATCATCAATACGTTAGTTTAGGAATAGGTTAAAGTGTTATATAGATATATTTTTCTCTGTGGAATGTCTGTATATTCCGTGAGAGGTGACCATTTTGTAAAACCGGGGGAATGGGAATTGTAGTTTTTCTGCAGCCATTTTGTAGCAGACTTCCACAGGTCTGGTTCTGCGTTGACATTTTTCAAAACTACACTTCCTGAAAGATTCTATTGGGTTCAAGGTTCATAGTACTTTATGAATTATTTCAATAACTGCTATTATTGGGGATAATTCTACCACAAAAGGAAACGTTTATGACAAATATTGAAACATAGTTAGTTTCTCTTCCCTATTGTTAGCATGTAGCAACAATTAGATCTGAAATTAGTTTCAAAACGGTTGCACCCTAATCAAAATAAAAAAGCTACTGTACAGTAGATTTCATTATCTGTTCTTATGCACGCCTGGTGATACTAAATCGAAATTGAACTCGGGCATTTGAAAGATAATATATGTATATAAATTTGCGAATTGGCTATAATAAGGTCATTTATAAGCCTGCTATTCTATATTCTATAATAATATTTCAAATTGCATTGGTCCGGATGGGAGAATTCAGTACTGTATCTACAAAACATTCTGTTTAATCATCTTCCCTGTATTCATTTCCTTAGATCTTTTGTACACGTGATCTCAAGAGGGGACTGAACGAGCTCAGTGGCAGTTTTTCATGTCTGGTCATTTTTAGCATGGTGTTATTCACTGTCAATGATGCTAAGACAAATCATAATTCATATTCTCCTTTGTTTCATCACAATTTAAGCAAGTCTAGTAATAGCCACAATATTTCTGACACTGGGAATACATTCACTGGGGTCCATAGATGTCCCTAGATACCAAGAACATGCAAATGGACCTTATAGAAGTGGAGCAATATTCCATTTACTTAGGTATGTATTTTAGGCGGATTTTCAGAGGTTATGGCTATGTGTGTGAGAGAGAGAGAGAGTGAGAGATGGAGAGAGAGAGGGGGGGAGGGAGAGAGAGGGGGAGAGAGACAGAGAGAGAGATAGAGAGAGAGAGAGCGAGAGAGAGCGAGAGAGAGAGAGAGAGAGAGAGAGAGAGAGAGAGAGAGAGAGAGAGAGAGAGAGAGAGAGAGAGAGAGAGAAAGATGGAGAGAGTTTGGAAACCTGGCTGCATTGACTGTGATCATATATTGATTGATGGCAATCGTGATAGTTGTACTGTACCTACTTAAATATTCGTACGCTTGTGGTTTCGCCGAAGCTCTGACGCACACAGTGCGCTCCTACCTCTCTCTCTCTCTCGAACGCAGTGAGCGCTCCGTAGTATGATCATGATCTTTATGATCGACTAGAATAAAAGAAAAATAGGTTTACTACTTATACTGCAGTAGTTGTTCCTTTGTTCATTAATGTTACCTAAATGAATTGTATAGCACCAACTCACTACTATTGCACAACTGATTTGACAAAAAAAATCTAAGAAATGCCCCCCGTTCACCTACCACGCCCCCTCCTACTATACGTATCACCAGCCGCCACTGGCTACTGCATGTTGAGCTACTACATGTTCAGCTACTGCATGTTCAGCTACTGCATGTTGAGCTACTACATGTTCAGCTACTGCATGTTCAGCTACTACATGTTGAGCTACTGCATGTTGAGCTACTACATGTTGAGATACTACATGTTCAGCTACTGCATGTTGAGCTACTATATAATAATAATAATAATAACTTTATTTGTATAGCACTTTTCATACAGAGGTTGCAGTTCAAAGTGCTTCACAACAGTAAAAAATACAGGCATAAGCGGCATAAAAAGATAGACAGGTAGAATCACAGTGTTTCACATTAGGATCTAGCATCCCAATAGGCTCTCCGCTTATATATGTTCAGCTACTACATTTTCAGCTACTGCATGTTGAGATACTACATGTTGAGCTACTACATGTTCAGCTACTGCATGTTGAGCTACTACTGAATATCTGTCTCCTTAATTCAACACACCCCTCTTTTCCACTGAACTGAAGGACAGATTGATGAAAGCGTTTGATTTTGTGACAGGAAGCGATCCATCATCACTCTCGGAGGCTAATGCCGGTGTACAGGATCCCCGTGGAGTGCAGCTTTCTAAAAGATCCCAAACACTGGTTGACAGAATGTGTCCCATGTGCATTACCTCTGGGTCCGTGCTCCAATCGATGCAGCACTCTCTGCCACTCTCCATGTCATCATCGTCATCAGCGGCGAGACATATTATCGATGATAACCACATCACCTCCGGACGCAGCGGAGTGTTTCCACGCCTCCCCGCGGGCGAGCGAGCCCTCAATCAATGATCTCCCTCTCTCTCCCTCCCTCTCTCACCCTCTCTCTCTCCCTCTCTCTCTCCCTCGCTCTCTCCCTATCTCTCCCTCTATCCCTCCCTCTCTCTGTCTCCCTCCCTCTCTTTCTCTCTCTCTCTCTCTCTCTCTCTCTCTCTCTCTCTCTCTCTCTCTCTTTATCTCCCCTCTCTCTCCCTCTCTCTCTCTCTCTCTCTCTCTCTCTCGCACCCTCTATCCATCCCTCTCTCTCCCTCTCTCTCTCTCTCCCTTCCTCTCTCTCACTCTCTCTCTCTTTATCTCCCCTCTCTATCTCTCTCTTTCTCTCTCTCTCACTGTCTCTCTCTCTCCCTCTCTCTCTCCATCTCTCTATCTCTCTCTACGCTCTCTTTCTATCTCTCTCTCTCTATATCTCTCTCTCCCTCTCTCTATATCTCTCTACTCTCTCTATCTCTCCCTCTTTCTCTCTCTATCTCTCTTTCTCTCTCTCTCTAGCTACTCTCTCTCTATCTATCTATCTCTCTCTATCCATCTTTCTCTATCCCTCTCTCTCTCTCTCCTCTCTCTCTCTCTCTCTCTCTCTCTCTCCATATCTCTCTATCTATCTCTCTCTTTCTATCTCTCTCTATCCATCTCTCTCGCTCTCTGGTCTAAAAGGAGCTTTGTTCCCCCCAAAGGAGACGTCACATTCATGGAAATGCGTCTATTTCCAACACAGAGGCGATGATCGCTGGGATAGAAGGGGGAGGGGGGGTCAGAGAGGAGATATACATGAAGTCGGGGGGTTAGGGCAGGTCAATGCCCACTCAACTAGCGGAATGTACATGTGTGAAGGAGAGGAGTGACAGATTGAAGAGGATGAGTGATAGTGTGAATATCGGAGTGTGTGTGCATGTGAGTGTGAGTGACTGTGAGTGTGTGTGCGTGTGAGTGTGTGTGCGTGTGAGTGTGTGTGCGTGTGAGTGTGTACGCGCGCGTGTGTGTGTGTGTGTGTGGTGTGTGTGTGTGTGTGTATGCATGTGAGTGTGTGTGCGTGTGAGTCTGTGTGCATGTGAGTGTGTGTGTGTGCACATGCCTTTGTGCTTCTATTCATATGTATGCGTACGGTGTCTTTATATAGAAATACAGTAGGATGTCTTTTGACAAGAGCTGCATTTTCCCCAGATGAATTTAGTCAGAAACGGTCATGCTTGTTAGTGTGTAGGTGATGAGTGTGTGCATGCGATGTGTGTGTGTGTGTGTGCGTGTGTGCGTGCTTGTGTGTTCCAGTTCCCAACGAAAGGTTACATAGTAATACTGGCATTTAATCAGGGAGACAGTGAGGAGCAGTGACCTGGACACAGAAGAGGAGCCAGCAGGTGTTAAAGTTGAATAATCCCCTCCGTTAGTTGATGCTCACAGATTGAAAACGTAGTCCGGGACGCGTCTATTCTTATCCTAACGGATTTATGCTTCCGCATTCGCGTTTTGCAAATCTGATTGGCCACTGCCGTTTCTGGTGCGATCTGATTGGCCACTGACGTTTCTGGTCATGTGACATGTGCGCCCAATCGCGTGATGCGCCCATTTCCGCCTCGACCAGCAGCAAACTACCTAACGCCTAGTTTATCACTGGTTAAGCTTAGGCAACTCTTTCGAAGTTGGTTAAGGTTAGAGTTTGGAATCAGGGCTGGCGTTCTATCGCCCTGCTCTAAGACAAACTCTAACCTTAACCAACTTCGAAAGAGTGCCTAAGCTTAACCGGCGAAAGAACTTGCCATCATACGATTGGCGCGACCAGAAACGTCAGTGGCCAATCAGAGCGCAAAACGCGAACGCGGAAGCATAAATCCGTTAGGATAAGAATTAGGGCTGTCTTAAATACTTTGAAGCTTCGTTCGATGGCACAAGCTTCGAACATTAAAAAAAAAACGAAGTTTAAAAAATAAATAAAATAAAAATTCAAAAAAACTTTTTTTCAAAATCTTTATTTTATTTTTACTTCGGTGTGTGTGTGTGTGTGTGTGCATGGGGCCATTGGGTGGGGCCGGGGGACAAATACACTGGAGGAAAGTAACCCAGCTCAGCACTGCCCAAATTATATCATCACTATTGCCTGTTTGAAGGATATCATCCTCAAACACATATACACCACCTACACGCCTATTCTCAGTCCTTGCCCCACAATGGTGGAATGAACTACCCACCCCAGTTAGGACAGCCGAATCCCATCCAATCTTTCGCCGTCGACTAAAGACGCACTTCTTCAACCATTATCTGAAAAAAAAAAAAAAAAAAAAAAAAAAAAAATCTAACCCTAACTAACCTTACTGTCATGCACTTGTCCTAATAAACTAACCTACACTGTAACACGCAACACTTTGATGAATATTGTTACTCAGCTGATAGAGTTGTATCCTTCCTGATGACCTGTCGTACAGAACTTGTAAGTCGCTTTGGATAAAAGCGTCAGCTAAATGACTAAATGTAAATGTGAATGTAAATGCCTTGTAGAATTCCACACATAAGAAAGAAAGATACTGGGATGAATAAACAAAATAGGAAATAAAATGTAGAAATGTATGCAATACATAAATAAATATGAATCTCCATATATGAAATAGAACATTTAGATAAGGTGCTACTGAGATGTTTTGGTGAGTTCTTTGTTTTTTTGTGGAAGTAGCCCTTCTTAAAAATGCATGAACATTCACTGATAATTGGTCTGTAGTGGAGTCTACAAGGTCTACATTGCCGGACCATGTAGAATCCGGACCTTGTAGACTGACATAATTCTGTGCATAGTTTAGTCTACACAGGCCATATTTCAAATAATCAAAATCTTACTTCATTCATCTTAAACATTCTTGATTTGGGGGATTGGTAGTTCCCATGAAATCTGAAGTTGTTCAAACGACAACAGCGATCCACCTTGAATTAAATCACACTGTGTTGGCTGCGTCACAGTCACGAAAGGGGCTACTTAATTTATTAATCCAATCCACTTTATTTATAGAGCACATTTAAAAACAACAAAGTTTACCAAAGTGCTGTACAAGTCCCACAACATAAGATGTAACTGAGGGGTACAATTCCCTGACTGTATTGAGAGTATGGTATCATTAAACCACTACTTAGCTATGTACTTTAATTACTGGCCATACAGTACACGGTATATCTGGTGAACACCCACACAAGAATACGGCTTGACAAAGAAAGTTCTAGTTAGAGGTATTTATTATTAGAGCAGCAACGGTAGGTTACAGATTGAGAATTATGATTGCGCTTGTAAGGCGAAGAACACTCAAGTAAGTCAAGAGCGTAAGTCCATGAGCATAGTAAGATGGGTATAACTGACGCCACCTGTAGCATAAGAATTACATAAGGCACACTCGTAGTCAGCTGGAGACACTAAGGGGTTCCCTCCGGTTGTAAGCCAGCAGGGTAGAGGAATGTTCGGGAGCAAAGTCTGGATCAACGCGGAATAACGAGGCTCCAGATACAGGAGCCAGTGCAGTAATCCCTTGGTCCGTAGACAAAGCAACAGCTATACTCCAGTATGCACGACAGTATGGATGAAAGCTAGCCAGCCTCTGTGGTCCTAGAGGCGGGCTCGATGGTGCTCCTCACAGGGTAGGTCCCACACAGCAGTGGGGTAGACGGTTCTCTGCTCCAGCAGCCACAGTACCAAAGCAATATAATCCAGCCGGAAAAGGCTCTGCATTCGCCGGTGTAGGTTCTCCGGTGTACATATCCAACGGTTCTCGTCTAGGACTCCTCGGGTGGTGGCGCGAGTTTAGGCCGCCCAGCCTGGATAAGTGCACTAGCTAGAGTACGACGAACCGGTGGTAATGATGGTCACGGAGAACGGTAGCCGCACGATACACTATAAATAATAAACTATTACTTCACAATAGAATAAGTCGAACTCGACGATACAGCGTTAAACTCTGACACTTTAGCTATCTATTCGCACACGGTTCTCAAGGCTCTATTCAGGGGCAAAGAGGCCCACTTCACGGCACGTTGTATTGTGGTGAAGGCTTCAACGTTTAGGTACTCAACTACTGCTGTATCCACCTGCGACGTATTTATACGTAAGGTGAATAATCTAGTGCCAACCTCAGTTCTGTCTCGTATTACTGCGCAAACCTGGACATGTTGAGACATGCCTTGGCGGTGGCTTTGAACTTGCCATTGGGGGTATGGCCGTTGGCGCCTAGGGGTCGCTGTCCAATAGGAGAACGAATATTATGGTCTGGCCTGTACCTAGGTAAAGGGATATTCCGTGTATATATACAAAGAATATACAAGGGATATCAGACGATATACAAATATTATACAAGGTATCTCAAGTAATAAATATATATATTCGGTTTAATCTGACCCTTTGTAACATAAGATAAAAAAAAAAAAAATTATATATATATAAAAAAAAAATATTAATTAATTTTATTTTTTTAATTCGAAGCTTCGAATTAAAATCGAAGCTCGGCCCCGAAGCTTTGATTGCCAAAAAAAATTTGAAGGTAAGCCCTAATAAGAATAGACGCGTCCGGGACGGCGACAGGAGTCTTTGGAATTCTCATATGTTGACTTCACATCTTCTAATCTAAAGGACATAATATGTGAATGAACGAATGAATGAAAACTTTATTTAACAGATTGCAGAATGGGTACAATACAGTACGGCTCAATACATACAATTGTTAAGGGGATGCAGACCTGAGAAAGACGTTTGTCTTGTTTCCATCAGGGTCCCCCATTTTCAATTCATATAGAATAGACCAGGCACAGACTCTGGGTCCTTTAGATGGAACTGAATAATTGTATTTATTTTTACATGATATGAAAGTACAGGTACATACCTTCAAAATAAGCCATCACCTGTACAAATCGGGCGGATACTTTTCAATCTATGTCTTATGAAACATGCTGATAACACAACACTTATTCAGAGCTACAGGCCTCAAGAGAAAATGGAGCCATTTCTCTTACGATGTATAATGACTACTCTAGAAATCAATGTAACACCCTCCTCCTCCCCACTTCACACCTTCCAGTCTGAGGCCTTTGTTATTATGATGACTAGTTGTGACCCCGCCTCTATCCCCAGGCCACCAGGATACTCAATGACTATATCAATCAATCAATCAGATTTATTTATATAGCACATTTAACATGACACATATCAACCAAAGTGCTGTACAGAGGGTAGATACACATAGATACATATTGACAACAATCACACTCCGTTTTATGGGAGGGCACACAGGCAAACACACAGGAAAACAGGGCATGAGTCAGTGAACGGGAAAGGCTAGTAGGTAGAAGTGGGTTTTGAGCCTAGATTTGAAGGCATCTATCTATGTAACATCAACCCATCCATCTACACTCATTGCTAGGGATGGGTACTGAATCCGGTACTTTTAATGGTATTGAACGAATCACGTCGGTACTACAGAGTACCGATTCACGTGAGATCCACCGGTGCCACATTTCGGTAATGCACAAAAATATATATAATTCTTTTGCGGTTTTTTTTGCAATGTCAACTTTTACTTTACCGCAAAACGAAACCTATGAAGTGTGCCGCACGTTCGCGTCAACGTTCACACAGACAATACACGCTTATCTAGGATTTTACTTGATTCAACAACAAAGCAGTCGGGGCAATGGCAAGCCGAAACCGGTCGCAAGTGTGGTTACACTTTAGAAAGCTAGATGCACAGACTCCGTTATGCGCCTTCAGTCTGACTCACGGAGCGCTCACTGGACTTAATCTATGCGCACTGCCAGCCAGGCTACGGAGAGATTCAAATACAATTGAACAGAATCGGTTCCAAAGATATTAATGTTTCACACCGCCAACAAAGTAGCCTACTGGGTCCGTTGATTTGGAATGAAAATTTGCTGTCTCCCTCCGTCTCCACACTTGAGACCCAAGTATTTAACCACACCCCTCTGACCCAAATGGAGTTCTTTATACTGCGTCTGAATAAATACAGTCGGACAATCTAACAATAATTAACACATTTACAAGTCATATTAAGTTTTGCCAATAAGGAAACAGATAGAGAACATTTCAAAGCACACAAAAATGACAATATCTCTATTTTCACATATTTCTTAATCACACAACCTTTTCGGCTTTTCTGAAGAATTTTCTCTGCCGGCACAATCCGACCTATACCGTGCTATATGGTAGTCTATCCTTATTGTGCAGAGGCTGAACACACAACATGGCTTCACTGAACTAACCAAGTACCAGATATGCTGACCTGGACAGCAAGTAGACCTATTAAAAAATGCAGTACAATACCATGCGTTAGTTCACCATGATCATCTGATTCGGTGCGGGAGAACCGATTTAGGACCAAACACTGGACAAACGTTTGTGATGTTTTTCCATGTTAAACATTGTTTTTTTCTTTCTTTTTTTATTACATTTTTTATTTTTATTTTTTATTCCCAGTCCCCTTCCTGGTCGCTGCACACTTACCCCCCACAGTCAGATCATCTGGGAGAGTGGAGGCTATCACGTGCTTCCTCCGACACACGTCCAGCCAATCAACCGCTTCTTTTCACCTGGCAGCGCGGATCCTCCCTGAGAGGGCGTAGCGTGTGGAAGGATCACACTATCCCACTCAGGTCCTATCCGCGCTTAGCAGGCGCCCCGACCGAACTGTAGGAGTCGCTGTTTACAACGACCCGGACCCACCCCGCCAGCTTCTCCCACCCTCTAATACAGCCAATTGTATTAGTGTGAACGGCCAGCCAAGCTGGTGACAACCCCGGAGCTGTGAGCTGGATTCGAACAGGCGAATCCAGCTCACAGCTCCGGGGTTGGTGACGAACGCAATCTCCGCTACGCCACCTAACCGCCCCGATGTTAAACATTGTAATAATCTGGCAGCGTGGTCACTCCTGCCTTCTGGATTAACAAACGAGACAACATCAATGGCCAGGGAGAAAAATGGGAAAAGGGGACCCACAACTTTTCTTGACTGTACAGTCGAACAATAAATTCAGTTATATTTTGCTTAAGCTTGCAAAATAGAACAGAATTTATTCCGTAAAAGACGTTGCAATACATCATACAGTAGGTTATGTGTCAATTAACGAGAGACAAGCGATCAACGCGTAGAGTTGGACGTCAGGGCATCTGAGACGCTGCAGATCAAACAGCTCCTCTGGTTAGGTTCCCATACACTACTACACCTTTAAAGCTCCCTGCCTGGTTCTAAAGGAGACAGACACATACACTACTACACCTTTAACCTCTTAAGCCTGAGCGGTACGGTACCGGTACAAGATTGATATCACGCCATAAATCTCTACAGAATGTATGAATTAATGTTGCGTTTCTTTTCTTCTCACAAACCTGAACATTATTGCCATAAAATAGAACAGTTAGTAACTTTTTTGTCAACGTCTAGCAAAAAATTTCGTTGCAATCTGATGAAAAATGGCGGAGCAATTTACATTTACAATTTACAAAAAAGTAACTTACAGTAGATTTCATTCACGGTTTTTGCTGCCCTATCAGGGGCGCCTGGTGGTACTAAATCCAGATTGAACTCTGCCATTGGAAAGGGGAGATTTGGCCCGATCCATAGATGTGTGACTTAGCCATAATACGGTCATTTATAGGCCTGATATTCTATAATCATACTTCAAATTGCATGTGTCCGGTTAGCAGAATTCAGTACTGTATCTACAAAACCTCCTGTTAATCATCTGCCCTTTATACATTTGCTTAGATTTTTTGTACACGTGATCTCAAGAAGGTGCTGAATGAGCTCAGTGGCAGTTTTTCATGAGAGAGAGAGAGAGAGAGAGAGAGAGAGAGAGATAGAGATGAAGAGAGAGAGGGGGGAGAGGGAGAGCGAGGGGGAGAGAGACAGAGACAGAGAGAGATAGAGAGAGATTGAGAGATGGAGGGGGAGAGGGGGCAGAGGGGGGGGAGGGAGAAAGAGACAGAGAGAGATAGATAGAGAGAGATGGAGAGAGAGAGGGGGGGAGAGAGAGAGAGATGGAGAGAGAGGGGGGAGGGAGAGAGAGGGGGGGAGAGAGATAGAGAGAGAGAGAAGGAGATAGAGATGGAGAGAGAGAGGGGGGAGAGGTAGAGAGACAGAGAGAGACAGAGAGAGAGAGAGAGAGAGAGAGAGAGAGAGAGAGAGGGGGGGAGGGAGGGGGGGGGGAGGGAGCGAGAGGGAGAGAGAGAGAGAGAGAGAGAGAGAGAGAAAATGAAGCTGGTATTGTGCTGTTTATCTCATGTTGTTTGTGCAGAAGCTGAAGTGTAAAATTACCAGTCTTCCAGGCTTCCAGGGCTTAAGAGCTGAGCTTATAACAAGTAAACAGAGTTCCTGACGCATGATAATCTCCGATAGTGAAACAAGGGCGTTGGACAGACCGTTGCAATGGCATTAGTTACTAGGCAACTACGCCAACGTGCTGGTTGAACATCCGCTCGGTCTGAAACATTTTAATGTTGAAAACAGTTGACACTCAGCTATGTGTGTTGCTAAACTTGTATCCTGAATGGTCAGTGTATGGACCATATTCATATCATCTGTTGCTGTCATGTCAAGCTCAGGTTGGGATGTGGGAACAGGGTGGAAAGAAATCCCACCCTGAGCCACCGTATGAATATTGGCTTCTGCTTAACTTTGTTAATGATCTATTATCATGCGCTCTTCCTACTATGCTAATATGTCTCTACTACTATGCACTCAACACTGCAGCACTCAAGCTTCAACACTGTTTGATGAACATTGTTACTCAGCTGAAAGAGTTGTACCTTCCTGCTGACTTGTTGTACAGAACTTGTAAGTCGCTTTGGATAAAAGCGTTCAGCTAAATGACTAAATGTAAATGTAAAACAATTATTCTCTCCAGCTAACAATCTAACTCTCCAGCTATAAATCGGGTGCAACTCATCCTGTCTTTTCAAAAATGTTCCATCTATACACATTCAAAGGGCTAGATCCACAAAGAATGGATTGCACGGTGCTAGTTGCACCCTTACTTACAATTCATTATGAATTGAAAATGGGGGACCCTGATGTAAACAAGACGAAAGTCTTTCTCTGGTCTGCATCCCCTTAACAATTGTGTGTATTGAGCCATACTGTATTGTACCCATTCTGCAACCTGTTAATACAATTTTCATTCACTCAATCAATCTGCGCAGTGATTGATTGAATGAAAATTTTATTAACAGATTGCAGACAGATTGCATTCTCCCTCACCCCATCAATTACAGTGCCCCCTTGTGGCCAAACTCAGTATCTGCTCATTAGTTGTTCCTTATAATTATAATTAAAAATACTCCACTACTTCTTGTTTCTTTATGTGCCTCTTAGTCAGTGCCAACCTCCATAATGAATAATTATTTCAGAGCTAAAAACGTATTGCATTCAATGATTAACTGACTGCTTGGGTGACTGATGGTTGATTGACTGGTGTATGTGATGAACTGAGCCCTTTATTGATAGCTGCTTTGTGTTACTGAGTGATTGGTTAGAAAAATACCTGAATCATAGGTTAACCGATAATGACTTGCTCTTGAGTGACCTCCTCCATCCTCCTCATGACCCCCCCCCCTATCTCTCTCTCTCTCTCTCTCTCTCTCTCTCTCTCTCTCTCTCTCTCTCTCTCTCTCTCAACTGAAACCGCCAGACATCTTTATGAAAACAACTTTATCATTCACCTATACACAACTGTTTTACAGTTTTCGTTTTATTAGAAGGGATCTGTCAACTAAAGCTGCTCAACTTTATATGCACGCTATGATTCTTTCCCACTTGTCGTACTGTATCACATCATGGTCACAAACCTCACAAACCATACTAAAACCCACAACTATAATGTACAAACAGGCTATAATAATCATGGACCGTAAAGTACACCAATGCGATAGCATCACTGCAGTGTTTCGAGTAAGCACAATCTTTTTACGTTTGAATTTTTTTGAATTTTCTGTAATATTATTAGACTTGTTTTTAAATGTTTGCACAATCATGTCTCATCATTATTTTCTGGACTGGTGGTTAGACGTTGGAGCTCTAGCAGAGCAAACACACAAGCTTCCAATAATGGTGACTGTACTGTTCCCATGTGCAAGAGTTTGTTTGGACAGTCTGCCTTCTCTGTTAAAGGGGCAAACTTATGGAACTCTCTGCCTAGTGGCTTAAAACTGGAGTCCAATGCCAGCGTCTTCATTTTATTCTATCTTTTAGAAACGCCTCAATGGACTAGTGTTGAAAACTAGCACTTGTGCTATAAACACACAAAATAACACATCTGGTCTGTCCACTGTGACTGGTTCAATGTAGCTATGGTGTCCATTTTAAATAAAAGTTTTCATTCATTCACACACAAAGAAAGAGAAAGAAAGAAAGAAAGTAAAAGAAAGAAAAAAGACACAGGTCCACTACCAGCTCTTCTCTCATTGATGACTTGAGCCAGATGGTGTCCTGATCTGAGGTCAGTTGCTGTGTGTCTTTGTAGTCGCATAAGACTATCCCTGCTGAGAACATCCCAAGATTCTCTCTCTCTCTCTCTCTCTCTCTCTCTCTCTCTCTCTCTCTCTCTCTCTCTCTCTCTCTCTCTCTCTCTCTGTCTCTCTCTCCATCTCCCATCAGGTGACTAACTGGTGACTTAGCCTCCAATACAGTATATTAGCCTTTTATTATTATATATAGGCAGCATGCAGCACACACACACACACACACACACACACACACACACACACACACACACACACACACACACACACACACACACACACACACACACACACACACACACACACACACACACACACACACATTGTTGTACACAGGGGATGAAGAGAGTAGTGTGGATCTTTGAGGCCTTGTGTCAGTGTGAATAACTCAGCAGTATGTTGTTCCATGGAGTCCCCAGCCAACACAACACTGCTCCACCTGAGCCTCCTCCTCCTAACACTGGTACCACAACACTGCTCCACCTGAGCCTCCTCCCCCTAACACTGGTACCACAGGCTGGGACATGTTGTCTCACCTGAGCCCCCCTCCTCCAGGCTGGACGTCCACGCTGACTGTGTCTCACAAGAGACCATCCTCGAGTAAAGACATTCTTAGTCACAGAGCTCTGTCGAACAAATCCGTTTCACTTTGTTTGATTTTGACAAATGTAAAAACAATGCAAAGTGGAAATAATGAAGCATCTATTGTGGAGGACACTTACTGACTTTCCACTGCGCTCCTTGAATAAATCGATTAGTTGATTTAGTCGACAAATCTAATTTTGTTTGTGGAAACTGTGGCTCAGGTGGTAGAACAGTAATCTTTTTTCTCCTGCTAATTAGTCCAAACAATTGTCAGAGGCCAGGCTTGTGTTTTATAGACTCCTGCCTGAAGCTCAGTTTGCACTGAGGAGCTAAGACAGACTACATTTGTGAACTAGCTGTGTAAAAAGAAGTGAGTAGCATTTTTTTTTTATCCTCTTTTTCTCCGCCTGATTTTCGATGTTTTTCTCCCCATCCCAATTTAGTCGTTATGCCAATTCCCCCCCTCCCCTACCTGGTCGTTGTGCGCATGTTCCCCCTACTGGTCGGTACAAGGGAACCCTGAAGTCTACCGCATGCTTCCTCCGACACATGCGGAGACAGCCAGTGGCTCTCTTTTCACCTGGCAGCGAGGACTTTCATTGGTGAAGTGTAACGCGTGGGAGGTCACGCTGCCTTCACCACTTCCTGCCTTTCGCTGAGCAGGCGCCCAGACCTGACCTGTAGGCGTCGCTGTCCACAACGCCAGATTACCACCCACAACTTCCCTCCCGCTAACTCAGCCAAACGAGTTAGTATGGCAATCGGTCCAAGCCGCAGGCAATGCTGACTCCGGGAGTCGAGACAGCAGCCTCTTGTGTATCAATTTGGTTGCTGTTTTTCTCTGAACCAATCAACTGAATTCACCTCTGTCATAAGTGGGTGTGAATCTAGCATCTGGCTTTTCTCCTGCTAATTAGTCCAAACAATTGTCAGAGGCCAGCCTCCTACAGGTGTGGGACATTATTCATCAGGGATTTAAGTGTAGTTTATCCAAGCGCCAGCGAAGCGCAGGCGACCGACTAAGACTTGGAGTTTTCCTGTTGGAGTTCTCCGAGGAGGCAACCGAGTGCATTTGAGTATCTACTGCCTCTTACTTGCCCTCCTCCAGCAGGCCACTCTTTTGTATCTGCATTTTCTGATCTTGCCTTGTTAGCTTGTCAACTATACTATCCTAGTCCGCTAGCTTCCAGGCTTACCCGGCTAGCCCGATCTACTGGTTTTAGCTCTTTAGCTAACACTTCAATTGGCTTCATACACGTAGCCATTAGCAGTTGATCCATAGTAGGGATGCCCCGATCACGTTTTTTGCCACCGATACCGATCACCGATCGTCTATGAGCCATATCGGCTGATACACTGCCAATACCGAACGTTTTTGGTTTTATAAATATATACATTTTCTTTTTTAATATATATATTATATAATTATACTTGTAGTTGTATTATCTGCGAGACATCGCCACCACGCAACAAGTCAAAATGCTCACTATCTGCAAAAAGCTCCACTGTCTGTGTGTATACTCTGCTTTGGTCAAATTCAGCATTGCCATCTTCGCAGTGTTGTTATGAAGCATGATAGCTAATTAGCCAATGTTCAGCTGCAAAAACGAATAATGTCAATTATTGTTACAAAGGGTCAGATTAAACCGAATATATATATTTATTGCTTGAGATCCCTTGTATACTATTTGTATATCGTCTGATATCCCTTGTGTATTCTTTGTACATATACACGGAATATCCCTTTAACCTAGTACAGACCATAATATTTCGTTCTCCTATTGGAAGCGATCCCCTAGGCGCCAACGGCCATACCCCCAATGCCGAGTTCAAAGTCACCGCGAAGACATGTCTGTACATGCCCGGCTTTGCCCAAGAATACGAGACAGGAATAGGGCTGGTACTAGTTTGTTCGCCTAACGTATAAATACGGCGCAGGTGAATACAGCAGTTAGTTAACCTAGTTCGAGTTACCCAAGTGAAGCCTCACCCACGATACAACGTGCGGTGAAGTACGGCCTGTTTGGCCCCAAATAGAGCATTGAGACCGCGTGCAAATTGATAACTGAAGTATCAGAGTTTAACGCTGTACCGTCGAGTTCGACCTATTCTATTATTTCAGTAATAGTCTATTTATGTATAGTGTATCGTGCGGCTACCGTTCTACAGTGACCAGCATCACCAACGCTTCCTCGCACCAGCTAGTGTGCTTCTCCAGGCTGGGCAGCTTAACCTGGCGCCTTCATCCGAGGAGCCCTAGACGAGGACCGTGTGGATTATGTACACTGGATAACCTACCCGACGACTACATAGCCCTTTCCAGCTGGATTATTGCTTTGGACCAGGCTGTTGGAGCGGAGAAGAATCGTCTACACCCCACTACTGTGTGGGATTTACCCTGTGAGGAGCCACGTCGAGTCTGCCTCTCAGAAGCCTGAGGCAGGCTAGCTTTCTTCCATGTGGAGCTACATGCTACGGAGAACAGCTGTATTCGTCTGCGGATCAAGATCTTATTGCACCGTCTCCTGTACTTGGAGTCTCCTTATCATCGTTGACCCAGACTCTACTACCGACAAATCCTCTACCCTTGCTGGCTTACAACCGGGGGGACCCTACCAGTATCTCCCGCTATATTACTAGTGTACCATAGATATAATTCCTAAGATTCAGGTTGTATTATTATCTCCTGCGTAATATGAGAATGGACATTCGTTATTGATTTGCCTACGCACATTCCTTTGCCTTATAAGCGCATCCAAAGTAAAGTAAAGTAAAGTATATTATGTACTATCAGTGCTGCTAATAAATACTTAAACCCAGATTTGTGTGGAAACCGTGTCATTGTGGAGGTGTTCTCATCATATACCTGTGTACTGTATGGCCAGTAGTAATGTACATAAGACGGTAGTGGTTTAATGATACCATACTTATTAATACAGTCAGGGAATTGTACCCCTCAGTTACAATTATGTTATAAGACATTCATATCAGAAGCTACCAGTAGCTACTGCTAGCCGGCTAGATGACGTTAGACAATGCATCATGTATTAAAATAAAGTGAACTATTTAGTTTACTGGGTCATTTCGTTTAAACAGTGAGCTAACGTGAGCTAACGTTAGCTACCTAGTTCTCAGAATGAGTTCCAATGGTAACACCGAGGTCCGTGAGAGTGTAGAGGATATTAAAATCGAATTTTTTTAAAACTATCTAAAAACGTAATATTACGTTTTTGGCGCTCAATGGTTGGCGAGCAAACACGTAATATTACATGATTGGCGCTGAAAGTGTTAACGCAGATAAAACTGAGATGCTAATCGTTGGCCCCCCAAATCAGAGAGGCCTGTTTGAGGACATATACTTTTCAAATGTCTTTATTCCGCCCTCCCATTTAATGCACATATAAAAAATTGCCTTCTTCCATCTTCGTAATATTGCCCCCAAAAAAATTACTTTGGCTGACGCTCTATCTATCTGATCTCATTATATGATACTCGCCCGCTTGTGCTCTTCGTTCACAACATGTGGGGCTCCTATCGATTCCTAGGGTAAAAAAGAGATCCGCTGGCCACAGAGCCCTTGCCTACCGCGCTCCATACCTGTGGAATAAATTACTCGCCGTCGTCAGGGTGACGTCGTGGGTTGCAGATATGGGAGATTTTCTAACCCCTGTCCCTGTCTCTCTGAGTGGATAGTGTGTTGACATACAGATTGCAGCAACTGCTCTACCTCAAACTGGTTCTGACCACCAATGGCGCCATGGTTCTGCTTCATGCCGTACTCAGTCTGACCTACAACGTCTAACCATGCCCGCTCTCCTTCAACCTGTTCTGAATGGTTCTCCTGCCCCCCGGGGCAAATGGCCCTGAGCCATCTTCTTGTATCGCATCCTGTATACCAGCGCTTGTAGTCTTTGTTCTTCGTTCTATTTATTACTTTAATTTGATAATTTTCCTATATACCTTGATTCTATTGCTACTATGTATGCATATATGCTTATTACATATATTTATTGCTCCTATGTCTGCCCATTGCTAACACAGGAGCTCTCTAACCCCTGTCTTCCTGTCTCTCTATTCCAGTCCGTGGGCCTGTCAAGGTGGTGTGATCGTCCCTGCGCCGTCCTTGATGTGGCTAACAGCGTCAACAGCAGCAGCTATTCTTCCTCAAACTGGTTCTGACTACCACAGGCGCGATGGATCCACTCCACATCGCCCTCGGTTTTCTTATGCCTTTTAAATATATATTTTTAATCTTCTTAGCTCTATTTATAAAAATTTTACATTCATACCAATTTTCGCCTGTTCTATTCTCCATCCATCTATCATCCATTGCAACACTATATTATCACCGACATCCAGTTCGGGATCCCCTTTGAACAGCCCATCTGAGGTTTCTCTCCTCCACAACACTGCCTAGGTTTTTATAGTGAGTCTGGGAGTGTTGGATATTTGGATTTTATGGTGGTTTTTGTTTTTGATCTATTGTGATGTTTCTTCTTGACTTGTACAAGAAGACTTGTACAGCCCATGGGGGCTATTCCATATGATCTTGTTCTATACAAATACATGTGATTTGATTTGATACAAACACACACATTAGACGTGCACCACCATTATATTATATATATACTGTATATGGCATCTCTGTGCACATAGGCAGATGTGCCTGCTGCTAATCCTATCACACTACACCACTAATGTTCCTTTTATTCTCCAGGATAACATTATCCTCCAGAGCTTACATTCCTCCACCTCAACCATGACATCACTCCATGACCCGGCCCGGGGGGGGGGGTTATGAGCATGCATGACTCTGTGTGTGCGTGTCTGCGGGGGGAGGGGTATTATGTAATCTTCACAAACGGGCTTCTCACTGGCCACATCTCTGACACTACAGTGATGACATCATCAACAACAGCTGGTTGCCGTGGGAACAATGCACATGCAGAAGATGGGTCGATCTAGAGGGTGAAGAGAGATGAGGAGGAGAGAGGAGAGGAGAAAGGAAGAGAGAGAGAGAGACAGAAAGAGAAAGATGGAGAGTAGAGAGAGAGAGAGAGACAGAGACAGAGATGGAGGAGAGAGAGAGACAAAGAGAGAAAGATGGAGTAGGGAGATTAGAATGGAAGAGAGAGATGGATGAGGCAGGGAATGTGTATTCAGAGTGTAACATTACTAGATAAAAGAGAGAGATCGATTTCCGTTTCCCCCCCCCTGCCACTCCAAAATTGTGTCTACGTTAGTGTAAGAAAAAGCTTATAAAAATAATAATCCAACATTGATTTTTCTTTTTCTTTCTTTATTACAGGAAAAAATATTGAGCATTTACAGTTGTATATATTGTACATTTTCCATCTTTTTTCTTTTTTTCCCTGTCATTTCCCCTTCCCCTCCCTCATTCCCACCCCATCCCCCCCACACCGAGGTTGTTGACAAGCACATCTGCAAAATATACAAACACATAGCATAGATGTTGCCGGGGGTACATCCCTTGGTCCCTAAGGGAACAGTAACAGCCTTTGTACCTCTCAGGATACGCTCCTTCCGGTGGAGACTTCATCCTCACTCCTCTTTTCCCCTCTCTCCCGTTCATTTCGAACAGTCTCCAATATGGTTATGGATACATTTTTAAATTGTGTTAAAAGAACATTCGAACAGCCAAAAAAAGAAAAAAGAAAAAACCAAAAGAAAAAAGGCTGAATAAATTCAAAAAATTAAATTAGAATAACAATGAAAGATATTTGCAACACGACTCGGGGCTCATCCATTAGAGCATGGACGTAAAAGCGCTACTAATGACTCCCACTAAGGAGTGTGACCCATAAAAAGTTGAGAGTGAACGAGTATACCGAGGCGCTCCAGTGTGACTAGGTCAACCTATAATTCAGTGGACCTAGGCAAAGCCCGCTTCCAACCTATAACAGCTCGAAGAGAATGTCTTTAGCCCCTGCTACCATGCCAACTAGGGATATAAAAATTGCAAAACCTTGACAGAGTTGAAAAAGAGGCGCCACTTTCTTAATTTTTTTTTCCCTTTCTCCTTTTGTCTATAAAAAATATATATACATATATTTAAAGAGTAAAATAATAATAATCAAGAGGTCTATGCCGTTACAGGGGTTACACGAATCAGGGACCTCAAAATGTACCTAAATTATGTATAGAAAGGTAATGTGGTTAGCTACATTCGGCAGTGTTAGAAACCTGTACCTTCAGACAGTAAAAAGAAGCGAGTGCAAATTGAGTTGGTTCAGTCAGTACCTTGAGTACTTCCTGAAACATGTATACAAAACCCCCACTACCCAATAGATACTATCCGGTTTGTTTGTATTGAGACCCTCAGATAGTAAGGGGAGCATGTGCACCCTGAGTATGCTCACCCTGCATAGAGAGTCATATGTACATAAATCCATACAAAAAGAAAGGGCAAATTAAGTTAAGAAAAAAAGAAAATTATATGTATATATAAAAAATTAAAAAGGCAATAACAAAAATTACGAAATAGGGAGCAGAAGAAAACGGCATGCAATTAGTCACAAGGTCATGGCTATAGCAACCTGAGTGACATAGGGTTCCCTTTGAAGGAGTCACTCCGATTGAAATAACAATATTACCCTTCTGAGGCATAGGTGGCCACTCTATTGTGACTGGGCACTGTAATCCAACCAAAGTCTACAAGTTCAACCGCACATTTAATATGTCGTAATCATGTCTATTGCTGTTGGTGTTGGTTTCAGCTGGCCCCGAGGTGTCCGTTAGACCTAGGTAAATGGTCTAGTACAGGGGTGGCCAACCCGCGGCTCGCGAGCCGCATGCGGCTCTTTGCCCGTCAATGTGCGGCTCTTCCATCCATAATTTTTTTTTTTTTTTTTTTTTTTTACTTTTTTTTTTTTTTTTTACATTTTTTTTTTATGTCACTCATTCCATAAGGACGTAGAATAAACATTTACAATTTTTTTTTAAATGGTCCATTTGCATGTTCTTGGTATCTGAATCTAGGGACATATATGGATCAGTGTCAGAAATAGTGTGTCTGTTACTAGGCTTGAGTAAATTGTAATGAACCAAACTAGAATATCAATTCTATTTAAAAAAATAATTATCTTTGACTGTAAATAACACCATGCTAAAATTGACCAGACCTGAAAAATCTAAGCAAATGAATAAAGGGAAGATGATTAAACAGAAGGTTTTGTAGATACAGTACTGAATTCTGCCATCTTTTTTATAATGTAAATTTCTCCACCATTCTTCATCATATTGCAACACCGTTTTTTGCAAGACGTTCACAGAAAGGTAGAGAAACTAACTGCGTTCTGTTTTATGGCAATAACGTTCAGGTTTGTGGGAGATAATCCCAAAAAATAAGAGAAATTAAAAAGTAAATCCAGAAGTCAGATGATTGACAGGGGCTGGTGTGAGCTGGGTAGGGTAGTTTTTCGAAATTTGAAAGCCCTGAGTCTCTTCCTTCAAAAGACTACACTCACTTTTGGCTGTGCCACTTCCTCCTGTCAATATGCGCCGGTTTCCGACTCAATGCCCTGAGATTTCTATAATCTTATATTTCACTAATAACAGTTAAAATAATTGGTAAACAAACATAATGCTGAAAATATACACTTTTACTGTATATCTCGGGCTTAAGAGGTTAACCCTGTGAGGCCCAAATTAAAAAGAAATTAGCAACTTCAGAGTCCAGAGGGTGGGACATATAAACACATTTACTATCAAATAGCATTGTGAGGCTGAACAACAGGACCAATTGACTATACATGTGCTTAAAGGGGAACTATCTTATAAATGGCTTTTTTCAGTGTTTACCATTGTTTCTTAGCTATGTGGACTTATATCAATAGGATATATGTCTCTAATTCTCATATTGACGAATTCTTCCAATTCTCCTCTCACAATATTCACCCTCACTGAACTGAGTCATCTGAAAATGTGCATATCTGTGATGTCAGAGATTTCTCAGCTGCATAATAATGTGGCAGTTGATGTGGCAGTTGGCACCAGGCCACACAGTGGTTGGAGCCCAGCCTCAAAACGGCTTAAGATCTTGAGGTAGAAAAATGCGGTTTTTAGTACTTGATTAGAAATACAAAACAATGCATTTTTTTTGAAAAAAACCTAGGTGTTCCATAGACTCACAGGAATTGTGTAAAAGTGCCCAAATAGTGAAAGAAATAGTAAAATAGTTCCCCTTTAACATTTTTTAAATAAACATTCTTTTTTTAAATGGCTAAAAGTGATTTTGTAATTTTGCAACCGTGGGTCTTACAGGGTACTTTTAACCCTGTGAGGCCCAAATAAAAAAGACATTAGCAACTTCAGAGGCCAGAGGGTGAGACCTATAAACACATGAAGGGTGCCGTGACTGAAAAAAAAGGTTGAGAAACGCTGGTATATGGTGTGGCTCTTTGTGGTACCACAGTCATTTTTTTGTGGCTCTTAGTCTCTGACTGGTTGGCCACCCCTGGTCTAGTAAATTCAGGCCCAGTCTCTGTACATTCCAATCCGCGCATTGAATACTCCTGAAGCATACACATAGAACCTTCATTATCCTGTCAAACCGGTCCAGTCTATTTATCTTGCAGCCTCTAAACAGAGGGAACGTCTACAATTTGAATGAGAGAGAGACACATGTAAAAGAAGAGCTAATAAAGAATAATAAAAAAAGGAATTAGAAATAAGTGTAAATAGAATCCGCGTCGGCTATTTGGGAAGCATAAAGTTCTGTTTCAGAAGCCAGTCCGCTTAATGTCAATAGCACCTCCCCATGAAGTGTAAGTGTTAGGTCTAACGCGGTTGACCAGTTTAGCCCAACCGATGTCTATAATTTCAGTCTCGCATTCTACATTCATTGTTCATTGTTGCCGGCGTCAGGTTAGCTTACCCCTAGGTACTCGTTAGGTAGCCGTCCACGCTAGGCTAGCTTGGCCTTGAGGTACGTTTCAGCATCGCCAACAGACATGAAGCGTAATCTGTCCCCGCTCTCCTCCGTAATCATCAGTTTGGCCGGGTAATGAAGACTAGGCCTCAGCCCCCGTTTGTAAAGTAGTGCCATCAAATCGCGGTACGGTGCTCGCTATTCCAACACAGCCGGGGTATAATCCTCGTAGAAAGCAATTTGTTGACCATCGTACTGCATCTCTGCCCTTCTCTTTCTGGCCTCCCGGATCACCCGTTCTTTGGTTTGATAATTATGGAACCTGATGATAACAGGCCTAGGCTTTTCACCCTGCTTCGGCTTAGCTGCTAGCGACCTGTGTGCGCGGTCCAATTCTGGAGGGGTAGCGAGGGTTTCTGCCCCAAAAACCTGGGATAAAAGGGTGGCAAAGAAGGATGTTGGTCTCGGGCCCTCAATCTGTTCTGGTAGTCCAATGATCCGAAGGTTGTTACGTCGCCCTCGAGCCTCGAGGTCCTCCGCTTTAGCCTTTAGCATAGCATGGCTAGCTCTCAGATCGGCACATGTAGCCTCCAGCGACGCAATTCTTTCGCTTACAGATTCCGCATTCTCCTCCAGGGACTTGACCCGCTGTCCGTTGTCGGCCACGTCCGATTTCATTTGGTCAAGTTTATTTTCCAGAGTGGTAATGGCTTTTCTGAACTCGGTGGTCATAGCCTCTTTGTGGTTTTCAAGCAGGGTGGCTAGCCAGGCCTTGCTAAAAGCGTCGTCCGCCTCCTCTTCTTTCTGAACATCGCCCCGTTTTGGTTTTGGAGTCTTGGATGTCATCTTTGCGAAGATAAATATTTATTTAGCTGTATCGATACTTGCATACAAAAAAGAACCATGAAGGTTTGGAGTCTTAAAACGTGGAATTTAAAAAAAACATGTTTGTAGTCATATGAGGAGAGGAGACCCAGGGCTTTCAATGGCCGTTGGAATTTCGAAAAACGACACTACCCAGCTCAAGCCAGCTCCTGTCAATCAAATGACTTGTGGATTAACTTTTTTATTTATCAAATTTTTCGAGATTATCTACCACAAACCTGAACGTTATTGGCATAAATTAGAACACAGTTGGTTTCTCTACCTTTCTGTGAACGTCTAGCAAAAAACGGCATTGCAATCTGATGAAAAATGGTGGAGAAATCTACATAATAAAAAAGATTTAATTCACGGTCTTTGCTGCATGCCTGGTGATACTAAATCCAGATTGAACTTGATTTTGGCCCTATCCATAGATGTGCGACTTGGCTATAATAAGGTAATTTATAGGCCACAGACACATTTTAACAGCCTCAAATGGCTCAGGGTTGAGGAGGGTCTCTCAAATAAAACTCAACATGACACACAGGATACTCGGGAATACTGTCCCTCCCACGACTGTGTGGCTCAGCGGAGTAGCAATACAATCGTCAAATTTGCTGACGACACAGTGGTGGTGGGCCTGATCTCTGCCAACGACGAGAGGGCCTACCTGGAAGAGGTCAAGGTCCTGGCGGGATGGTGCCAGGAAAACAGCCTCTCCCTGAACGTCAGCAAAACAAAGGAGATGATTGTGGACTTCAGGAGGTCGGGGGTCAAGGACTACAGCCCCCTCAGCATCGACGGGGCACCGGTTGAGAGAGTCAACAGCTTCAAGTACCTCGGAGCCTACATATCCGAGGACTTGACATGGACCACACACATTAACAGTGTGGTGAAGAAGGCACGACAACGCCTCTACTTCCTCAGGCGCCTAAGGAAGTTCCAAGTCAGCCAGAAGATCCTTAAGAACTTCTACTCATGTACAATAGAGAGCATCTTGACCGGCAACATCACCTCCTGGTTTGGGAATAGCACTGCAAAAGACCGAAGCAGACTACAAAGAGTGACACGTGCAGCCGAACGCACAATTGGAGGGGGGCTCCCCACCCTCCAGAACATTTACTACAAGCGTTGCAAGGGCAAGGCTAAGAGAATCATTAAAGACTCCAGTCACCCGAACAACTGCCTCTTTGAACTGCTGCGGTCAGGCAAGCGATACCGGAGTCTCAAGGCGAGCACAGAAAGACTCAGAAGTAGCTTCTATCCCCAGGCCATCAGGCTGCTAAACGAACAATGAATGAACACTACACAACAACAACCACCAAACGCACATAGCACACACATCCACACGCACACACTCACTTTAAACAAACACACTGTAGCACCCACTCAACACACTTTATAGCACACACCCACTTTAAACAAACACACTGTAGCACCCACTCCCCACACTTTATATTTATGGATGAAGGATTGCACTACAACTCGTACACCTTACTGTAAATTGTACCTAAAATTGTACCTCATCCCATTTCTGCTTTGCACTAGATAGTACTGTACATTAGTACACTGCATAGTATTGTGTATTGTATATTATATGGTAACTCAGAACATTGTACATATGTCTATACCGAACACTGTGACCTCATTCTCTTCTTCTAAATTCATGCTATATTATGTTATTATGTTATTTGATACTATCTTGTCTAGCACAGTCTCTGGAGCGTAACAGTAAGAAGCATTTTGTATGAAAGTATTCTGTACTTCTGTATGACAACTATTAAAGAACTTGAACTTGAACCTCAGTATCTTAGAGGATATTTTAAAGGGGAACTATCTTATAAATGGCCTTTTTGAGTGTTTAGCATTGTTTCCTAGCTATGTGAACTTATATTAATATGATCTATGTCTCTAATTCTCATATTGGTGCATTCTTCCAATTCTCCTCTCACAATATTCACCCTCACTGAACTGAGTCGTTTGAAAATGTGCCTATATGTGATGTCATATAGTCACTGCTGCATGTTAATGTGGCTCCTCAGGCACCAGCACCTGCACCCCAGTCCACATCAGCTCAAAACAGCTCGAGATCTTGAGGTAGAAAAATGCTGTTTTTGAGGACTTGATTAGAAATACAAAACAATGAATAAAAAAAATATATATATTACAGAGGTGTTCCATAGACTCACAGGAATTGTGTAAAAGTGCCCAAATAGTGAAAGAAATAGTAAAATAGTTCCCCTTTAACATGGTAAGGGATGTACATGGACACGCCACCAGGGGGAGCACTACAGACATCGTCCCAGTGAGATGCAATAGAAAAATAGGCCAAAACTCATTCCTATATTCAGCAGCAGTACAATGGAATAGCCTACCAATGGAGTTGAAGCCCATAAGCCCCTTCTCCACTTTTAAATGAGCTATAGACATGGATCATAAGTAGCAGAAGCTGGGAGTAGTGAACAAAGGGTTTTTAATAAGTGTTATTCCTTTTTATTCTTTTATTGGCTATAAAATGGATTATTGTATGTATTTTTAGTTTTTATAACACACATCCTGACATACAGACACTACAAACACCCACGTCCACACACCAGTACATAAATCCACTGACACCAATGATGAAGGACCACAATGGAAACAAGCCTATGGCTTTATTGTGTTTATTGGAATCCTATTGGTAAATGGAGAAATGTTCATAATTGTGATCAAATGTATATGTGTGATTTCCCATTCTAAATCAATAAACTATTCAATCAATCAAAATATATTCTATAATAATATTTCAAATAGCATGTGTCCGGATGGCAAAATTCAGTACTGTATCTACAAAAACCCCTGTAAATCATCTGCCCTTTATTCATTTGCTTAGATTTAGATTTGTACACTTGATCTCAAGAAGGTGTTGAATGAGCTCAGTGGAAAATGTTCACGTTCCATCAAAGATTGGAAAAAAATTGAGAATTTTAATAATTGATATTCTCTTTTGGTTCATTACAATTTACTCAAGCCTAGTAACAGACACAATATTTCTGACACTGGGAATACATTCCATGATATCCTTAGATGTCCCTAGATACCAAGAACATGCAGACAGGCGTTTTATGCAAAAACATTTTTAAATGGCTAAAAGTGATTTTGTAATTTTGCAACCGTGGGTCTCACAGGGTACCTTTAACCCAAATAGGCCCAAATAAAAAAGACATTAGCAACTTCAGAGGCTAGAGGGTGGGACCTATAAACACATGAAGGGTGCCGTGACTGAAAAAAAGGTTGAGAAATGCTGGTACTGTATAGTGGCTCTTTGTGGTACCACAGTCATTTTTGTGGCTATTAGTCTCTGACTGGTTGGCCACCCCTGCACTAGGGGGCAGATCAGGGCAGAATCATCCCTGGCCAACATCGGAATATCAACATAATGCTAAAAGGGGTTGCCCATGTCTAAGTAGGCACAACATAATTATCAAAGGGGTTGCACATGTTTAAATATGCACAACATAATGCTCAAAGGGGTTCCACATGTTTAAATATGCACAACATAATGCTCAAAGGGGTTGCACATGTTTAAATATGCACAACATAATGCTCAAAGGGGTTCCACATGTTTAAATATGCACAAGCACAACATAATGCTCAAAGGGGTTGCACATGTTTAAATATGCACAACATAATGGTCAAAGGGGTTCCACATGTTTAAATATGCACAATATAATGCTCAAAGGGGTTGCACATGTTTAAATATGCACAACATGACCCTCGAAGGGGTTGCAGAAGTTTAAATATGCACAACACGACACTCGAAGGAGTTGTACATGCCTAAATATGCACAACATAATGCTCAAAGGGGTTGCCTAAATGTGCACGCAATGTATGTATTTGAATGGTCTTATTTTGTCTCTATCTCTCTACAACATACATAAATGTGCACACAACAGACACACACACACACATACACACAAAATCCACTGGCAGGTGATATGGATCACTGGTTGCTATGGCAACAAGGAAGGGTTAGTGTGTGTGTGTGTGGGGGGGGGGGGGGGGGGGGGGGGCAACATATGCAACAATCTGCTGATCTGTCAGAGTAGCAGAATGATTCTACAGATCACACACACACACAAGCTGGGAGGGAATGGCATTCCTATTGTTAGTCTATCTAACATCCCATAACACTGCATATTTTATCAGCTTGTTTAGATGTGTGAACCCAAAGACTTCAAACCCAAACAACAAGGACGACCTCCTGTATATAATGTTACCCCAAAACAACAAGGACGACCTCCTGTATATAATGTATGTTACCCCAACAAGGACGACCTCCTGTATATAATGTTACCCCAAAACAACAAGGACGACCTCCTGTATATAATGTATGTTACCCCAACAAGGACGACCTCCTGTATATAATGTTACCCCAAAACAACAAAGACGACCTCCTGTATATAATGTTACCCCAAAACAACAAGGACAACCATGATTTTATTTAAATTTATTTTATTAGGGATCCCCATTAGCTGGTGCCATAGCATTGATTTATTGATTGATTGAAAAGTGTATTAACAGATTGCAGAATGGGTACAGTACAGTACAGCTCTCAATACATACAATTGTTAAGGGGATGCAGACCAGAGAAAGACTTTCGTCTTGTTTACATCAGGGTCCCCCATTTTCAATTCATCATGACACACACGACATACAGATAGACAGTTCTGCTACATCTATAGATTTATGACATACCAGATTTGCAAATACAGTACTGTTTGTGATACAAAAAGTGTCCAGAAAAAGAGTGTATATACATTTGACGTAGAAACTGTACATTGGAGGAGGTTGGGTAGGTGGGGTGGGGTTGGGTGGGTGGGTGGGGCTGTACATTGGAGGTGGGGGGGGACACACACTGTACACTGTACATTGGAATACTGACAAAGCCATACTTGGTCAACCTAGTCTTCCTGGGGTCCACACAAAAAAACATACAAAAACAATTATTATTGCAAAACAAAATTATTAAAAGTCAGTACTCAACACACAATGCATAATGAAACTAACAATTAAAATGTACATGCAAGCACAGAAACAGAAAATAAAATACATACATACTGTACGGTATTCAAGTCAAGAGTTTTATTTGTCACGGCTAGGACTGCAACTAATGACTATTTTGGTAGTCGACTAATCTGTCGATTATTTTTTTCAATTAGTCGACTAATCGAAAAACAATTATATTAAAAAAATTAAATAAAAAAAATTATATATATATATATATTTTTTTTGCACTACCTATCTTTGTGAAAGTGCCTTCTCAGCTCTGGTCCAGCTGAAGACAGAGCAGAGGAACAGATTGGACATTGAGCATGACCTCAGAGTTGCTTTATTTTTATTTTTTTTAATGACTAATCGACGCAACAATTCCTCGTCAACGATTTTTTTTATAATCGACGTCGTCGATTATGTCGACTAATCGTTACAGCCCTAGTCACGGCATACAAGGCATACAGTGAAATGCGTTAACGCACAATTCTATTAACGCCACTATTTCTTTTAACTCACGATTAACTTTTTAGAATTATTATTCTTATTTTTTTTACTAGACTTCACTCAGGTGTATTATTGATACTAGGGATGCTCGATATTGGCTTTTTTACCGATATTGTCCAACTCTTAATTTCCGATATCAACCGATATCAACCGATACCGATATATGCAGGGTTCCCCCTCCCCCCCAAAAAAAGGAATAATTTCAGGTAATAACATTACATATCTCTTGTTGTGGAATTAACACAACATTATGCATACTTTTGACAATAAATAAAATCAGAATTTGTTCTTACTTGCTTGCCTGGGTAAATACAGGTTATAAAAAAAATCAAAATAAATGTTTTTTTTTGAAAACCGATACCGATATTTTCCTATATCACATTTTAATGCCAATATCGGCAGATAATATCGGACATCCCTATTGATACTCTCATTGACACTATGTTTGTTTCTGACTCAAAGTGTGTGTGTGTGTGTGGTGTGTGTGTGTGTGTGTGTGTGTGAGTGTGTGTGTGTGTGTGTGTGTGTGTGTGTGTGTGTGTGAGAGAGAGAGAGAGAGAGAGGGGTGTGAGAGAGATGAGGAAGGGGCAAGAGGAAAAAGAGAGCTGGGTGAGTCCTCAGCCCTTGTGTGGGTGAATGTAACAAGTTCCTAACATTTTCTTTCCCCTATTATTTCATGCACACTTTATTCATTGTTTTTTTTTATCTTTTTCCCCTCCATTTTCCTCCGATTTTCTCCCATCCCAATGTTAGTCGTTATGCCAATTCCAATCCCCTTCCTGGTCGCTGCGCACTTACCCCCCACAGTCGGTCTGGGAGTGTGGAGGCTATCACGTGCTTCCTCCGACACACGTCCAGCCAATCAACCGCTTCTTTTTCACCTGGCAGCGCGGATTCTCATTGAGAGGGCGTAGCGTGTGGAAGGATCACACTATCCCCTCAAGTCCTATCCGCGCTTAGCAGGCGCCCGACCGAACTGTAGGAGTCGCTGTTTACAACGACCGGACCCACCCGCCAGCTTCTCCCACCCTCTAATACTGCCAATTGTATTAGTGTGAACGGCCAGCCAAGCTGGTGACAACCCCGGAGCTGTGAGCTGGATTCGAACAGGCGAATCTAGCCGCCCGGGGTGGTGACAAACGCAATCTCCGTTACGCCACCTGACCGCCCACACTTTATTCATTGTTTTAAATTATTATAATTTTTATTTTGTGCATCACTCTGTTTTTAATTTGAAGCAAATTTGCAATGCCTGATGAGGGTCATCCTTTTGTGTTAAATGGCTGCATAAAGCAGCATTGTTGACTCATGTTTGTGATAAAGAAAGAGTGGAACTTGAAAAAGATCTGTATAAGGTAGATTAAAAAAAAAAAAAAAAAAAAATGCGATTAATTTGCGATTAATCGCGAGTTAACTATGGACAATCATGCGATTAATCAGATTACATATTTTAATCGATTGACAGCACTAATTAAAAGACAATCTATTTTCAACGTTAAGCCAAGTGCATACTGCTCACATTAGACCTTAGTGAGCATCCCAGTACCAACCGTGCTGCCCTGTTCTGGACCACCTGGAGCTTCCTGAGGTCACCACTGGTCACACCTCCTGTATATAATGTTACCAGTGCCGAAATAATATTTCAGACAAAGACAAGGCAAAACCCATAATATGTCCTCTTTACTTGAAGAGTGGTTATAGAACCCCCCCCCCCCCAGCCCCCCCCCCCCCCCTCCGTCTCTGCTGTCGGATGTCAATCCATCTGATCGCTGACACTGATGACTGGAAGCTTCCGGTGGTAATGAACCAGGACGCTGCACGATTAGTCAGCGTTTTTTATGTAAATTAATACAAATACAATTTAAATAAAAATAAAAATAAATATATATTGACAATTAACAATTAGGGCTGGGAGGTCTACTGAATATTATGGTTAATCATCATGGATCCATACAAATATATGGATATGGATAATATCATAAATGAGGAGATCCCATTCAACTCAATGTCGGCTGAACTGAACTTTATTATTATATAAATGGTAAATGGCGTTACAATTTGTTCCTCACGTTTTACCCATTCACTCACACATTCACACACTGACGGCGGAGGTGACCATGAAAGGTGCTGACCTGCTCATCGAGAGCAGTTAGGGGTTAAGTGTCTTGCTCAAGGACACTTTGACATGCTGTACGGGAGGAGCAGGAATCTAACCTGCTCTACCTCCCGAGCCACTGTAGACTGTATGACTAATACTGACCAGCAGCGTAACTAGTAAGGGTAGGATAGGGTAAGATAGAATAGAATAGAATAGAAATACTTTAATTATCCAGAGTGAAATTTGACACTACAAATCGCTCATATTAAACATTTAGACAGAACAAAGTCACGAATAAAAATAACAAAACAAATTGCCTAAGAATAAGAATAGAATAAAATATACAGTAAAAATATACAGAAGTCTACAGTAAGTGTAATATTGCACAGTGTTGTTTCAAAAGTAAAAGTCCAGGAAGATGGTAACTGTCACTCTGTGCTCAGTGATGCACAGTGATGCATTGTAAAGAAGATGGCGCCGCAACGACCGGCTGCCTGTCTGTGCGCTCCGTCGAGACTGTGCTTACTTTTGTTAATATTTATAGTTTTAAGACTTTTGTTTGTACCAACTGTTGGTGCATTTAATGTGTATGACCGTCAGTCACTCATAGACATTGGATTACGGGAAATTTACCAACTGGATTACTCTCTGGATCAGCTCTCTGAACCACAACAATGGCCTGTTGAGATCTTGAGAACATCAGGACCATACCTCGACCCACGGAACAAAGGATCCAGGCGACGAGGAAAGAGAGCTGGAGTCCGTAACAGATTGAGAACCAGGCGACACCGAACGCCACTACCCAGTATATTGCTAGCCAATGTACAATCAATAGACAATAAACTAGATGACATCAGAGCAAGGATTCAATTCCAAAGAGACGTTAGAGACTGTAACGTTCTCTGCTTCACCGAGACGTGGTTGACGCCGGACGTCTCAGACCACGCCATCCAACCGGCCGAACACTTCTTCATTCACCGCAAGGATAGAACAGTAGAATCCGGGGGGCGGTCAGGTGGCGTAACGGAGATTGCGTTCGTCACCAACCCCGGAGCGGCTCCGGGTTTGTCACCAGCTTGGCTGGCCGTTCACACTAATACAATTGGCAGTATTAGAGGGTGGGAGAAGCTGGCGGGGTGGGTCCGGGTCGTTGTAAAACAGCGACTCCTACAGTTCGGTCAGGGCGCCTGCTAAGCGCGGATAGGATCTAAGTGGGATAGTGTGATCCTTCCACACGCTACGCCCTCTCAGTGAGAATCCGCGCTGCCAGGTGAAAAGAAGCGGTTGATTGGCTGGACGTGTGTCGGAGGAAGCATGTGGTAGCCTCCACTCTCCCAGACCGACTGTGGGGGGTAAGTGCGCAGCGACCAGGAATGGGATTGGGAATTGGCATAACGACTAACATTGGGATGGGAGAAAATCGGAGGAAAAAGGAGGGGGGAAAAGATAAAAAAAATAAAAATAAATAACAGTAGAATCCGGAAAACAACGTGGAGGTTGCTGACAGAGTACAGCAACTTGCAATGGGCCTGGTCTACAAGATACACTACACGACCAAGGTACCCATGTACATGGCAAAATACTTCCCAAAGGTCAGTGAATACCACGATCACAACACCAGAGGGAGCTCCACAAATCATGTTAAACCCAGATTCGGCTCAAATAAGGGACTAAACACGTTTCGCAATTATGCCACATCAATGTGGAACGCCCTACCCAAAGCTGTAAAGGAATGTGGATCACTACCCACTTTCAAAACCTCTCTCAAGAGACACCTACGGGAGACTGCAATGCAACACTGGCCCCTGTAAATATCCTAACCCAACCCCCTCCAATGTACAGTCATTTACCTAGTATGGTCTTGTCAATAGTCCAATGTACAATTTTGTTTGTTTGTACAGAGTCCCCCCCCCCCCCCCCTCAATGTACAGTTTTGCTTGTTTATACAATGTGCCCCCCCCCCCCCCCCCACCCACCTCCAATGTAAATTACCCAGTATGGTTGTCAATATCCCAGTGTACCCAACCCCCCCCACCCAACCTCCTCCAATGTACAGTTTCTACGTCAAATGTATATACTCCCTTTTCTTGACTCCTTCTGTATCACAAACAGTACTGTATTTGCAAATCTGGTATGTCATAAATGTATAGATGTAGCAGTACTGACTATCTGTATGTCATGTATGTCATATATGTCCTGATGAATTGAAAATGGGGGACCCTGGTGTAAACAAGACGAAAGTCTTTCTCTGGTCTGCATCCCCTTAACAATTGTGTGTATTGAGCTGTACTGTATTGTACCCATTCTGCAATCTGTTAATAAAGTTTTCGAACCACTGCTCCCCCAACCTGGAATATATATCCATCAAGTGTCAGCCTTTCTTCCTCCCGAGGGAGTTAACGTCGATCATCCTGGTCGGAGTGTATATTCCACCACAAGCAAACACTGGTGACGCGCTCTCCAGGCTTCACGACGAGGTAAACAAACTCCAGGCAGCTAACGTTGATGCTGCTATTGTGGTTGTGGGTGATTTCAATAGCGCCAATCTGAGAAAGGTATTGCCGGACTTCAATCAGCATGTGACTTGTAACACCAGAGGCGGTAACATCTTAGACCACTGTTACTCGCAATTCAAGTCTGGGTACAAGGCTCATTCTGCTAGTGGCTTCGGTAAATCTGATCATGCGGTCATCTTTCTTTCCCCAAAATATAAACAGAGGATCAAGAGCACTCCGGTAGTCTCGCGAGAGGTGCAGAAATGGGATGTGGAGTCAGAGGAGACGCTACAGGCTGCGCTTGAGTGCACAGACTGGAGTGTATTCCGTGACAACACAGATAACATTAATGACTACACGGAGACAGTGCTGGACTTTGTTCGTACTTTGGTGGAAGAAACAATCCCCACTACCACAATTAGAATCTACCCAAATCAAAAGCCCTGGGTAGACAAATCCGTCAGTGAATCTCTGAAAGCGCGCACCACAGCATACAACGCCGGGCTGGTGGCAGGCAACATGAATGACCACAAGATGGCGCGATACAACGTAAGGAGGACAGTAATAGAGGAAAAACGGCGCTACAGGAATAAAATTGAACTTGAACAGGCTGACTCCAGAGCTATGTGGCAGGGCCTCAAAACGATGACAGACTACAAAGGCCCCTCCCTCAAACTGAACAGTGACATCTCCTTAGCAAATGATCTCAATACCTTCTATGCGAGGTTTGAGGCTGGGAATAACAACACCAGCCTACAAGCCACGGCAATGGGGGGGGGGGGTCTGCTCAGTGTTCAGGGTAACAGAGCATGAGGTGAGGTGGACCATTAAAAAAGTGAATATAAGGAAGGCAGCAGGACCGGACGGCATCCCCGGCCGCGTCCTAAAAGTCTGTGCCGACCAACTGGCCCCAGTATTCACTGACATATTCAACCTGTCCTTAGAACAGGCTGTCATTCCCACATGCCTGAAGAAGTCCACTATCATCCCTGTACCTAAAAAATCCAAGCCTGCTTGCCTCAACGACTACCGCCCTGTAGCTCTCACCTCCATAGCCATGAAGTGCTTTGAGAAGCTAGTAAAGGGCTACATCTGCTCCTCCCTCCCCATCAACATGGACCCCCTGCAATTTGCATACCGCCCCAACAGGGCCACGGAGGACGCCATAGCCCATGTGCTGCACACAGCAGCATCACACATGGACAAGAGGCAGGGGAACTATGTGAGAATGCTATTCATCGACTACAGCTCAGCATTCAATACCATAGTCCCCTCCAAACTCATAGCCAAGCTCAGGGACCTGGGCTTGAACTATGACCTCTGCCAGTGGGTCTTGGACTTCCTGATGGGCAGACCCCAGGTGGTGAGAGCAGGCAACTGCACCTCCTCATCCATCACCCTCAACATAGGGGCCCCCCAGGGCTGTGTTCTGAGTCCCCTCCTCTACTCCCTGTACACACATGACTGTGTGGCTCAGCGGAATAACAACACAATCATCAAATTGCCTCATGGATGGCTGTCAACACAGTAGTGGTGGGCCTGATCTCTGCAAACGACGAGAGGGCCTACCTGGAAGAGGTCAAGGTCCTGGCGGGATGGTGCCAGGAGAACAGCCTCTCCCTGAACGTCAGCAAAACAAAGGAGATGATTGTGGACTTTAGGAGGTCGGCGGTCAGCGACTACAGCCCCCTCAGCATCGACGGGGCACCGGTTGAGAGAGTGAACAGTTTTAAGTACCTCGGAGCCCACATATCCGAGGACTTGACATGGACCACACACATTGACTGTTGTGAAGGGCCAGATTAAACTGAATATATATATGTATCGTTTGATATACTTTGTATATTATTTATATATATACACGGAATATCCCTTTACCTGCGTACAGACCAGAGTAATATTCGCT
The DNA here is from genome assembly GCF_963971535.1 of Notolepis coatsorum. NCBI lineage: Eukaryota > Metazoa > Chordata > Actinopteri > Aulopiformes > Paralepididae > Notolepis > Notolepis coatsorum. The sequence goes on along the minus strand of NC_140173.1, from coordinate 98,179,259 downwards.
CTCCTATTGGACAGCGCCCCCAGGCGCCAACACGCAAGCCCCCAACGGCAAGTTCAAAGACAACTGCAGGCATGTCAGAACATGCCCAGAGTCTGCGTAGTAATACGAGACAAGGACTGAGGTTGGGACTAGATATTCACTTAAGTATAAATACGGCGCAGGTGTAAACAGCAGTACCTTACCTAAACCTTACCTAAACCTTACCCACCTTCACCACGAGTCAACGTGCAGTGAAGTGAGCAACCTTGCGTCTAAATAGAGCATTGAGAACCGCGTGCGAATAGAATGTTAAAGTGTCAGAGTTTAATGAAGTAACGTTGAGTTCAACTTAATCTAATGTGAAGTCAATAGTCGATCATTTATTGTATATCGTGCGGCCACAGTTCTTCTGTGTGTAGCATTACCCATCGGTTCGTCGTGTCTTTAGCTAGTGCACTTATCCAGGCTGTGTGGCCTAAATACGTCGCCCACACCCGAGGAGTCCTAGGCGAGAACCGTTGGACATGTACACAGGAGAATCGGCGCCGGCGATTGCAGAACCATTCCTGGTTGGATTATATTGATTTGGGACGTGACTACCGGAGAAGAGCACCGTTGATTTCCACTATCGTTTGGGATTTAACCTCGTGAGGATTACCACTCGGGCCTGCCTCGTGGACGGGGCTGGCTAGCTGTCGTCAATGCTGTCGAGCATCTTGGATTACAACTATTGCCTTTGCTGCTGATCAAGGGAGTACAAGCACCGACTCCTGTACCTGGAGTCTCTTTATTCCCCATTGAATCAGACGGAGTACCCGAACATTCCTCTACCCTCCAGGCCTTACACCCCGGAGGGAACCCATTGTCTCCAGTTGGTACCGGTGTTGCCCTATATAATTGCTACTATACAACAGGTGGCGTCAGCTTAGACCCATCGTAGGATTCCTGCTATTCTTAGTGACTTATGCTCTTGACTGACTTTACGTATATTCTTCGCCATACAAGCGCGACCCTATTTCTCATTCTGTAACCTAACGTTGCCTAATAATAATAAATTACCCTCCAATAGTATTTCTGTGTCAATGCCGTGTTCTTGTGGGTGTTCACCATCTATATTTGATGTACTGTCTGGCCAGTAATTAAAGTACATAACTAGCAGTGGTTTAATCTATCACAATCTTTAATACAGTCAGGGTTTGTAACCCCTCAGTTACAATTGTTCCTTCGAGCCGGAGGGTATCAGTGTAATATTTAATATAATATTAATATTAACCATGGCCAGCGGTGAACACTCCCCAAGCGGCTCTCCTAAGCTAGAACGCCGGCAGCGCAAACGTCAGCCACCTCCATATCTGGAGGAATTCGCTTTCGTTCTACCCCCTAGCTTATCTAAACAGACGTTAAATACGGATAAAGCGGATAGTCTAAGCATGTCCAATCCTATCGACTTGGTGACCCTGCCAGTAGAGACCCCAGTGGGTTCAAACGAAACTGACTCAGCTCACGGGGGGGACCAGGTGGGACATGACATGACTATACCTCCAGACAGCGTCACCGGGATAGACCCCGGAGCGCTCCAGGATAAAGAAAGCGCTCCAGGGATAGAACCCGACACACAACCAAGAGAAGAGAACCGCGCCCAGGAGATAGACCTCGGAGCGCGCCAGGAGAACAGATCTCCAACAAGCCCTGTCAGCACCCGATCACCTCCGTCAGTGTCATCCCCCAGCGAGGCGGACCAGATACTGGCGCAAGCCTTGATCGCCACACTGACAGCCTCCACCGAACGCGACCGGCTTCAAGCAAAGACGCTTAGTGAGCGCGAACACTCCGCCACGGAAAGAGAGCGCCTCCACGCGCAACTCCAAGCGCAAGCCCTTAGTGAGCGCGAACACTCTGCCGTGGAACGAGAGCGCCTCCGGGCGCAACAATTAAGTGAGCGCGAACACTCTGCCATGGAACGAGAGCGCCTCCAGGCTCAACAGATGAGCGAGCGCGAACAACGAGAGCGCCTCCAGGCGCAACAATTAAGCGAGCGCGAACACTCTGCAGCGGAACGAGAGCGCCTTGACGCGCAACTCCAAGCGCAAGCCCTTAGTGAGCGCGAACACTCTGCAACTGAACGAGAGCGCTTCCAGGCGCAGCAAAGGAGTGAGGACGACTGCATAAGACTGGAGGAGAGGCGCCTTCAGACGGAAGAGAACATCGAACGAGACGCGCCAATGCACAGCGCGACGCCGCCAATGCCCAGCGCGAAGCAGAGCGCGACCGGCTGCAGGCGCAGATGATAGAACAATTGATTGCCAGGGCGACACCCCCTCTCTCCGCACGGAGCTCCCGGAGATCATCACGACAAGGGTCTAGGGCACCTTCCCCTACCCGACAAAGCGACCCGGGACCCGGCCAACAGGAGGAACCTGTCTACGTCTCCGACCCCCCTCCCCGACCGGTCCATACGAGATCCAGCCAACGGGAAGAACCGGCCTACGTCGCCGAGAGACTGACTAGAAGACTCCAGGACCTAGAAGAGGAAGAGGAAGAGGAGGAATGTCAAGCCCACCAGCAGCAACGTACTCTGGACCAGGAGGCCCAGTACAGCCCCGACTTCAGCCCCGAGTCACTGCACTACAAACCCCCGACTCAACTCACGGGTGAGTTTGACGTACAGTCAGCACCGAGGAACAGCACCTGGGGACCCGGCCTCTGGTACCCACCAAGTACTAACCCACGACCACACGTACGGAGAGACTCGCCCAGGAGGCCTCTTCCCCTACGCTCACCAATGTGCCAGCCATCCATGTCATCGTACCTTGGCACATCGACGTTCCCAGACTTTATGCGCGAGGACAGAGCACAGTACACGGAATTACGCATGTGTTTGGAGACTATGATGTCCGACGTCCCCGACGAGTCGTACACATATGCCATCCTCCTCAAGCATCTTAAGGTGCCCAGAGCGCATAACATAGCGCTGGCATATTCCAACTCAAGCACCCCATACTCCGCGGCTCTAGTGGCCCTCGACCAGCGTTATGGACGCATATGGGAATACGTGATCCAAGAAATACGGGATATCGACCGCCTCCCCCCAGCCAAAGACAATAGAGCACTGGATGACCTCTCTATCAAGGTACAATCCCTAGTAGGGATGCTAGGCTCCCAAAAGGAGAAGGGGAGATATGAACTGTATGCAAATTCTAATGTGGAGCAAATACTGGAGAAGCTCCCTCCAGCCCGCCAAGAGCGTTTTCGGCGGCAGAGAGACCACCGTGATCCCGACGTCCCCGAGCCATCCCTCCTAGACCTGGCCGCTTTCCTTGCAAGGGAAGTTAGCAGCCTACGACTGGACACATTCGTGTGGAGTGGATCTAGCCCAAGAGATGGACCTCGGAGGTCCAACGATAACCGCCGGTCAGTGACCGTTATGCACCAGGCCAAGTCAGTGCCGCAGCACAAGAACCACAGCACCCCCCCGACCAAGGGGAAGTGGAAGATTGTATGCCAGTACTGTGAAAAGGAACATTGGCTGTCTCAATGTGACACTTTCAAGAAGCTGACCGCTGACGAGGTGAGTCAGTGGATCAAAGCCAACCGCCGCTGCTTCCGCTGCGCGCGCAGCCATATGGCAGCTGAGTGCCGTTTAAAGAAGAAATGCAGCAAGTGCGACGGCGCCCACTTGGAGGTCCTACACGACAGCAACAAGAAGAAACCCGTACCCCCAAGCAGCTCGAGAGTGAACGTCATGTACATAGACCCTGCGAAGAGCGGGAGCTCCCGAGTGCTCTTGAAGGTGGTCCGAGTGATATTAAGCTACGAGGACAAGGTCATGGACACTTACGCCGTCCTAGACGATGGGTCAGAAAAGACTCTCCTCCTCGCATCCGCCGCAGCCCGGCTGGGTCTGCGCGGGAGCGAAGAAACAATGACAATCCGTACCATTAGAAGAGACCTGAAGACCATAAAGGGTGAAAATGTCTCCTTCACGATTGCAGCGGTCGGGCAGCCCGAGAAGCAGTATAGCATTACTAACGCCTTCACCAGCCACGACATAGGCCTGTCACAGTACACCTACCCCATCCCAAAGCTGATGGAAAAATACGTGCACCTACGTCAACTACCTATACCGCTCATCGACGACGCCACCCCGACCCTGCTCATAGGATCCGACCACGCACACCTCATCGTCCCAACGGACCGGGTCCACATTGGGCCCAGAGGCTGTCCAGCAGCGGTCGAGACCCGCCTGGGTTGGACACTACAAGGCCCCCTCTCCGGGTCTTCCAACCGACCGACAGCCACTCGCTGCCTCCACTCAAGGATAAACGAAGAAGACACCACCCTCTTACAGCACGTCGAGAGGCTATGGACATTAGACGCGATGCCCTTTAAGAATGAAAAGAAACTTGTTCGCTCAAAGGAAGACACTTATGCCATAACCCTCCTCGAGCAGAGGACAAAGAGAGTCGAGGTCAATGGAGTGATGAGATACGCAACTCCACTCTTGAGGCGAGAGGGTATGCCCACCCTCCACGCCTCAAAAGAAGCGACAGAGCGATATCTACTGAACACCGAGCGGCGTCTAGCCAAAGACCCCACTCAAGCCACTGTGTACCGCGCTGAGATCGACAAGCTGATCACAGCGGGACACATAAAGAAAATTGACATTCAAGAGGCCGACCAGACGATCGAATCATGGTACGTGCCCCACCACAAGGTCCACCACAACGGCAAGGATCGCATTGTATTCAACTGCAGCTACCAGATCGGACTACAGAATCTGAATAAAGAACTCTTGCCCGGCCCAACACTCGGCCCCTCCCTCCTCGGCGTACTACTACGTTTCCGCCAAGACAAGGTGGCCATCAGCGGCGACATCAAAGGGATGTTCCTGCAGGTGCGACTAGTGGAGGAGGACAAGCCCTTGCTGCGGTTCCTATGGAGAGAGAGGATCAAAGATGAGCAACCATCCATCTACCAATGGGAGGTCCTCCCCTTCGGAACCACATGCAGCCCATGCTGTGCTACGTTCGCACTGCAAAAACATGTGACAGAAGACCCTGAAGCTGACGAGGAGGTCAGACAAAGTGTAGAGAGTTTCTACGTGGACAACTGTCTGCAAAGCGTCTCGACGCCAGAAGAAGCCGAAGCCCTCCTACTCAAGCTCCGCGCCTCACTGATCAAAGGCGGCTTTGATCTCCGGCAGTGGGCCAGCAGTGACCCTCAAGTACTTCGCAGCCTCTCCCCAGAGACAAAGGCAGCAAGCAGCGAGACCTGGATGGCGACCATCCCAGGTGAAGCACAAGAAATGACATTAGGCCTAGTCTGGCGCTTCAAAACAGACTCGCTCCATTACAAATACACACCCCTGACCACGGAGCAGGGAAGGTCGACCCCTCTACCGACCACCAGACGGAGCGTATACAGAACACTCGCAAGGCAATACGACCCGCTGGGGTGTATCCTACCTTACACCACCCGGGCAAAAATGATTGTAGGAGAGCTGTGGGACAAGGAACAGGGCTGGGACGACCCCATACCCGACCTACGCCGAAGCTACTTCCCACCCACAGTGCGGCTGGAGACGTGCCAGATGGACCTGCACGTCTTCAGCGACGCCTCAGAAGTGGCCTACGGCTCGGTGGCTTACTTGCGGGCCCGAGAGGAGGGAGGAGAAATACACACAGCCTTCATCCTGGCTCGCTCAAGGATAGCCCCCCGCAAGCAACAATCGATCCCGCGTCTAGAGCTCTGCGCAGCTCTGGTAGGCGCGCAACTCGCCACGTTAATCCAACGTGAACTCACCATCCCGGTGCAAAGAACAATCTTGTGGTCAGACTCCATGACCGTACTCACATGGATCCAGTCCGATTCTTGTAGATACAAGGTCTTCGTGGGAGTCAGAATCACAGAGATCCAAGACCTAGTGGGATCAGCGTGCTGGAGGTACGTGGACACGAAACAGAACCCAGCAGATGTCATCACACAGGGGATGTCCCTAGATGACCTCACACGTCACAATATCTACAGTGACGGTCCTGAGTTCCTCAAGCTCTCGGAAGAAGAGTGGCCTAACCCCACCCCTTGGGAGGCTAGTCAAGAGGAGGCAGAGATCAAGAAATCTATGTCCTGTGGGTTGACGCACACCCCAGTCCCCACTGACCCTAACATAGACGACTGCCTCACCTTTGAGAGTGCGCAGCTAAAGACATTCCTGTGGCACCACCCTGAGGTTCCCCCCACTACCGACATTAACGCAGCTAACTACGAAGAGGCAGAACTCCTTCTGCTACAGCGAGCCCAAAGAGACTCGTTCCCCGACGAGCTAGACTGCCTGCAGGGAACAAAGCCAGTCCCGTCAGACAGCAGACTTCTCCACTTGGCCCCCGAGCGCGACACCCATGGCCTCATCAGGGTGGGTGGTCGTCTGAGACGGGCCCCGGACTTAACGGATGACGTCAAGTTTCCTATAGTCCTCAACAGCCGACACAAGGTCACTGAGCTCATCATAAAGAAATACGACGAGGATGTGCACCACGCTGGGGCAGAGAGAGTCTTCGCTGAGATCCGACGTCGCTATTGGATACTGCAAGGAAGAGAAGCAGTACGACGCTTCCAGCGGACCTGTCTAGACTGTCGCAAGTGGCGAGCACAGCCCAGTATACCCATGATGGCAGACCTGCCTCCCTGTCGCCTCCGACTCGGCGATAAGCCCTTTCACTCCACTGGCGCGGACTGCTTCGGCCCGCTCTACGTGAAGAAAGGAAGAGGGACGGAGAAGAGGTGGGGCATTGTATTCAAGTGCATGACCACCCGTGCAATACACATAGAACTCCTTCCGACCATGAGTACGGACTCATTCCTCATGGCCTTCCGGAGATTCACAGCGCGAAGAGGAAAACCGTCTACGTTGTTGTCTGATCACGGGACAAACTTCAAACGCGGAGAAAGAGAGCTGAGAGAGAGCTTCCAAGCCATGGGTCCAGAACTTAAGACCCACCGCGCTCCTTCTCAGATCGACTTCCAGTTTAACCCCCCGAACGCCCCTCACTTCGGGGGAACCTGGGAAAGAGAAGTACGTTCCATAAAGACAGCTCTGTACGCCGTGCTTGGGGCCCAGACCGTGGCTGAAGAAGTCCTCGCGACAGTCCTCACGGAGATCGAGGGAGTATTGAACTCAAAGCCCCTCGGTTACGTCTCAAGTGATGTAGCAGATGTCGACCCAGTCACCCCCAACACACTCTTGATGGGGCGGCTGGACCCCGCGCTTCCACAGACAGTGTACAGACCCGAAGAAGCGAACGGCCGAAGAATGTGGAGGTACAGTCAAGTATTGGCTGACAAGTTTTGGAACAGTTTCCTCCTCCACTACCTACCGTTTCTCCAAACCCGCCAGAAATGGGTAAAAGATAGAGACAACTTACAAGTGGGCACAGTCGTTATGATCATAGACCAGTCACTACCCCGAGCTATGTGGCCGGCCGGCCGCGTAAGCAAAGTGATCACTGGTGCCGACGGAAAGGTCAGAGCGGCAGAAGTTATTGTCCAGGGACGGACCTACACCCGACCCGTGGCGAGGCTGATAGAGTTGCCGAGGCTCCCTGACTCCCTTGATGACGATCATGACCCACTGACGTTGTAGATTGCCCTACTCCCCACAACAGACATTGAGCAGTTGACTGGACTATTAATCTGTCTTCCTTTTAACTAATTAGGTGCGGACTAATTAGGAGGCGGCTGTTGTGAAGGGCCAGATTAAACTGAATATATATATATGTATCGTTTGATATACTTTGTATATTATTTATATATATACACGGAATATCCCTTTACCTGCGTACAGACCAGAGTAATATTCGCTCTCCTATTGGACAGCGCCCCCAGGCGCCAACACGCAAGCCCCCAACGGCAAGTTCAAAGACAACTGCAGGCATGTCAGAACATGCCCAGAGTCTGCGTAGTAATACGAGACAAGGACTGAGGTTGGGACTAGATATTCACTTAAGTATAAATACGGCGCAGGTGTAAACAGCAGTACCTTACCTAAACCTTACCTAAATCTTACCCACCTTCACCACGAGTCAACGTGCAGTGAAGTGAGCAACCTTGCGTCTAAATAGAGCATTGAGAACCGCGTGCGAATAGAATGTTAAAGTGTCAGAGTTTAATGAAGTAACGTTGAGTTCGACTTAATCTAATGTGAAGTCAATAGTCGATCATTTATTGTATATCGTGCGGCCACAGTTCTTCCGTGTGTAGCATTACCCATCGGTTCGTCGTGTCTTTAGCTAGTGCACTTATCCAGGCTGTGTGGCCTAAATACGTCGCCCACACCCGAGGAGTCCTAGGCGAGAACCGTTGGACATGTACACAGGAGAATCGGCGCCGGCGATTGCAGAACCATTCCTGGTTGGATTATATTGATTTGGGACGTGACTACCGGAGAAGAGCACCGTTGATTTCCACTATCGTTTGGGATTTAACCTTGTGAGGATTACCACTCGGGCCTGCCTCGTGGACGGGGCTAGCTAGCTGTCGTCAATGCTGTCGAGCATCTTGGATTACAACTATTGCCTTTGCTGCTGATCAAGGGAGTACAAGCACCGATTCCTGTACCTGGAGTCTCTTTATTCCCCATTGAATCAGACGGAGTACCCGAACATTCCTCTACCCTCCAGGCCTTACACCCCGGAGGGAACCCATTGTCTCCAGTTGGTACCGGTGTTGCCCTATATAATTGCTACTATACAACAGGTGGCGTCAGCTTAGACCCATCGTGGGATTCCTGCTATTCTTAGTGACATATGCTCTTGACTGACTTTACGTATATTCTTCGCCATACAAGCGCGACCCTAATTCTCATTCTGTAACTAGGGATGCTCGATATTGGCTTTTTTACCGATACCGATATTCCGATATTGTCCAACTCCAATTTCCGATACCGATACCGATATCAACCGATACCGATATATGCAGGGTTTCCCCCCCAAAAAATGGAATAATTTCAGGTAACTAATAATTTCACTGGATGCATTCAAAAGGCTTTCTAAATGTAAGCATTATCTGTGCAAAATATGATCATTAAAAAAGTAAAAATGAACATTTTAAACCAACATGCATACTTTTGACAATAAATAAAATAAGAATTGGTTCTTACTTGCTTGCCTGGGTAAATAAAGGTTAAATAAATGTTAAAAAAAAAAAAAAAAAAAAAAAAATTGTTATTTTTTTTTTTTTTTTTTTTTTCTCGATACCGATATTTTCCGATATCACATTTTACTGCCGATATCGGCCGATAATATCGGTCGGCCGATAATATCGGACATCCCTATCTGTAACCTAACGTTACCTAATAATAATAAATTACCCTCCAATAGTATTTCTGTGTCAATGCCGTGTTCTTGTGGGTGTTCACCATCTATATTTGATGTACTGTCTGGCCAGTAATTAAAGTACATAACTAGCAGTGGTTTAATCTATCACAATCTTTAATACAGTCAGGGTTTGTAACCCCTCAGTTACATTGAGTGTTGTGAAGAAGGCACGACAACGCCTCTACTTCCTCAGGCGCCTAAGGAAGTTCCAAGTCAGTCAGAAGATCCTTAAGAACTACTACTCATGTACAATAGAGAGCATCCTGACTGGCAATATCACCTCCTGGTTTGGGAATAGCACGGCACAAGACCGAAGCAGACTACAGAGAGTGACATGTTCAGCCGAACGCACAATTGGAGGGGGGCTTCCCACCCTCCAAACATTTACAACAAGCGGTGCAGGGGTAAGGCTAAGAGAATCATCAAGGACTCCAGCCACCCAAACAACTGCCTCTTTGAACTGCTGCGGTCAGGCAAGCGATACCGGAGTCTCATGGCAAGCACAGAAAGACTCAGAAGAAGCTTCTATCCCCAGGCCATCAGGCTGCTTAACGAACAATAAACACTATGCAACAACCATCAAATGCACACAGCACACACATCCACACGCACACACTCACTTTAAACAAACAACACACTGCAGCACCCACTCTCCACACTTTAGAACACCTAAACACACTTTATATTTATTGGTAAAGGAATTGCACTACAACCCGTACACCTTACTGTAAATTGTACCTCATCCCATTTCTGCTTTGCACTATATAGTATTGTATATTAGTACATTGCATAGTATATTGTATATTGTATGCAGGGAGCAAAATTTACTTTTTGACTCACCGGCCAGTGGCGGGTAGATGGGAAGAATCTACCCGCCAAGCATATTTCTTACCTGCCAAATTTTTTTTGATTAAAAAAATATATATTTTATATAATTTTTTTTTAAATAAAATATATATTATATAATCATACTTGTAGTTGTATTATCTGCGAGACATCGCCACCACGCAATAAGTCAAAATGCTCGCTATCTGCAAACAGCTCCACTGTCTGTGTGTATACTTGAGTAGCCTCCAGCTCCAGCAAGGATTCTCCGGCCCTGAAGCTAGACCCTATATTCAGCTAGACCCTACATTCAGCATGCAAGGATTCTCCGGCGATGCAGCTGGACCCTATTGATATAACGTTACGGTTCTTTTGTCAAATCACATTCAACATGCCCTCAGCTAGAATACGCATTCAATCAATGTTATAAGACATTGATATCAGGAGCTATCTGTAGCTACTGCTAGCCCGGTAGATAACGTTAAGACAATTTAGTTTACTGGGACAGATAGATCTAACGTGAGCTAGCTAACGTGAGCTAGCTAACGAGGGAACGGAGGTATTATGCACTCAAGTCGACTATTGCTGGAGCATTTGTTGATATCAGCAGCTATCAGTAGCTAGCCAGCTAGATACCGTTAGACAATGCCTCGTCATGCATTAAACTAAAAGTGAATAGTTGACTGGGTCATTGTTTAAACAGTAACGGTAGCTCATGGAGGTCCGCTCTTCTAGACTAGAGCAGAGTGCCTCTGTGTTGACACAAGCACTGCGAGCAGAAGCCCTTAGCCAATAGTATCCCGCTGCAGGGCTGGGCGGATATGACTCGTTGCCACGTTTTTTTTCAAAATAAGAGTATCATACGAACCTAATGTTGCTAACTGCCGGAGCCATCGATATTATGACTGGAGATGCGCTTGGGGCGGAAATGAGACCCGCACAGATTTTCAAAATAAGAGTATCGTTATGAACTTGATTGATTACACGCCACACGGCGGGCAGCCCTCTAAGTGTCAAGCGCCAAAGGTAAAAACTGAGCGCCCCTGGCGGGCGGCGGGCTTTAGTTTCGGTCCCTGTGCAATACTCCAATTCAGCCATTGGCAATTCAGCCGTTGGGTGGGGGGCTCTGTTGAGCGGGCCTGTGACCGGACGTGAAAGCGCCCCTGGCTCGGCGGCTCTGCAGTTGCATACTATTGGGATTCGTTGGGAACAGCAGCACGGAGTCTCGACTCAGGACTTATTTTATTTTATTTTAGCAGCAGTTATGAATATCGACCAGGAGGACAGCGCGATCTAAGGGACATGTTTCATTACTAGTCAAGTGTCATTACTTTAGTTATCAAAGGTGGAATCTCTGGACGCAATGACATTATATAGTTTAAAGCTAAACTACGTTTTTCTTTCTTGTTAGGAGAGGGATAACTTATTCAGTTAGATTTGATTTGATCTTTATTTATCTCTAACATTTTCAACCATAAACACACACATTTGTAATAACAAAAAAAACTAAAACGAAATAAAATACAAATACATTTAAATATATTTTCCTATGGAAGGAATAATCAACATGGCTCCAATTGGTTGACTATAACAGCACCGTGACCAAATATCCCTATACTAGCATTATTTATTTTTAATCATAATTATTCTTGTGAAATCTTTCCACCTGGGAGCCTTTTGACTAAATCAATTTATTCTCCCCTTCTCTGAATGGTGTTTCTTATGGCAATAACAACTATAGATGACAAAACCAAAGTAAAGAAACGACATTTGATTTTTGGGACGGTTACATTCACTTTGGGACGGTTAAGATTGTATTTCGGGACGGTTCTGGGACGGTGGTGAAAAAAGTTAGTCTGGAGCCCTGCTCTGACCGATAGTGGAAGTCGTTGGTGTGTAGACGGTGAAGAGGAAGGGAGAGAGGATAGATAGTATAGGGTAGGATAGGGTAGGATAGGGAAGGATAGCGTAGGATAAGACGATTAGCTACAGTGCAGAGACACACACACATGGTACTAGAGCGGCCAGCAGAGGGCAGATGACTCTACCCCTGCCCAGTACAAATAGCCTGAAGATTTTTTTTTATTACAGGGCTGTGTGGTCATGGAATAACCTTCCAAGTATTAGTATTAGTTCTATCAGTGGAAAGGCATGTTTTAAGAAACAACTCAGGATCTACCTACATTCTTTAGTTTAAATAGAATGAACATGATTGTCTTATTTTCTGTCTTTGAATTTTTATTGTTTTATATGACCAATGAATTTAAAATGTTTTATATGACCAATGAAATTGATTTGATCTTTTTGTTATAAGGATTATGTATTATATTTAAATTGTTTTTATTGGTTTTTTAAACATTCAACAACATTATATACATACGTACAAACATACAATACATGACTACATATAACCACACAATACCTAAAATAAATGAAAAATAAAGTAGACAAAAATAAAATAAAAATAGTAAAAATAATCAAAGAAAATTGCATTGTTCCCATAGAGGTTGTCACTTGCCATATAGATGGATTATTATAAGGATTATGGATTGCTTGATTATGTATGTATGTGTTTATGTTTTATGTTTGTGTATGTGTCTTGGACCCCAGGGCCCCGTTCCCCATAGCTGGTTCAACAAACTGTGGTGGATTAATGTAATTCACACACTGAAGTTGGAACTGTCTATAGGTTGCGGGTTCCGCGGACGATTTAGCGTGTGGTACCTTCTCGACTACCTCAGTCGAATCGAGTTGCATTGATACAGTAACATGCAGTAGCTTTAGCTAACGCTATCATAGCCATCATGATCTGTAATGTCAACTAGACAACCCCAGCCCCGCCTGCCAACGCCATATAGATAGCGAACGTTAACTAACGTTTGCAAAACAAAGCCAACGTCATCCAGCCGACACCACAGATCTAGATATGACAACGTTAGCTAACGCTAAAGCTAACGCCAACGAGAGGGAAACGTTAATGTAGTCAGTGTAGCGGGAGGCAGAACTTAATTTGCATTGGCAAGAGTTTATCTCATTCTATATCACGGCACGAAAAATAAAAAATAAAACTTTTTTTTGCGACCTTGTATTGGAAGCCGGCCTGTATTTGTCTGCATGTATCAAACCCCCGGCTTATATAAGAGGTCCGTCCTTTATTCGAGTACCCTCCACTATTAGAGGATTTATGGTAAACCTGCGTTGGGGCAGGTAAACATTTTTCGATCTGTTGCCATAGTGATTTAGCCAAACCTGCGTTGGGGCAGGTAAACATTTTTCGATCTGTTGCCATAGTGATTTAGCCAAACCTGCTTCGTGGAACCGAAAAGCCTGACTTATGTCAAGTTATCCTGAAGATTATCCGGCTAACTCAGTTAGCCATGTACGGGGAACGGGGCCCAGGTCAGACTGATCCTGTTCATGAACTCCCTGCTAATGCTAATTACTAGGGATGCTCGATAGGGTGACCAGATGCAAAAAGTCCAAAAGTGGGACAACAGTAAGATTTTGGTGGGACAAAGTGGGACAACAGTAAGATTTTGGTGGGACAAAGTGGGACAAAGTGGGACAGATAGATAATGTACATTTTTTTATTAGAATAACTGCCATGGTCTTCACTGAATAGATTTAAATCAAAGGTTAAAGGTTAAATCAAAATAAATACAAATTAAATACCACCTAACATCTGTTTGAAATATTCAAACGTCATCACTTGACAGGAATGTCTTGTGTTTGATATTCCCTGTTAACACAGAACTAGGGAAAACCGTGTAGTATAATACAAAAATAATAATACAAATAAATTGTGTTTCTATATTAGAATAACTGCCATGGTCTTCACCGAATAGATTTAAATCAAAGGTTAAAGGTTACCACAGTCGGCTGACCTGTATGAATGGGAGTGTTGTACTGTGTGATAGACACTTGTTATCTCAGCTGCAGTGACCTTGTCCGTCTGGCTATCATTGTTTGGTTTAAAAAGAAACGTATCCATAGATCTGGATGTTTCTTTTTGGTGAGCCACTTTCAAGTGAGACTCACGTCCACTGTGGCGCTTCAAGTCGTATTCTCCTCCATGCGCAATTGAAAACGAACTATGACACAAAACACAGAAAGCCTGCTGCGGATTTCCTGCCATCTGCCTCACCCAGTCATGTGTCGTTTGCCAGTCTTGGTTGTAACTGCAGGTCCGTTTCTTTTTACTGCTTTCCATCTTTAACTAGTTTGCTTGTAATGTTGTTGTGTTTTTTTGACCAATCAGATTTGCGATATGAGGTAGCGTCTCGACTCAGTCTCAGTCACGTCACAAGCAGCGCGCTAAAGTACTATAACCAATCAGAGCAATGTGTGTGGACAAGAGGCGGGTTGCTACGTTTACTGTCTGTAGGGAGGGGCTTTTAGACGCATGTTTTTTTTGGCTTCGAAAAGAGGGACATCCTCTCAATATGAGGGACGTGGGACATTTGGTCAAATGGTGGGACAGTACAACCAAAAGGGGGACACCTGGTCACCCTAATGCTCGATATTGGCTTTTTTACCGATACCGATACACCGATATTGTCCAACTCTTAATTTCCGATACCGATATCAACCGATACCGATATATGCAGGGTCCCCCCCTTATTACATATCTCTTGTTGTGGAATTAACACAACAATATTCATACTTTTGACAATAAATTTAATCAGAATTTGTTCTTACTTGCTTGCCTGGGTAAATAGAGGTTATAGAAATGTAAAAAAAAAAAAACTATAATAAAAAATTGAAAACCGATACCTGCACCACAAGTTTTTCTAACTTGGCTTTTTTAGGAGGAGGCGGCATTGTGTTATGTGTGTACAGTCAGTCACTGTGTCTCACACACAAACAGTTCTCCGCTGTCTCATTGCAGTGTGACACAGACCAAGCACAAGACTTGTTGCCCTGCTCCTGGCAGGTGAACTTGAGATGTGATTGGGCCAGCCAAGTGTTATTTAATAGTATATAGACCAATGCACTGCTGTTCCTGCTTGTGGGCGGTCTAAAGGGAACTAGCAGCCATTTTCCGTGTGGTCCTAGTGCTTGTGGAGTCTCCGTTTATCATTGTGTAACATTGTTTTTGGAAGGTAAAAAAGTGCAGGGGACAAAAACTGCCTTCTGAAAAAGTGCCTGGGACATGTCCCCCGTGTCCCCCATGTTAATTACGCTCCTGCTGGGACAGGATACTCAGCCCTGGTCCCCTTGACATGAGACACTGGGCTAGTTGAGACATACATACATACATACATACATACATACATACATACATACATACATACATACATACATACATACATACATACAAACACACACGCACTCGTAAACCCACACACATACACACATACACACACACATATACACACACACACACACACACACACACACACACACACACACACACACACACACACACACACACACACACACACACACACACACACACACACACACACACACACACACACACACACACACACACACACACACACACACACACGCAAACACACTTCTCAGACATTGATGTAGGCTGACACCTCGCGTGTAGTTTTCCTTCCCAGCGCTGTGCTGAGTAATATGACATTTAAGCCCTTCTCTGTGTGTGTGTGTTTTGTGTGTGTGTGTTTTGTGTGTGTGTGTTTTGTGTGTGTGTGTGTTTTGTGTGTATGTGTTTTGTGTGTGTGTGAGTGTGTGTTGTGTGTGTGAGTGTGTGTTGTGTGTGTGAGCTTGTATGTATGTGTGTCTCTCCCGAACCCTCAACAGGAGACAAGCCACTGCGTGCACACACACACACACACACACACACACACACACACACACACACACACACACACACACACACACACACACACACACACACACACACACACACACACACACACACACACACACACACACACACACACACACACACACATTTAAAATCTTTATTTATGTCCACATAAAAACAATGTTTAAAGGACACAAATATTATCAGTGCACTTGTACATTGTGGGTTATTCTGATACAATCGTGCCCAAATTGACAATGGCAACCAAAGTTACAGACTCACACGGATGATGAACCTGACAATCAACACACAGCTCATGGATACAGATAGCAGCGTCTTCTCCAAATTGCCCGGCTGCCAATAATTGCTGACACTGAGCAATATCTTGCTAATTGTTTGGCTCTTCTCTTCGGAAGACCGGCCATCTGAAGGCCTCTAACACCCAACTTATGGACATGACCCAGGCTTCCAAATATGAAGACTAAAAGTTTACAGGTGTAGCCAAGTTGTGATATGGTATGGTCTAACAGTTGATATTTTAACACACACACACACACACACACACACACACACACACACACACACACACACACACACACACACACACACACACACACACACACACACACACACACACACACACACACACACACACACACACACACACACACACACACACACACACACACACACACATGAAATGTTTATTTATGTCCACATGAACAGAAGTACAAGGAAGCCTCATACAAAAGACATAAACACTGCCAGTGCAGTCAGAAAGAACAGCCAGTTACAAAGTGCATGGACGGCAGAACGCTGTTACATACAGTATGGCTGAACTACTTGTCGGACACATCGGACATGAATCATGGGTAAAGGAAACAACGCCTCCTCCAAATTGAGCGGCTTCCTATAATAGCTGATACTGAGCAGTACCTTGCTAACTGCTTGGCCTTCAAAATTTGGAACACCCAGACCACCCTCACGTTTACTGTGAAATATAATATTGCGTGTTGTGTGTGTTGAGGCCAGTCCATTGTCTCACTAGGTGTACGGTTTTATCAGTCAAATCATGTAGTGATTTATTTTTGTGGAATATGTACATTGGAGAACAGATGTTGTACTTTGGCCAATGCCATTACTCTGATTGCCTCAAGTTTCATGATGACTGGAAGTGGTGATGCATGAATTAAATCATGTCTGCTGGTGTATTCAGAGATGATTTCATCTACCTGTTCTTTCCACTCACCTGCCACATTAAACTTGCAACCCAGGTATGTGTATGTCTGATGACGTGAATAGACTGTAATGGGTTTATTGCCAATTGTGAATGCAGGTATTGTGTCTGTGTTTGAGTGATACCAACGGTTTCCCCCACTCCGCCTTTCATAAAACACTGCACATTTTGAATCCGACCTTAACCTCTAATCCAGACCACTCCAAAAAGGAGTCGGTTCTGGAGAGCATGGTGTTTATTTCAGCCGCATGATATGAGGCAACCTGTACATCGTCTGCATACCCCTGTGCGGGGTTAGGGGAAATTACATTAGCGGGGGCACACATACAGAGCCACTTCAACCACTGGTTTAGTGCTATAACAAGATTAACAGCACTCCACGGACAACCAGTCTTAACACCAACTTGGAGAGGGATGGGGTCTGTGAGCTGTTTACCACAGATAACCTGTATAAAGGAACCACAATACACGTTTTTGACAATGTCAATATAAACCTGGGGCAGATGTATTTCCTCAAGAGCTGTAATCATAACATTGTGTGCTAAAGTTCCAAACGCATCACGGAAGTCCAGAAGAACAGCTAATTATTCACTAGACTCGTGCTTAAAGTCGTCGATACCCGTTTTGAGACAAAACACATGTTCATTCATGCCTTGCCAATTGATGTAGGCCTTTTGCTTGGGAGATAATATACACACACACAAGCTCACACACACACACACACACACACACACACACACACACACACACACACACACACACACACACACACACACACACACTCACACACACACACACACACACACACACACACACACACACACACACACACTCACACACACACACACACACACACACACACACACACACACACACACACACACACACACACACACACACACACACACACACACACACACACACACACACACACACGCTCACACATACACTCCCATCACTATCCAAGAAGAGGTCCCCTACTCCCTTACTCTCCTACTCCCTTACTATCCAAAAAGAGGTTTCCTACTCCCTAACTATCCAAGAAGAGGTCTCCTACTCCCTTACTATCCAAGAAGAGGTCTCCTACTCCCGGTCTCCTACTCCCTTACTATCCAAGAAGAGGTCTCCTACTCCCTTACTATCCAAGAAGAGGTCTCCTACTCCCTTACTATCCAAGAAGAGGTCTCCTACCCCCTTACTATCCAAGAAGAGGTCTCCTACCCCCTTACTATCCAAGAAGAGGTCTCCTACTCCCTAACTATCCAAGAAGAGGTCTCCTACTCCCTTACTATCCAAAAAGAGGTCTCCTACTCCCTTACTATCCAAAAAGAGGTCTCCTACTCCCTTACTATCCAAGAAGAGGTCTCCTACTCCCTTACTATCCAAAAAGAGGTCTCCTACTCCCTAACTATCCAAGAAGAGGTCTCCTACTCCCTTACTATCCAAGAAGAGGTCTCCTACTCCCTTACTATCCAAGAAGAGGTCTCCTACTCCCTTACTATCCAAGAAGAGGTCTCCTACTCCCTAACTATCCAAGAAGAGGTCTCCTACTCCCATCACATTTACATTTAGTCATTTAGCTGACACTTTTATCCAAAGCGACTTACAAGTTCTGTACGACAAGTCACCAGGAAGGGCACAACTCTATCAGCTGAGTAACAATGTTCATTAAATTGTTGAGTGCTACAGTGTAGGTTAGTATATTAGGACAAGTGCATGACAGTAAGGTTAGTTAGGGTTAGATTTTTCTTTTCTTCTCATTTCAGATAATGGTTGAAGAAGTACATCTTTAGTCGACGGCAAAGATTGAATGGGTTTCGGCTGTCCTAACTGTGGTGGGCAGTTCGTTTTACCATTGTGGGGCAAGGACTGAGAATAGGCGGCTTCTCCTTAATGACCCTCCCGGAGCTCGGATAGGAGTGGGTCTGAGACGGCCAGAAGATGCAGAGCATAGGGGTCTTGAGGGTGTGTAGTTAGAGACCATTGACCGGAGGTAGGCGGGAGCCGTTCCCTTCGCCACACGTTATGCCAGGTCGAGGGCCTTGAAGCGGATTCGTGCGGCCATGGGGAGCCAGTGCAGGTCCCTAAGAAGTGGGGTGACATGGGCTGATTTTGGTAGGTTTAAGATCAGGCGGGCCGCTGCGTTCTAAAGGAGTTGAAGAGGCTTGGTGGCAGTGGCCGGAAGGCCAGCAAGCAGTGCGTTGCAGTAGTCGAGGCGGGAGATGACTGTTGATTGGACGAGGAGTTGGGTGGCTTCTTTTGTCAGGAAGGTGCGGATGCTCAGGAGGAATCTGCAGGTTCTGGTTGTCGCTGCAATGTGAGCGGAGAAGTTCAACTGGTCGTCGAGGACAATGGAGGATGGTGGTGACCTACATGTTCCTGGGAGCACACCTGAACACAGAGACCCTCTACACTCTACAGGAAGAGACACACACACATTATGTTTCTACTGTATGTTTCTACTGTATGTTTCTACAGTATGTTTCTAGTATATGTTTCTACTGTATATTTCTACTGTATGTTTCTACTGTGTGTTTCTACTATATGTTTCCACTGTGTATTTCTACTGTATGTTTCTACTGTATGTTTCTACTGTTATCTTTTTCTTCTTCTGATTATTCCCTGCTGGTGGGATTCCTTTACAGGAAATGATGCATATAGGAAGTGACACGGAGCCCCTCCCCCTCCTCCCCCCAGCCGGCCCCCGGTCCCTGACATGCCCAGTGGAGCCCCTCCCCCTCTACATGCCCAGTGAGCTCTCTTGGAGTGACAGATGGGCCACAGGCAAGGAGGGACGCTTTGGTAAACACACATGTACACACACAGACATACACATGTACACACACACACCCACACAGACACAGACACACACACACACACACACACACACACACACACACACACGCACACACACACACACACACACACACACACAGACAGACACACACAGACACACATATGTACACACACACACACAGACACACACACACAGACACACACACACACATGCACACACCCACAGAAACAGACACACACCCACACAGACACACACCCACACACAGACACACACATGCAAACACCCACACAGACACACACACACACACACACACCCACACAGCCACACACACACACACACACACACACACACACACACACACATGTACACACACCCACACAGACACACACAGACACACACATGTACACACACACACAGACACACACATGCACACACCCACAGAAACAGACACACACCCACACAGACACACACCCACACACAGACACACATGCAAACACCCACACAGACACACACACACATAGACACACACCCACACAGACACACACATACACACAGACACACACACACACACACACACATGACCTGTGCGCCTTTCAAAACATGTTTGTTCCACAGCTCACCACAGGCAAGACAACAGCTAACACTGGGATGGAAGGAAGGGGACTGATTGATGAAACAACAGAGAGGAGAGAGGAGGAGAGGAGAGAGGAGGAGAGGAGAGGGGAGGAGAGAGGAGAGGACAGGAGAGGAGAGAGGACAGGAGAGGAGAGAGGATGAGAAAACAGGAGAGGAGAGAGGAGAGAAGAAAGGAGGAGAGGAGAGGAGAGAGGAGGAGAGGAGATGACATATGAGAAGAAAGGAGGAGAGAGGACAGGAGAGACGAGGTGAGAGGAGAGGAGATGAGAGGACAGGAGATGACAGGACAGGAGAGAAGAGGAGAGGAGAGGAGCAGGAGTAATTCATAAAAATTTTATTGCATTATGTTACTCTGTCCATTCTATTTTACTTTTTATTATTGTTTTTGTTCATATACTACTGTGTGCTTGGCAGACCGGCTCGAATAGTTCGTACAATTGTTCAATAAAACAATTTAGGACTGAAACTCAAAGTATTTTAAGGCACTGCTCTGTTCTGTATAGTTCATTCAGAACAGTCCTTTAACCTCTTAAGCATCGGATGGCCCGACAACGCGCCGACACGCACTCCCGTGCACATCCGGGCACTTTGCCCTCGTCTGTCGGCTCCGGGCTGCGTTTTCGCCCATCAACCAATTAGGGGTGCACAATATT
Organism: Notolepis coatsorum; assembly: GCF_963971535.1. Lineage (NCBI taxonomy): Eukaryota > Metazoa > Chordata > Actinopteri > Aulopiformes > Paralepididae > Notolepis > Notolepis coatsorum. The sequence goes on along the minus strand of NC_140173.1, from coordinate 98,157,979 downwards.
GATTTTTTGACCCCGATATCGATAACTTTCTGCTCCTCAAGGTCGATACCGATACTGATAACCGATAATATATATTTATTGTATTATAAAAAAAAATTATGTATATTCCTGTAGTTTTGACCTAACCAGATTTATCATGACATGAGCGTTACTACTATGAACAAAACAAAGCCAAGAGAACAGTTTTGACTCTTCAAATAAAGTGACTAAGTCATTAACAATGTGTTTCCCTGAACAATGAGTGAACTAAAAACCAACAGGTATTGTGCTTTGTCAGCAGATAAAACATTTGACGCTATAGGAGAGGAGACTGTTGTGGTCTTGGTCCATGAAACAACTATTACTTGGCATTTATAGGACAGCACGCCTCAAAAAGAATTAAATAAACCAAACAAATCATCTCTGTCAAACGTCTTTAATTTTGCAAACGCCTCATCAATAGGTACAAGCCGCGCCGGTTCCTTTGCAGCTGGCTTTGGATTAGCTTAGCCTTTAGCTGCTCTGCGTCGTCGTCGGATTTTAATACACCATCGTAGAGGTGGTGATGTTTCAGGTGACTTATTAGGTTGGATGTGTTATAGCTTGTTGCCCCTTTCCCTCCTCGTGGAACTTCTGCATTTGTTACAAATAGCAAGCGAACTGTTTTCCTCTGAAACTTTGAAAAAGTCTGACGACGCCATCTTTGTTTACTATCTGTGCTGCTTCTGAATGTTACGTGAATACGTCACAGCCAGGCATGAGAAAGGGAGCGCTGGATTCGTGAAAAACTCCCTCTTCCTAAACCACACGCTATCAGTCGTACCACAGTACTGGCAAAACTGGAGGAGCCTACAGTAAAAACAAATGCCCTTCATCCCAATCCACCCACACCGGATTTCTTTTAACCAAAAAATGTATTATTATATTATCGGAGCTATCAATAATGTTATCGGGTTTATCAGGATGACGTCATAATTGCTGATATCGGCCCGATAATTATTGACCCGATAATTATCGTGCATCCCTACAACCAATACATTGTTGGAAAGTTGAATTTGCCGCCTTTCGATCGTCACCACACTCAACCAGCGACGGCGCCAGAGAATTGGCCTTGCAGGAGCTTTCGGGGGGCTGAATTGTTTATAGCAGGTGCTAATGAATTTTAATGCAACAAACAAAATAACTGCTAATATAGGCTACATCATTGAAAATGCACGTTACTAAATGTTTAGCGTTATACACCAATGCAAGCACCCAATAAAGCTAGACATTATATCGGGAGTGGTAATCTGACGCTTGAGCGTAAAAGGTCTCAGTCAGTATGATTAGAATTTAAAACAACGCTTGAAAGAAAAGTAACCAAAGGAAATGTGAGGTTTCTGTCCTTGCCTTCTCACTCGTTCTGTTCCTTTAACCACCCTCGCTTTGTTTTCATTCATTTTTTCTGTCAAGTATTTCAATTCCCTCGTTCACACGTTTCTCCCCGCTGACGTCATCTGAGACGTCGCTGATTGGTTCCCTCACTTCCCCACGCTTTTCAATCACATTCCCCAGCTGTCACTGCCTTTCAATCAATCGATCCCTCATTATTTATACCCCGTTTTCCCCACCCTAAGTTGTTGGTTCGTCTTGATTTGTCGCTGGATGTTTTTCCCCGTTGCTGCTGTTTCACTGTGCTATTCTCCAGGAATTCCTAGAAGCCTCCGCTTTCCTAGAAGCCTCCGCTTGGATACCTGCTCCGTGGCGCGCGCTCGCCTCCACTTTGTTCCTGTTCCTTTACGCAGCTCGTCTGGGTGAGTTTATCTAGATTGACTGTCTTGACCTTTTTCCGATTTTCGTGTGTAACCTTTACACTGAAGTCTACCACCTTTTTGTCAGACAGTCACTCACCCAGCCATTAACGTTTTTGCTCTTTCCTTTATGGAATAATATTTTGGGATCTTCCACCTCCCACTGTGTATTTACACGAAGATATTATTTCACATTTGGACTGTGTTTGGATTTTTGCTCACTGTGTATTTACACGAAGATATTGTTTCACATTTGGACTGTGCTGGATTTTTGCTCACTGTGTATTTACACGAAGATAGTATTTCACAATTGGACGGTGTTTGGATTTTTGCTCACTGTGTGTTTACATGAAGATATTTCACTTGGGCTGTTTTTGGAAGATTGCACATCACTGTGTTGTTTAACACGAAGAATATAACACCCTGTCCTCCAGCTCGTTTCAAGTCTGCTCTGTCACTGACCCGTTCCCTCTCTCCCTCTCTCGGTCTTGCACAACATCTGAGAGGTCCGCCGTGAGAGTCTGCAGAGCGGTACAGAGGTCTGCTCCTGCTTCCCAAGACTACCCCTCCGGGAGAAGCTGCAGAGCAGCAGAACTTTGCCCCTTGTTCATTGTACCTGTTCTTGTTGACCTGCTTTCCCTGTTTCACTTATTCTAGTCTCCAAATAAACAAGCCCTTGTATTTGGCAACTCCGAATCCTACTCTCTTGTGTCGTTAGCGTTTGGGGTCGGTGTCAAACCATAACATTACGAACCAACCTATGACGACCCCAGCCGACACAGAGAGAGTAGTCACCTTGGGCATCGAGGGGGTGGTAAGGCGTGCCCTACGCTTCCATCGCGCTCCAGGCAATGTACCTGTTAACCGTCTCTTTGTCCCCAACTCAGTCCGGTCCCGGGTCCTCCAGTGGGGCCATACCAGCCGGTTCGCCTGCCACCCGGGCGTTCATCGCACGTTCTCCCTCCTGGCTCGTCGATTCTGGTGGCCCACCATGAGGAACGACGTCAAGGGGTTCGTACTGGCCTGCGCAGTCTGCGCCCGCAAGAGAGTCAGCACAGCAGCGGCAGTCCAGTTAGAGTCAGCCAAGGAACACGCCCTACAGCTGGATGCGGCTGCAGCTGCTGTACAGGGACTCCGAGAGCAGGTCCTGCTTGTTCAAGGTTCAATGGCCGCTTTGGCGGGACAACAGTCCGACATTCTCGCTCAGCTTCACTCGCTGGGCGACACCGTTAATGCCTTTCACCTCTCACACCCTTCAGGAACATTCCCCGCAGCCCCAGCAGATCTCGCATCTCGGGAACCCCTTCTCTCCGTCCCACGGCTGTTCGACGGTAATCCCGAGGAGTGTGCCACATTCATCATGCAATGTGAGTTGGTTTTCCGTCATCAACCAAGCCGTTTTTCTGCTCGTGGGTCCCAAGTGGCTTATATAACCAACCTACTTTCAGGCCATGCTGCCCAGTGGGTCACTTCCTCCTGGGCAATGGAGGCAGATTTTTTGTTCTCCTACCCAGACTTCGTGGCGGAGCTCCGCAGAGTGTTCCACCATCCAGCCCGAGGTCTGGACCCAGGAGCCCGGTTGGGGACCTTCCGACAGGGGAGCGGCAGGGTGACGGACTATGTCATGGAGTTTCGACTGGCGGCGGTGGAGAGTGGATGGAACGAACCTGCTCTTCGCCTAACCTTCATGAGGGGGCTCTGTGACGCAGTCAGGGACCAGCTCGCGACCCAGGAGGAACCTGGTTCCCTCGAGGACCTGTTCAGCCTCGCCATCCGCGTCGACGGACGCCTCCAGGAGAGAAGACGTGAGATAACCCGACGGGGACCCCCAGACGCACCCCCCGAGGACCACGACCTCGAGGAGGATTTCGGTACCCCAGACGTACCCCCCGAGGACCACGACCTCGAGGAGGTTTTCTTTACCCCAGACGTACCCCCCGAGTACTACGACCCCGAGGGGGTGTTCAGGGAGTCCAGGGCTCAGGTCTTTCCGCCTCGCCGGCCTTACGACTGTGCCGTCGACCGCCGCTCAGGGGCTCCCTTTCCCAGCGGCCGCCTCTACAGTGCTGTCCGTCCTGCCCCCTCCGTGACTGATGGGTTTGTTCCCTCCCGAGCCGTGACCAAGGAGGAACCCATGCAGCTGGGACGCAACCGCCTTAGCCCGGCCGAGCGGGAGTCCAGGCTCTTCTCCGGCCGTTGCCTCTACTGTGGCCGGGAGGGACACCGTGTCTCCAATTGCCGTGCCCGGCCAAGAGGGCCAGGCTCGCCAAGACCCCGGGAGATCCTGGTGAGCCGTCTTTCCTGTCCCCCGCCCCGGAGGCCCGCTGGTGAGTCGCCTCCGGACCTCTCGTCCATACCCACCCGTGCACCACCCAACCGTCTGGCGGACGTCACCCTAGCCTGGGCGGACCAGCGGGCGACGGTGGGTGCACTCATGGACTCTGGTGCTGAGGGGAGTTTCATGGACGTTGGGTTTGCCACCCAGGCCGGCATTCCGCTTGAGGACCTCGAGAGGCCCTTGGAGGTCTTCGCAATGGATCATCGCCGCCTGGCTGACGTCACTCAACGCACCTGTCCAGTCCTTCTCACCGTTGCTGGTGACCACGTTGAGAGGCTCCAGTTTTTCGTCACCAGCTCTCCTCTTGTCCCTGTGGTCCTGGGCAGGCCCTGGCTCGCGCTGCACGAGCCCCACATCGCCTGGTCCTCCGGTGCCATCAAGGGGTGGAGCCCCTCCTGTCGTGCCCGGTGTCTTCGGGTGCCGTCCAGCCCCCTCACCGGGTCCCAGTCCTCGTCTCCGGCCTCCCTCGCCGGTCCTCTGTCCCTGTGCCCGGCCTCCGCTGTCGGGTCCCAGTCCCCGTCTCCGGCCTCCCTCGCCGGTCCTCTGTCCACGTCTCCGGTCCCCCTCTCCGGGCCTCTGTCTTTGTCCCCCTCTCCAGTGCCCCTGATCGCCGGCTTCCTTGGGTCCCGTCCGGGCAGGCCGGGGCCGTGTGGGTCGCCGGGTGCTGTAAGGTTTGGCTCTTTCCCCACCACGGGCTTCTTGAAGTACTGTGATGATTGGTCCGCTGCTCCAGACGTCTGAGCGCGCCTGTCGTGGTGCCGACCGGCGCCGGGTTCCTGCGCCGACTTACCGCCCTGGGCAGAGGGTGTGGCTCTCCGCAAGGGACCTCCCGCTACGGTCCTCGGCCAGGAGGCTCAAACCCCGTTTCGTCGGACCTTTCGAGGTCCTGAAGGTACTCAGTCCGGCGGCCCTGCGCCTGAAGCTTCCTGCATCCATGCACATCCGCCCCGTGTTCCATGTCTCCCGGGTTAAGCCCGTCTCCCTCAGTCCCCTTATGCCTCCGGCTCCTGATCCACCGCCTCCTGTGCTAGTGGATGGTCACCCCCAGTGGCAGGTCCGCCGGTTGATGGGCGTTCGTCGGCGGGGCCGGGGATTCCAATACCTGGTGGACTGGGAGGGTTACGGCCCTGAGGAGCGTAGCTGGGTCTCCCGGCAGCTCATCGTGGATCCCGGCTTGATCGCCGACTTCCATCGGGCCCATCCTGACGAGCCGGGTCAGCCTGGTCGCCGGGCGGCTCCCGTTGAGGGGGGGGTACTGTGAGGTTTCTGTCCTTGCCTTCTCACTCGTTCTGTTCCTTTAACCACCCTCGCTTTGTTTTCATTCATTTTTTCTGTCAAGTATTTCAATTCCCTCGTTCACACGTTTCTCCCCGCTGACGTCATCTGAGACGTCGCTGATTGGTTCCCTCACTTCCCCACGCTTTTCAATCACATTCCCCAGCTGTCACTGCCTTTCAATCAATCGATCCCTCATTATTTATACCCCGTTTTCCCCACCCTAAGTTGTTGGTTCGTCTTGATTTGTCGCTGGATGTTTTTCCCCGTTGCTGCTGTTTCACTGTGCTATTCTCCAGGAATTCCTAGAAGCCTCCGCTTTCCTAGAAGCCTCCGCTTGGATACCTGCTCCGTGGCGCGCGCTCGCCTCCACTTTGTTCCTGTTCCTTTACGCAGCTCGTCTGGGTGAGTTTATCTAGATTGACTGTCTTGACCTTTTTCCGATTTTCGTGTGTAACCTTTACACTGAAGTCTACCACCTTTTTGTCAGACAGTCACTCACCCAGCCATTAACGTTTTTGCTCTTTCCTTTATGGAATAATATTTTGGGATCTTCCACCTCCCACTGTGTATTTACACGAAGATATTATTTCACATTTGGACTGTGTTTGGATTTTTGCTCACTGTGTATTTACACGAAGATATTGTTTCACATTTGGACTGTGCTGGATTTTTGCTCACTGTGTATTTACACAAAGATAGTATTTCACAATTGGACGGTGTTTGGATTTTTGCTCACTGTGTGTTTACATGAAGATATTTCACTTGGGCTGTTTTTGGAAGATTGCACATCACTGTGTTGTTTAACACGAAGAATATAACACCCTGTCCTCCAGCTCGTTTCAAGTCTGCTCTGTCACTGACCCGTTCCCTCTCTCCCTCTCTCGGTCTTGCACAACATCTGAGAGGTCCGCCGTGAGAGTCTGCAGAGCGGTACAGAGGTCTGCTCCTGCTTCCCAAGACTACCCCTCCGGGAGAAGCTGCAGAGCAGCAGAACTTTGCCCCTTGTTCATTGTACCTGTTCTTGTTGACCTGCTTTCCCTGTTTCACTTATTCTAGTCTCCAAATAAACAAGCCCTTGTATTTGGCAACTCCGAATCCTACTCTCTTGTGTCGTTAGCGTTTGGGGTCGGTGTCAAACCATAACAGGAAAGGTGTAATATTTAAGATTTCGTTTCTACAAAGGGTATAGCAACGAAATATATATATATCAGATAATGACAAATCACAAGGACAACGAAAACATAGCCTATAATAATATGACTACATTTATGACATGCACCATTCATTCACAACGTAACAGCCAATGGGCACGGCGGCCCGTACATTCCAGTGTGTGTGTCTGTGTGTGTGTGTGTGGCCCGACATTAAAATGGGCACAGCCGCCCGACATTAAAATGGGCACAGCCCCCGACATTAAAATGGGCACAGCCCCCGACATTAAAATGGGCACAGCCGCCCGTACATTCCAGTGTGTGTGTGTGTGTGTGTGTGTGTGTGTGTGTGTGTGTGTGTGTGTGTGTGTGTGTGTGTGTGTGTGTGTGTGTGTGTGTGTAAAAGACTGCATGGTACTCACCACCAGTCACAGGAGAACGATCCGCCTGTTGTGATTTGCAGCGAAGCGATCGATCACTGCATTGACGTCCAGTTCTTTGGTCCTTCTGGAACTGATTGCAAGCAGACCCAAGTTGCTGGTTCGTGCGTCTCCGCTTCTATTCCTCAGATAGGTCTTTATCCGGCGTAAGCAAGAAAAGCTCCTCTCACACGCAGCTGATGTGACAGGCAATGTCATTGAGATGCACACAAGTTTGTACAGATCAACGAATGCATCATTGTATGGCCTTAATAGCACCAGCACGTCATGGGTGGTGTTGACGACAGTTCCACTTTGTTTTTTTCTTTCAATAAGTCGCTTTGCCTGGTGAAGTTCTGCAGAGATGTTTTCCTCCATTACCCCATAGTGTTTACCCATTGGCAAAAGGCTATCTTTGTCCATGAAGGTTTTGTGCATGGGGTTGAGAGCTGTTGCTCCTCTCAGAATGTGACAGCTTTCAGCTGAAAAAACGTCTGTTCAATTCACTAACCAGACGGTCGATTACTGGGAAAAAACAGTGGTTCCGATAGTCGTCTGACGTTTCCAATCGCTGTCTTGACCCTGTTTGGCTGTTCACCACGAACCCCTGCAGGTGGCGAGGCTGTGCTTTTCTCCTCGGCTGTGGTCGCTGCATTTCAATGCCCACCGAAGCACACTGGTCACTGGCAGACTTCCAAATTGCGTTCCATGTTTCAACGTTGCGTTTCTCGTTGAGGGTATCGACAACTGAATAGACCAGATCAGTGGCAGATGCAAGTTCCAAATCTGTGGCCTGTAGATGATCGGATAGGGTTTTTGTGAGGCTGAATATGCTTTCCAGCATAGTGACGTGCAGAACAAACTGCCCATCAATCAATCCAATCAGTGACTTTGCTTCGGTCGCCCTGTGAGCATTTGACTGGTCGCTCACATCTGCAAGAGTCGCTGAAATGGCAGGGAGAACTCTTTTTATTGCCCACAGTGTAGAATGTTGGCAGGACCATCGCGTGTCTGATAATCTTTTCAGCTCCACTACCCGTTTAGTGGGCTCAAGTTCCTGCTGCTTCTCGATAAACAGTTTGTGAATAACAGACCCGGAAAAAAAGTTGTACAGCATCTGTACTGTTGCAAAACATTCCGCGACTGGTTTCACATTATGCACACAATCAACTAAAACCAAATTTAGTCTGTGTGCATGGCAATGGATATACAGCGCCTGTGGAACTTCTTGGCGAAATCTTTCCTGGACACCATTGTTGCACCCAGACATAACTGATGCACCATCGTAGCACTGGGCAATGCATGCGTTTTTGTCTATGTTACACATAGCCAAAGTCTGTTTAACTGACTGGAGTAAAGACTGTGCATCCAAGCCATCTGCCGGAGTAAAATCCAAGAATTCTTTGTGAATGTTGTCATTGTTTAGGTAACGAACAACAACGGAGATCTGCTCTTTCTTGCTTACGTCTTTGGTTTCGTCAACCAATAAAGCAAAGTGCTTTCCCAGCTTAACCTCGTCGCTTACTTGACTCCTTATCATGCGAGCCATAATGTCAATCAATTCGTTTTGAATGTCATGGTGCACATATTTAGCATTACCAGGCCCACTAGCTAACTTCTTTGACACAGTACTGTCAAACTTTCCAATCAAATCAAGCATTTCAAGGAAATTCCCTCTGTTGGCCGATTGCTCGTTTTCTCTGTGCCCTCGCAGACCAATCGTTTGACAAGCTGTAAACCGTAGTGACTCAACTACTGCGTGCATGTATTGCCTGTTTTCTTGTACAATCTTGGAATGTCCAGCGTCAAGTTGTGTTAAAATCCTCGACCCACATTTCGATCGCAGCTTAAATTCACACCATGCTTCCATGGCTAGTCTATGGGAAACACTAGTGTTGTGTTGCGCCAATTTCTCTGCTCCTTTTCTCCAGTTGCGACACCCGGTATGGGTGAAACTCTTTTCAATATGACCTGGCCCATGGTGGAAAAAATGTCTACATGCATAACAAAATGCAGCATCAGAAGAGAGCGAATATTCCAGCCATGGATATTGTTCGAACCAAGAGTTGTTAAACCCCCTCGATTGAGATCCAAATTTTCGAGTCGGGTAAGACATTAGTTTAGGACATCTCGGTCCCTCAGCTGGATCCACAGGCCCACCAGGCCTTTTGCCGCGAATGACGGCAGGTATGATGTGACTGTGAGCCAACGCCGCCACCTGTTCTCCCCCCCGGGCGGCGGCCCCTCCACTCTCATTGTCGTTATCCGAGTCATCTTCGGCCGAAGATGAACCCTCTGCGACTGCGGGCCTCGCCACTGACGTTACCCCGGGCCCGGGGCCTTGTTGTTCATCGTCCAGGTCCTCCTCATTATCTTCCGTGTCTGGCAACACGAACACAATGTCCTCCACGTTCTCGACCACCACGTTGCTGGAATTAGTTGGTGGATCTCCACGACCACCAAGTCCATCAACAACATCATCCACGGCCACACTCCCTCGCTTTTTTCCAATAATAATAAAGCGGTCCATTATATAAATGTCACCTAACTTAAGCTTGTTGTAAGTTGTAATAACTGCTGCTACTAAGTAGAGACAGTGCTGCAGCTAGAAACTTCTCGCGCTAGCTAGAGTTAACGTTAAACTTAAAGTGTGCGCATGCAAATGAATGATGTAATCACGTGCAACGAACCCAACCAATCAAATCACACAACAGGTGCTGTTGTGAAGGATCAGATTAAACCGAATATATATATTTATTTATATATATATATTTAATTGTATTTGTATATCGTTTGATATCCCCTGTATATTCCTTGTACAATATGCACTGAATATCCCTTTAGTCTACTAAACAGCCCATAATAGTTTCATTCTACCATTGGACGAGAACCTGGCGCCAGGTTGCCATACCCCTAGGTCCAAGTTCAATCGTGCCGCCCAACATGTCGTGGCAAGCCCCGGTTCCGCGCAGGAATATGTCGGGCGAAATACGAATGGTACTATTTGTTCATAGCGCATATATATATGGCGCAAGTAAAGTAGAACTTTCTTTTAGTCCAGTTCTTTACCCTCCAACAGAGTGACAGACGCAAAGCCTCCCCACGACGCACGTGCGGTGTAGTAAGGCCTACTTGGCCCCAGAATAGGCATTGAGATATCGTGTAGATTAATAGTTGAATAGTCATAGTTTGGCACTATACCGTCGAGTTGGACGTATTCTATTAAGCCAATAATAGTCTATTTATGTATGGTGCATCGTTCGGTTAGAGTTCTAAAGTTATCAGTACCCCCATCGTTCCTGACGTTATCTGGACGCTTAACCAGGCTGGGCAGACCCCTAGTGGCGCTTGCATCAGAGGAGCTCCGGGCCAGGGCGACTGGACCTGTATATTGGATTACTCTACCCGGACGACGGCGAGCCTTCCACGGCTTGGATTATGCTTTGGGTGCTTTGATTATTCCATGGATAAAGGCCAACACTGCGGAGTGTTGGAACTACCCCCCGGAGAGGACTCCAGGTGAGACGGCGCTCTACACCAGTGAGGTCGCCTCACGTCTCTCCGTTGTGGACCGGCAGCTACCGTCCACAGAGGGTCCAGCTGTATTCGTCTGCGGACCGAGGTTCTGTGGGCACCGTGTTCAAGACTTTGAATTCTCCCAAGACACCGTCGGCCAGATGGGATACCGCCAGCGGCTTCTCTAACCCCCCCCCTCCTACTGTCTTACAACCAGCGGGACCCCCCCCCCCCCTTAGTGTATCCAGCTATAATCATCTAAGTACCATCGCTATCGTTTCCTAAATATTCCAGGTTGTATACTTACTCCCTGCGTAACCAGAGATTGGACATTCAATGTTGATTTACCTACGAATACTCATTTGCCATAAAAGTGCATATTTCATATTTCAAATCATAAATGTAATTAAGTGAATGTTGTATATACCTTTTGCTATATTAAACCTTCGATTTGGTACATTTGTGTGGATTCGTTTCATCAGGTGGGAAAGTGTTCATCATACTTATATCATGTACTGGATGGCCAGAAGTTAAAGTACAAGAGGTAGTGGTATTAAATACCATATCTAACAATACAGTCAGGGAATTGTACCCCTCAGTTACAATTGGTCCTTCGAGCCGGAGGGTAACTAGTGTAATATTAATATAGTGTTATTAATATTGAAATGGCCTATGATGAACACTCCACGAAACGATCCTCCTAACCTAGAACGCCCGCGGCGCAGACGACAGACACCTCAGTACTTAGAGGCTTACACTGTCAGTCAACTACCTAGCCTTCGACAAATGGTAAACGCGGTAAAAGTAGAAAGTAAAATTATGTCTGACCTTAACGACCAGGTTTCCCCGACCACAGAGGCCCTAGTAGGTCCTAATGTAACTGACCAAGCTCACGGTGGGGACCAGGAGGGAGCGGACATGCCTTTACCCCCCGCCACTACCCAAGAAGTAGTCCCCGACCAGCCCCGGGAGGAAGACAACCCTACAGAGAGAGAACTCTGCACGGAAGAAGAGGAGGAGAGCGCCGAGGAAATAGAGCTCCAGGACTCCCCAACGAGTACCCCCAGGAGCGGCTCACGCAGGAGCGGCTCACCTCCACAACCGCCTTCCCCCAGCGAAGCGGAGAGGATGCTACAACAGGCGTTCCTCGTCAGCCTGACAGCCTCAAACGGGCAGCCAGAGCGACGGTACAAGATTACAAATGCTTTCACCAGCCAAGAAATAGGACTATCGCAGTACACCTACCCTGTCACCAAGTTGATGGATAAATATGTGCACCTGCGCCAATTACCTATCCCGCTCATAGACGGCGCTACCCCGACCCTGCTGATAGGCTCCGACCATGCAGAACTCATAGTCCCGATTGACCGGGTTCATACAGGACCCAGAGGCTGTCCTGCAGCAGTCGAGACCCGCCTAGGGTGGACCCTACAAGGCCCCCTCGCTAAACCTCTCAACCGAACAGCAGCCACTAGCTGCCTCCACTCCAGAACGACAGAAGAAGACACCACTCTCCTGCAGCATGTCGAGAGGCTATGGACCCTAGAGACAATGCCCTTTAAGAACGAAAAGAAAGATATTCGCTCTAAAGAAGACATTTACGCCATCAACCTACTCGAGCAGGGGACAAAGAGAGTCACAGTCGGCGGAGTGATGAGATACGCAACTCCACTCCTGAGGCGAGAGGGAATGCCCACCTTTCACGCAAAGAAAGACGCCACGGAGCGCTATCTATTGAACACGGAGCGGCGCCTAGCCAAAGACCCCGCTCAAGAGAGTGTGTACCGCGCTGAGATTGAGAAGCTAATCACAGCGGGACACGTAACAAAGATTGACATTAAAGAGGCCGATCAGACGACCGAATCATGGTACGTGCCGCATCACAAGGTCCATCACAACGGCAAGGATCGCATTGTGTTTAACTGCAGCTACCAGATCGGATCCCAAAATCTGAATAAAGAGCTCTTGCCCGGCCCCACACTCGGCCCCTCCCTACTAGGCGTGCTACTGTGCTTCCGCCAGGACAAGGTGGCTATCAGCGGGGATATCAAAGGGATGTTCTTGCAGGTGAGACTAGTAGAGGAGGACAAGCCCCTGCTGCGGTTCCTATGGAGAGAGAGAATCGGAGATGAGAACCCAGCCATCTACCAGTGGGAAGTACTCCCCTTCGGAACCACATGCAGCCCGTGCTGTGCTACATTTGCACTACAGAAACACGTCACAGAGGACCCAGCAGCAGATGAAGAGGTCCAACACAGTGTGAAGAACAGTTTCTACGTGGACAACTGTTTACAAAGCGTTTCGACTCAAGAAGAAGCCGAGGCTCTCCTAATCAAGTTACGCGCCTCCCTGATCAAAGGCGGCTTTGATCTCAGGCAGTGGGCCAGCAGTGACCCGCACGTATTGCGCAGCCTCTCCCCCGCGGACAAGGCTGCCAGCAGCGAGACCTGGATGGCGACAATCCCAGGAGAAGCCCAAGAAATGACACTCGGACTAGTCTGGCGCTTCAAAACAGACTCGCTCCACTATAGACACAAACCCTTGGCTCCAGAGCAGGGAAGGTCGACGGCGATACCGACCACCAGACGGAGTGTGTACAGAACACTCGCCAGACAATATGACCCGTTGGGATGTATTCTACCTTACACCACCAGGGCAAAGATGATTGTACGAGCACTATGGGACAAGGACCAGGGCTGGGACGACCCAATACCCGCACACCTTGCCTCAACATGGAGAGAGTGGGAGACGGAACTCCGCTCACTCCCAGGCATCAATATACGCCGCAGCTACTTCCCATCCACAGTGAGGCCAGAGACATGCGAGATTGATCTACACGTCTTCAGCGACGCCTCCGAAGTAGCCTACGGATCGGTGGCTTACTTGCGTGCCCAAGAGAAGGGAGGAAAGATACACACTGCTTTCATCCTGGCCCGCTCAAGAATAGCCCCACGTAAGCAACAATCTATCCCACGTCTAGAGCTCTGCGCAGCCCTAGCAGGAGCGCACCTAGCCACGTTAATCCAACGTGAACTCACCATTCCGGTGCACAGAACAATCTTGTGGTCAGATTCCACGACAGTACTCACATGGATCAAGTCTGATTCATGCAGATACAAAGTCTTCGTGGGAGTCAGAGTCACCGAGATTCAAGAGTTAACAGAAGAAGCGAGCTGGCGGTATGTGGACACCAAACACAACCCAGCTGACGTCATCACCAGGGGAATGTCTCTGGATGACCTAACCCGTCGCAACATCTACAGTGACGGACCAGAATTCCTCAAGCTCCCGGAAGGAGATTGGCCTACGCCCACCCCGCGGGAAGCAAGTAACGAGGAGGCTGAGAACAAGAAACCTATGTTCTGTGGACTGAGCACTGTCGCCTCCACAGACCCCAACATAGATGACTGCATTACCCTAGAGAGTGCGCAGCAAAGAACATTCCTGCGGCACCACCCAGAGATTCAGTCCACCACTGACATGTCAGCAGCTGACTACGAAGAAGCAGAACTTCTTCTACTACAACGAGCCCAGAGAGACTCGTTCCCCGATGAGCTAGACTGTCTACAGGGAGGAAACCCCGTCCCATCAGACAGCAGACTGATTCACCTGGCACCAGAGAGTGACGCCCATAATCTCATCAGAGTGGGTGGTCGCCTGCGGAGAGCCCCCGATCTACCAGATGACATTAAGTACCCGATCGTCTTGAACAGCCGACACAAGGTCACAGAGCTGATCATAAAGAAATACGACGAGGATGTACACCATGCAGGAGCAGAGAGAGTCTTCGCGGAGATCAGACGTCGTTATTGGATATTGCAAGGGAGAGAAGCAGTACGGCGCTTCCAGCGAACCTGTCTAGACTGCCGTAAGTGGCGCGCGCAGCCCAGCATACCACGGATGGCTGACTTACCCCCCTGTCGCCTCCGAATCGGTGACAAGCCATTCCACTCCACAGGCATGGACTGCTTTGGCCCGTTGTATATAAAGAGAGGAAGAGGCACCGAGAAGCGGTGGGGTATTGTATTCAAATGCATGACCACCAGAGCGATACATATCGAGCTCCTTCCGACCATGAGCACAGACTCATTCCTTATGGCCTTCCGAAGATTCACATCACGGAAAGGAAAACCGTCTACATTGTTGTCTGATCACGGGACCAACTTCAAAGGCGGAGAAAGAGAGCTGAGAGAGAGCTTCCAAGCTATGGGCCCAGAACTTAAGACCCACCTCGCTCCATCCCAGATTGACTTCCAGTTTAATCCCCCGAACGCACCCCACTTCGGTGGAACCTGGGAACGAGAAGTACGTTCTATAAAGACAGCCCTGTACGCCGTGCTCGGGGCCCAGACTGTGGCGGAGGAAGTCCTAATGACAGTCCTCACGGAGATCGAGGGAGTATTGAACTCAAAGCCCCTCGGTTACGTCTCCAGTGATGTAGCAGATGTCGACCCAGTCACCCCCAACACACTCCTAATGGGGCGGCTGGACCCCGCGCTACCCCAGACAATGTACAGGCCTGAAGAAGCGAACGGCCGAAGAATGTGGAGGTACAGCCAAGTACTAGCTGACAAGTTTTGGAGCAGCTTCCTACTTCACTACCTACCGTCTCTACAGACCCGCCAGAAGTGGGTAAAAGAGAGAGACAATTTGACAGAAGGAACAGTCGTCATGATTATTGACCAGTCACTACCCAGAGCTATGTGGCCGGCTGGCCGCGTAAGCAAAGTGATCACCGGTGCCGATGGCAAGGTCCGAGCAGCTGAAGTACTCGTCCAAGGGCGCACTTACACACGTCCCGTGGCGAGGCTCATAGAACTGCCCCGACTCCCAGATACTATCGATGATGACCATGACCCCATGACTTTGTGAGTTGACTGACCCTTACAGCGGACCTTGAGTGGTAGACAGTGCGGTTAATCTGTCTCTGCTTAGCTAATTAGGTGGGACTAATTAGGGGGCGGCTGTTGTGAAGGATCAGATTGAACCGAATATATATATTTATTTATATATATATATTTAATTGTATTTGTATATCGTTTGATATTCCCTGTATATTCCTTGTACAATATGCACTGAATATCCCTTTAGTCTACTAAACAGCCCATAATAGTTTCATTCTACCATTGGACGAGAACCTGGCGCCAGGTTGCCATACCCCTAGGTCCAAGTTCAATCGTGCCGCCCAACATGTCGTGGCAAGCCCCGGTTCCGCGCAGGAATATGTCGGGCGAAATACGAATGGTACTATTTGTTCATAGCGCATATATATATGGCGCAAGTAAAGTAGAACTTTCTTTTAGTCCAGTTCTTTACCCTCCAACAGAGTGACAGACGCAAAGCCTCCCCACGACGCACGTGCGGTGTAGTAAGGCCTACTTGGCCCCAGAATAGGCATTGAGATATCGTGTAGATTAATAGTTGAATAGTCATAGTTTGGCACTATACCGTCGAGTTGGACGTATTCTATTAAGCCAATAATAGTCTATTTATGTATGGTGCATCGTTCGGTTAGAGTTCTAAAGTTATCAGTACCCCCATCGTTCCTGACGTTATCTGGACGCTTAACCAGGCTGGGCAGACCCCTAGTGGCGCTTGCATCCGAGGAGCTCCGGGCCAGGGCGACTGGACCTGTATATTGGATTACTCTACCCGGACGACGGCGAGCCTTCCACGGCTTGGATTATGCTTTGGGTGCTTTGATTATTCCATGGATAAAGGCCAACACTGCGGAGTGTTGGAACTACCCCCCGGAGAGGACTCCAGGTGAGACGGCGCTCTACACCAGTGAGGTCGCCTCACGTCTCTCCGTTGTGGACCGGCAGCTACCGTCCACAGAGGGTCCAGCTGTATTCGTCTGCGGACCGAGGTTCTGTGGGCACCGTGTTCAAGACTTTGAATTCTCCCAAGACACCGTCGGCCAGATGGGATACCGCCAGCGGCTTCTCTAACCCCCCCCCTCCTACTGTCTTACAACCAGCGGGACCCCCCCCCCCCTTAGTGTATCCAGCTATAATCATCTAAGTACCATCGCTATCGTTTCCTAAATATTCCAGGTTGTATACTTACTCCCTGCGTAACCAGAGATTGGACATTCAATGTTGATTTACCTACGAATACTCATTTGCCATAAAAGTGCATATTTCATATTTCAAATCATAAATGTAATTAAGTGAATGTTGTATATACCTTTTGCTATATTAAACCTTCGATTTGGTACATTTGTGTGGATTCGTTTCATCAGGTGGGAAAGTGTTCATCATACTTATATCATGTACTGGATGGCCAGAAGTTAAAGTACAAGAGGTAGTGGTATTAAATACCATATCTAACAATACAGTCAGGGAATTGTACCCCTCAGTTACAGGTGCCACAAAGGTGAACGGCAGGTCATCATGGCAGGTCAATATGATTTAATAATTTAGTTTAGTTCCATCAGTCAGTCCGATGTCTTCATATATTATATTTTTTATTCCATACATTTATTTATACATTTATTTTATATATAAATCAAATTAAAAAACATAACTGTCTGGGAGGGGGGGCTTAGAGGGGGCTAAGCTTTTTTCAGAGGGGGCTGAAGACCCTGCTAGCCCCTCCCCCCCGCCGCCCCTGCACTCAACCTATTGCGTGATTCCATTCTCGAGTAACAAGACTAAATATCCGGCGAGCATCATATGACAAGCCGTTCGGACGAGTGACCACGTCCGGTTGTGAGTGGTCCTGAACTGACCAGTCACCGCTGATGGCGAAAATGAATGACCACCATTGTAGCCAAGGAGCGTCTGCTTTGAAAGCGATCCGAGATGAGTGCTGATTGCAACGAGAAGGGGGCAGAAGAAGACGAACAAGTTCTTTGTTTTGACTAGCGCGTCTGAATGAATGGAAGTGGATGGCCATTTTGGATAATCACGCTGAATTATTGCGGTACACACATTACAAAAACCTTTGTTAAACACACATTTTCCGTGGGATCTTTATAAACTTTGAACCTGTACTACATAAGACTTCAGGCTATGGAACCATTGTTTTCCAGCGCCTACCTCTCAGCTGGAACCCAAAAACAGGCATCTGGCAACAAGTCAAAACAAAAGTAAGGAGAACATTTTTTATTTTAGTGTTTTCAAACCTCTGTTTCTCTAATACATTAGGACTCAAAGTGATTTTTTCTTCTTTATAGTGTAATAAACGTTGGAATGTTACCTTTAAAAAAAGACCAGACTCATGCATGTGCTATAAGTATAAAGTTTAATAAATTGCGTACATTACTTTGGGTATGCAATCGTCAGGTGTTATGTACCATGATCTTGGTTACTCCTGTGTCACTGTGCATGCAGGTGATTGCTGCTAATTGGCTGATTGCTGCTAATTGGCTAATTGACACCTGGCTGGGAGGTTCAAAGGCACTTTTTTTTTTCTTTTTTAAACAAATTTAGCTTTTGTTGCTGGTCGATTCTCCTCAGCTTCTCTCTGGTACTATAAGCGAAGATAAATATAACACTTTTAAAACCATTTGTTTATCTTTAGATCACACATTTAAAAATAACTAAATTATCTAATCTAAATCAAACCCCTCTTAAAAACAAAAACCTGTTTAACCTAGCCATCTATAAAACATCATGCTAAAACTGAAACAAACTCCCCTAAAGAAAGAAATACATAGCAAACATGACTCAGTTATGCAATAGTGCTGCTGCTTTTTATTTGGTTAAAACAACAACTACAACCATTTTCATGACGGCGAGAGAGAGAGAGAGAGAGAGAGAGAGAGAGAGAGAGAGAGAGAGAGAGAGAGAGAGAGAGAGAGAGAGAGAGAGAGAGAGAGAGAGAGAGATCTCCGGAGATATGCTCGGAGCATTTATTAACGTTACATTTTCAACAAGATTGCTGCTCATTAAACACTTCATGGAAACGGGGTAACGTTATGTCGAGTTCATACGTGTACTAGTGTAGTATGAATGAACTCGACCTAACGTTGGAAACGGGGTAACATTATGTCGAGTTTTGATTTTGATTTGATTTGAAGTCTTTATTTCGAACATGCAATGAATACAACAAACAATAACAAAAAGCAAAACAACTCAATCTGCATGTTCGAAAAGGAGTAGGAAGAAGTATACACTTATTTAATCCTACCCCTTTTCCACTACTCAAATGAGTGTACTATTTTAAACATAAAAAAGAAAAGAAAAAAAAAATATATATGCAAAACAAAAAACAAAAACTATATATGTATAAAATAAAATAAAATAGAAAACAAAATAAAAATGTAAACACCCGTGAATATCAAGTCCCTTCCTCATCCCTGTACCTTGTGAACATAATTTCCTTATACATCAGTTTGAATTGTCTCATGTTTGGACATTGCTTTAGCACCACATTTAGACTGTTCCACAGTTTCACTCCACATATCGAGATGCAGTGTTTTCTCATGGTAGTGCGTACGTTTAGCACCTTTAAATTGTGTTCTCCCCTCAGATTATAACCCCCCTCCCTATCAAAGAACAATTCTTGAATGTTTCTTGGAAGTGCATGACTTTTTGCTTTATACATTAATTGTGCTGTTTTAAATTCCATAAGATCATTTAACTTCAATGTCTTTGACTCCAAAAACAATATGTTAGTGTGATCACGATAACCTGCAATGTGAACTATCCTTATGGCCCTTTTTTGGAGTATAAAAAGTGGTTGTAGTGTAGACTTATAATTGTTTCCCCAGACTTCAGCACAGTAATTTAAATATGGTAAAACTAGTGAACAGTAGAGAATGTAGAGTGATTTTCTATCCAGAATGTGCTTTACTTTACTCATGACTGAAATGCTTCGTGAGAGTTTAGATTGGACATGTTTTATGTGAGGTTTCCAACAGATTTTATGGTCTATTATTACACCTAGGAATTTATTTTCATAAACTCTTTCAATAATCACATCATTTATTTTAACTTGTACCTGAGTATCCAATCTACAGTTTCCAAACAACATAATTTTAGTTTTGCTCAAGTTCAATGATAATTTGTTTCTATCAAACCATTCCTTCAATTTCTTCATTTCAGATGTGATGACCTCTAAAAGCTGCTGGACATTCTCACCAGAAAAAAAAAGATTAGTGTCATCCGCAAATAAAATACATTTAAATATATTGGATACTTTACATATCTCGTTAATGTACAAGATGAACAGTTTTGGACCCAACACTGACCCCTGGGGGACACCACAAGCAATGTCCAAACATTCAGATTTATAATCTCTCATTGTCACAAATTGTTGTCTTTTATTTAGATAGCTTCTCACCCAGTCCAATACTACCCCCCTGATCCCATATCTCTCCAATTTCCTGATTAATATATCATGATTAATAGTATCAAATGCTTTTTTTAGGTCAATGAATACTCCAGCTACATGTTTTTTTGATCTATGGAATTTGTGATTTTTTCAATGAGTTCTATTAACGCTAGTGATGTTGACCGGTGTGTTCTGAATCCATACTGGCTATCGGTGAGTAAATTATGTTTATCAATGAATTTATCTAATCTGTTGTTGAAGAGTTTTTCTAATATTTTTTAAAACTGAGGAAGTAGAGAAACAGGCCTATAATTTGTGAAGTGGTGTTTATCTCCAGTCTTGAACAGAGGTATGACTTTTGCTATTTTCATTTTATTCGGAAATCGACCAGTTTTGAATGATAAATTGCAGATGTGAGTGAGTGGTTTTGAAATCCCACTAATGACATTTTTTACTATTTTCATATCTATTTCATTACTGTCTGTAGATGTCTTGTTTTTACATTTATTAGTAGTTTCTATAATTTCATTTTCATCTACCGCTTCCAGAAACATTGAACTAGGATTTCTTTCAATGTAATTGTCTTTTATGTCTTCAGGAGTCACTGGATCTGGGATTTTTCCCGCTAATTCTGGTCCAATATTTACAAAACATTTATTAAAGTTGTTAACCACATCATCCATATTGCTAATAGTTTGATCCTTTTCCATAAAATACTGAGGATAGTTTATTTGTCTTGATCCATTCCTGATAATACCATTTAATATCTTCCAAACACCTTTAATATTATATTTGTTGTTATCTAATATTCTACTATAATGATCCTTCTTACATCTTCTCATAATATTAGAGTTCATACGTGTACTAGTGTAGTATGAATGAACTCGACCTAACGTTGGAAACGGTCTCTGAGGAGGAGGGGGACAGCAGCGCGTCTGTCTGTCAACAACTTGCGGGAGCAAGCCAGCTGGTATCGATACTGCAGAAAGTATCGGTATTTCGGGAAATGAGTATCGAAACCGTTTTAAATATTCAGTATCGATATGTATGTCCTTTTCCACAATTTTTTATCTTTAGTTGAGCTAGTTACCATAATTAGAATAGCCTTTTGGTTTAAACACAGACCATTGATGTCTGTGGGCACTAATGTTGCTTCCCTTTGAGCCAGGGTCGTAACAGTTGGGCGCTCGTCCGGGAGTGAATTTGGAAAACAGATACCCCTAGAATTTGTTTGTTGTTTTTTTTTTTTTTTTGCATGGTGTGTCTTGGTGCTGTAGTTTGGGTAGTGGTCGTTACATGTTGTGTAACGTGGGGGCTTGAGCCGGTCTTCAAACAGGTGAGTATGCCCTTATTTTAGTGATTTGATTTGACTACTTATATGCTGTTAAAATATATAGTTTAGTGGACACCACATGTAGGTAGTGTCATTATTTTCTGGTTGTTTGTCAGCTTCCTGTGTACCACTTACTCCTGGGGCAGTCATAGAAGTGATTAATACCATCTACTTGTCTTGTACCATACCATATACTTGACGGATGGGTGGTCAATATGATCTTTGGCTGGTAGCAGGTGTGGTTGAAGAGGGTTAGGTCTACAGTGCTTTAGCTTCAGGGTAGGTAGGTTAGGGTGCCAGAAAATACAGGTAGTGTGTTAGGGCCTGATGTAGTTATTTTTTTAGGGTAGACATGTGGTGGGCCTGGCAGTTCTTCGTTTGACTGCAGTGTAGATGTAGAAGCTGTGAGTAGTCATATCAGATTATAAGGGGCACCTGTTTGACTTTGTTTGTTGTTATTTTTATTTTTTTTTGTGAGTGTAACACAGGGATGTTTTGTTGAAGGCGTGTGCAGGTAGCGCCATGGGTCTGCGGATTCCTGCTTGTTTGAATAGCCTACCTGTTAGCACCTGACCTCCTGTGAGTATGGCACATCTGCTTATTTCAGGGTGGTTGAATTATTTGCAAACTAGGAAGGTGCGCTCAGTAGAGCACACATCTCCACCAGGTCGCACGCCGAACACACAGGCGGACAGGCACAAAAACTGACTGCTCTCCTTATAGTTATTAGTATTAGCATTAGCATGTTAACACTAACAAGGGGTGCTTCTGTGGTGCTTCAGTGGTTCTTTATGGTTCTTCATGGTTCTTCAGTGGTTCTTCAGTCGTTCTTTAGTGTTTCTTCAGTGGTTCTTTAGTGGTTCTTCAGTGGTTCTTTAGTGGCTCTTTAGTGGTTCTTCAGTGGTTCTTCGTGATTCTTCAGTGGTTCTTCAGTGGTTCTTCAGTGGTTCTTTAGTGGTTCTTCAGGTAAATTGTGTGTATGCTGGGGTGCTTTTGGCAGCTTTTGGTAACTCTAAAGTGAGTAGTTTGTGGCGCTGGTACAGTGAGGATGGCTACCATAAAGGATTTTGTTGAGAACCCTTCTGACGAGATGTTGGAGAGGTTTTCCAAAGAGCAGCTTCTGAAGCTTGCTGTGCACTACAATGTGGAGCTTACTGCCAGTGAGAAGCGGTTAAAAACAACTGCCTTGGGAACTTTGAGGGCTATACTCATTGAGGAGCAGGTGATTGTGGCAAAGGTGGATGAGCCTCTTTTGTCTGAGGTGTCTCCACAACTCTCTGGCGTGGCGGAAGGTGTTGCCATTGATTGGGGGCCTAGGGAGTTAGCATTTAAGGAAAAACAGCTACAACAAGAGCGTGAGCTTAAGGAAAAACAGCTACAACAAGAGGAGAGGAGGGAAGAGAGGGAGAGAGAGAGGAGAGGAGGGAAGAGAGAGAGCACGATCGTGCGCTGAAGGAGCTTGAATATAAGCATGCTGCCTTGCAGGCGGGTTCTCTGCATTCGGAGTCGCGTTCCGGTTTTGATGTCGGCAAAAATATTAGGATGGTTCCTCCTTTTTCTGAGAAGGATGTGGATAGGTACTTTCCCCTTTTTGAACGGGTGGCAACCACGTTGTAGTGGCCTAATACGGCCTGGACGCTGCTGCTGCAGTGTGTTCTCGTTTGTAAGGCACAGGGGGCGTATACTGCTCTGTCCCTTGAACAAAGTGCTGACTATGAGCTTGTTAAAGCTTCCATATTGAGGGCTTATGAGTTAGTCCCAGAGGCCTATCGTCAGCATTTTAGAGGCTATCGCAGGTCGGAGGGACAGTCGTATGTTGAATTTGGAAAAGAGAAGGAGAACCTATTTGATAGATGGTGCACCTCGCAGAAGGCAGAGTCAAGGGAGCAGCTTAGACAGTTGATTCTCCTAGAGGAATTTAAAAGATGTGTTCCTGATACTGTTTCCACTCATCTAAACGAGCGTAAGGTGTTGAAGATAGGCGACGCTGCTGTCTTGGCTGATGAGTTTGTGTTGACACACAAGTCCGTCTTTGTGGAGGACTACCGTGTTGAGTCCGGGGGTAGGCGTCCTTTTCAGGGGGGCCGTTTCCCAAAACCTGTGTCTGCTGGTCAGTTTACTTCACCTCCTAGGCATGGTGGTTCTGCTAGTGCATTCCCAGAGGGGATTATATGTTTCTACTGTAAGGAGCCTGGTCATATCGTTGCTGGGTGCCCTGTGCTTGAACAGAAAAATTTCAAGACTGTGGCTCTGGTAGAAATCGTATGCAGAACACCTATGCCGACGTTAGAGGGTGATGGGGGAAGTATCAAAGGTGTGGACAAAGAGCTCGAGGGCTCCTCAAGGTTTATGATGGATGGCTTTGTTTCCCTGACTGATGCCCTAGAGTCAAAGCAGGCTATAACAATATGGAGAGATACAGTAGCTTTTCAGTCCCTCATTCTGGAGGGGATTTTGCCGTTTTCAGAAAAGTCTTCATTGCGTTCCGGTGCCGTTGTTCAAGGCTTTGGAGGAGGCTTTGTGGATGCACCTTTGCATGAGGTCACACTCAACTCTCCCTTATTATCAGGCAATGTTGTCGTGGGGGTATGTTCTCACATTCCCATAAGAGGTGTGTCCTTCATTCTAGGGAATGATTTGGCTGGTGACAAAGTGCTGGCTACTCCAGTTATAATTCCCATTCCTGTGGTTTCTGAGGTCCCTGATGAGCTGGCACAGAAACATCCAGGAGTGTTCCCTGTGTGTGCTGTGACACGGGCAATGTCAAAGGACAAAAGTGATGTTGTTTATACGTCAAATTGTGACATTACACTTGGTGACACGTTCTTTGTTGACATGGAAAGTGACCCTGTTGAGGGATTTGGGAAGGTGATACCGTCTCATGAGGAGCTAGCGCTAGAGCAAAATAGAGATGTCTCCTTGTCGTCCCTCTTTGAAGTGGCCGCATTTAACCGTGAGATGGCGCGGCGTAGTTTAAGTAATGCAGGTGCAGGCGTTGTTGTTGAAGGTTTTGGAATGCACACTATGAATGTACCTCTGCATAGTGCTTTTCTTCTTTGTGCCCTAGTGTCGGGCCCGGTGGTGGAACCGAAGGTGACCTGCGTGCCGGATACGCATGTCGCAGGAGATGATCGGGCAGCGCAGTGTCTCAAGGTCTTCCCAGCCTGTACGGTGGCTGAGGCCATTGGAGGATGAGTGTGGGAAGGATGCTATGAGAAATGTTGCTGATTCAGGTGGCAACATTTCTGTTAGTGTTTCTGGTGTTTCATGGACCGTTCTGGTTGAAGAGGCTACAAGGCCTGACTTAAGCTGCCAGCCTTCCCACAGTAGCTCTACTGTACATGATGTTTCACTTGTAGGCAGGGATGATCCCAGTATGTCAGTTTATGATTCTAATGATGATTCACAACCTAGTCTAATAAGAGGCAACCATTTTGATCGTGACGTAGGTGATGTGTGTGCCACCATTTTGAGTCATGACGTTGGTTTATGTGCCGCAATTTTGAATCGTGAGAATGTCATAGCTGTTTCCAGTTTGATGCCTCTTTTTGACAGGTCGGTATCGGTGGAGCGGCCTGTTCAAACAAAGTTTTTGTTTTGGGATGATCTGTTCATGGGTGGATTGGCTTTTAGGCCTGGCGCCTCAGTAGAACAGGTGGTGGTGAAGACAGATCGGATGTTCCCACCAGATCCACTCCATCTGGGTCCAGCAGGATACATTTGGGGGGGGGGGCTCATTTACCCAAGAGTCGGGGAGATGTTGTTTGTATTAAACAACATTGTCGAATGTTCTCGTGTGGGGAGCATTCGACAACGTTGATGGTCGTGTTCGACAGGGGCCGACCCATTGCCGCTTTGTGGTAGTGACTCACTGTTTGGTGATTTGATGTGTAGTGGTTGCCTCCTGGGCAACCATTTTGGTGGGGGAAGTGTTATGTACCATGATCTTGGTTACTCCTGTGTCACTGTGCATGCAGGTGATTGCTGCTAATTGGCTGATTGCTGCTAATTGGACACCTGGCTGGGAGGTTCAAAGGCACTTCCTCACCCACACATGCAGGGTGACTGTTGCTAGAAGAGATTGTGTAAACAGTGTCTCTTCCTTTTCCACCATTTTTTATCTTTAGTTGAGCTAGTTACCATAATTAGAATAGTCTTTTGGTTTAAACACAGACCATTGATGTCTGTGGGCACTAATGTTGCTTCCCTTTGAGCCAGGGTCGTAACATCAGGCGTTTTATGCAAAATGTGGGGTAAGATAGATAGAGAGGGGGAGAGAGAGAGAGAGAGAGAGAGAGAGAGAGAGAGAGAGAGAGAGAGAGAGAGAGAGAGAGAGAGAGAGAGAGAGAGAGAGAGAGAGAGAGAGAGAGAGAGAGAGAGAGAGTTTTCACATTAGGAAAGGTTGTCTCCGTTCCGTTCCCGAGAACGATAGTCCCCCCTCCCCACTCCCCCGCTGGCCAGCTTTCACACTACCAATCTCATTTCATTACGGAGCATACTTGAGGGAGCAACACCCTGATGTTGGCAAAGCTGGCACTGCCACAGACGCGCTATAGCTGCAGCACAGTACATTTCGCAGAGTAAATTTTACTCAAACTGAGTCCATTTGAGCCCAAGTGAGTAAAATGTTACTCAGTTTGAGTAAAATGTACTCAGTTTGAGTAACATTTACTCAGCGAAATTTACTCTGTGGCGCTTCAACTAGGGATGCCCCGATCACGTTTTTTGCCACCGATACCGATCACCGATCGTCGTGAGCCATATCGGCCGATACCGATCCGATACCGATCGTTTTTTATTAAAAGAAATTAAAATTTATTTTATATAATTTTTTAAATTTTTTTTTATAAAATATATATATTATAGAATTAGACTTGTACTTGTATTATCTGCGAGACATCGCCACCACGCAACAAGCTCCACTGTCTGTGTGTACTCTAGTAGCCTCCAGCTACGGCCAGGATTCTCCGGAGCTGCACCTGGACCCTATACTCGAGTAGCCTCGAGCTACGGCAAGGATTCTCTGGCGCTGCAGCTGGACCCTAGTATTGGTATAACGTTAAATCACATTCACAAGCCCTCAGCTCGAATACGCATCGAATCAGTGTTATAAGACATTGATATCAGGAGCTATCTGTAGCTACTGCTAGCCGGATATATAACGTTAATACAACGCCTCAGTGAATTATTTAGTTCAATGGGACATTTCGTTTTGAACAGTGAACTAGCTTGCGCTAACGTGAGCTAACAGCTAACAGCTAACAGGTATCATACACTCTACTAGACTTTGTGGAGCGTTTGTTTATGTCAGGAGCTATCGGTAGCTGGCCGGCTAGATACCGTTCGGTTAGACAATGCCTCATCATGTATTAAACTAAAAGTGAATAGTTGACTGGGTCATTTTGTAACGGTAGCTAAGCTAACGTTAGCTCAAGGAGACGCCGACACACCATCCTCCCGTGTCTCACTAGACTAGACCCGTGTTTACATGCGTGCTGGAGAGATGAGCAGACGCCGTCCTCCCGTGTCCCGTCCCACTAGAGTAGACCACTACTAGACCCGTGTTTACATGCGTGCTGGAGAGATGAGCAGACGCCGTCCTCCCGTGTCCCGTCCCACTAGAGTAGACCACTACTAGACCCGTGTTTACATGCGTGCTGGAGAGATGAGCAGACGCCGTCCTCCCGTGTCCCGTCCCACTAGAGTAGATCACTACTAGACCCGTGTTTACATGCGTGCTGGAGAGATGAGCAGACTCCGTCCTCCCGTGTCCCGTCCCACTAGAGTAGACCACTACTAGACCCGTGTTTACATGCGTGCTGGAGAGATGAGCAGACGCCGCACCACCCGGTGTTGAGACAGAACTCAGTGACAGCGAGTGAAATCGAGTTGGACGATCGATCAGGGCATCCCTAGCTTCAACCCTTCTTTGCTCTCGGAGAAAGCATTTCGGGATCAAATGAGATAGAATAGAAATACTTTATTCATCCCAAGGGAAATTTGGCACTACAAATCGCTCACAGTAACCAGTACACATTTAGGTAGACAAAAACAATGACATCTCGACTCATTGAGTTTATGGAAACTAATGATACCGGTGATGTCTCTGACGCTACATTGTGGGAGTCTGATCATGGCAGAGGAGAGGCTGATTCTGGCTGTGTCTGACAACCCAGTAATATACGACCTAAGGTATATATGACCTACAACGCAGATGACGCAACAATAAGCACTCCCTGCACTTTGGAAGCGCTCTGGGCATTCATATTTTTTATATCCAAAGTGCTCAGAAAAAAACGCTTTCTGCGGACACAGCGCCTTAAGGTGGTATTGAGAGGGCACATTATATCTTAAGGTGGTATTGAGAGGGCACATTATATCTTAAGGCGGTATTGAGAGGGCACATTATATCTTATGAAGCCTCTGAAAATAGAGAAAGACGTAAGCGCTTGGCTGAAATTGAAACACAGCTTCCCTCGTTGGAGCAGGTTTACAGGCTCTCACAATCCCAAACGGACCTAAATAAGATTTTAAAATTGAAGTATGAATACAACTCTATCCTGGGAAAGCAGGTTAGCACCATCCTCCTTAACTCCTCTTCCGTGTTTTGGTACAGTTGTGCCCGGGGATGCTGATTTGTTCCCCAGACCACCTTTTCAAGTGGTCCCGGACACGGAGCGGTTATCCGTCCCCGGCCCCGGACGCTGTGGGGTAAGATAGATAGAGAGAGAGAGAGAGAGAGAGAGAGAGAGAGAGAGAGAGAGAGAGAGAGAGAGAGAGAGAGAGGGAGACGGAGAGAGGATAAAGACAGGGAGAAGTAAAGGCTGTTGTCTCAGGCGCCGGTTACACCTTAGTTTCGTTTTCGGTTTCTCCAGTTCGCAACACAACGGTAGCCAAGTGAGACATACGTTGCAACCCGAGTACTTTCGTTTTGTCAGAACGAGGCGTGGTCAGACCGCAACGGATCGCGTGTGGAATTCGGCTCTGAGCATGCGCGGGAGGTTAGTAGTTTACCTGCACTGTTGAGAGAGCGCATTACTCTCCCTCGTCCCTGCTGTCGTCCACACTCAGCTGTGAGAGAATTGTTGAATAGATACACAAATGTTCTAGAATGTTTGATTATGACATCATACTGTGACATCACAAATGTTCTAGAATTTCGGGCATTCATAACATTATTTCGCGCGACTGTACATTATAATGTTATATTCATAACAAACATTGACGCGATTCCGCCAACACATGTAATATTAAGGTTTTGCTCACAGAGAGATAGATAAATAAATAAATAAACATAATCACGGTTATCTACCAACAACTGCATGTACTGTAGAAATGTATGTTTCAGTGCAGATAAAGGTACTGTACAAAATAACCTCTAAAACACTGCTAGAATAAACAAGCAGTTAGGGTGCGCTGTGTTAATGTTACAATGTACAGTCCGTGAAATAACATTATGAATAAAACGCCCGAAATAACATAATGTTACAATGTACAGTTTCTGAAAGCTGGGCTCGCGAAATAACTGGCATTATGCTCGGTGCTGCTTGAAGAGATGAGGCGCGCGGGGCATGGGGGCTGCTCAGGGTTCCCACGCTTGCCTTGAATTTTTTTTCCATACTACCTCCCGATTTTCCAGGTACCATATTAAGTGATGATCTATAGGCCCCTGAAGTTTCCCGCCCCCATCCGCGCCCCCCTCCCCTCACACACACAACCCCCTAGGACACCCGACTACAGATGTGCCAGTCAAGTCTACATTGTAAATGCTTAGAGATTATGTCTTATTGATAATATCAATGCATGAAATAATGCAACAAGCTGTAGATGAACAACAATTTATTGAACTGGAACACATGAGCACTGGGATTGATATATGTTCTCTCTTCCACTCCTCTCCTATCTCATCCTGTCCTCTTCTCTCCACACATCCTCCTCTTCCATCTTCGCGGCCTCTTCTCTTCCTGGCTAACTGGCTCATTATGAGAGCTAACGTTGGCTAGCTACTGTACCCGGCGCTGGCTAACTGGCTATCGTTATGAGAGTTAACGTTGGTAGCTACTGTACCTGGCGCTGGCTAACTGGCTCGTTATGAGAGCTAACGTTGGCTAGCTACTGTACCTGGCGCTGGCTAACTGGCTCGTTATGAGAGCTAACGTTGGCTAGCTACTGTACCTGGCGCTGGCTAACTGGCTCGTTATGAGAGCTAACGTTGGTAGCTACTGTACCTGGCGCTGGCTAACTGGCTCGTTATGAGAGCTAACGTTGGCTAGCTACTGTACCTGGCGCTGGCTAACTGGCTCATTATGAGAGCTAACGTTGGCTAGCTACTGTACCTGGCGCTGGCTAACTGGCTCGTTATGAGAGCTAACGTTGGCTAGCTAGTTAGCAAGATTGCACTGCTTACTAACTAACGTTGATAAACCCAGGTTTACCACACAGTTAAAACACAGCTACTTACATTTGAGGATAAACTTGCATAAGAAGTTTCACTCAAGTTTCACTGTAGATGCCAAGGCTCCCTTGGCTCACCAAGTTGCCTGCATCAAATTCCAACATACCATATAGGATGCCAAGAGCATGCTCTACAACATGGGATCATCCATTTCTATCTACAGTAAAAGCTGTTCACATGTAAAGGGTTTTTATAAACGCATGTTAATTCTGTGCTCAATAGTTACATTTTATTACACATCATCCAATAACATTTTCCAGGACAACTGTTTCTATTTCCATGTAATTGGTCACTTTTGCTCAGTTTCCATGCCTTTCCATACCTGGAAAATGAAAAAAATGAATCCCATGTTTTCAATGTTTTCCAGGTACCGTGGGAACCCTGCTGCTGCTCGGTGCTGCTCGAGGCAGGAGAGATGAGGCGCGCGGGGCATGGGGGGCTGCTGCTCGGTGCTGCTCGAGACAGACAGACAGACAGCCCAGACAGGAGAGATACACGGTGCTGCTCGGTGCTGCTCCCGGCCGGCTCGAGACAGGACAGCCAGACAGGAGGGATATACATGGTGCTGCACGCGGGCTGTAGGTTACACTGCAGACAGTCTACTGCGCATGGGCGTTTTCGCAACAACGGCTCCTTGAAGGCTACACGACTGTTGTCTGCGAGTTTTGACGCTGCTCAAAAACGGAAAACACAATTTACCGTTTTCAGTAGGGCCACAACGTATCCGCCAAAAAACGAAAAAAAACGCATTTCTGTGTAAAAGGGACATGAAACGTATTCAAACGTATTAAAAAAAACGACCACAAAAACACTAGTCTAACATGGGCCTCACATACACACACACACATTTTAATGAGGTGGAAGCCTCTTGTTGCAGTGGGTGAGGAGAGGAGAAACTCAGCAATGTAAACATGATTATCTCTAATCCACCACAACACACTGCAACACAGCATAATGACAGCTGTGTGTGTTTGTTTGTTTGTGTGCCTACATGCAGGGGTGTAGCTCCAGATTCTGGGCCCCATGAAAGAATGTATTGTTGTTTTTATTGATAAACGCATAATATGGTTTTTACCTATACACTCGGATCAGCAGTTCAGCACTGCACTGTTGGTGGGTGAGCCTAGTAAAGGATGTCGCATTGCGTTCATCTTCAATGAATGGACCAATGCAATAGTCTACCAAAGCCCCCCCCTCTCTCTCTAATATCTCACACACACACAACACACACACACACACACACACACACACACACACACACACACACACACACACACACACACACACACACACATTCAGAAACAAACATAGTATCAATGAGAGCATCAATAATACACCTGAGTGATGTCTAGTAAAATTTTTTTTTTTTTTTTTTTTTTTGGGGCCCTCCCCAGTGCTGGGCCCTTGGAATCATCCTAAGCTAACCCCCCCCCCCCCCCCCCCCCCCCCCCCCCCCCAGCTACGCCCCTGCCTACATGCATGTGTGTACACTGGTGGCGTAGTGGGAATGAGAGCAGGAAGTGTTTTGATTGATTGATTGATTGAAAACTTTATTAACAGATTGCAGAATGGGTACAATACAGTACAGCTCAATACACACAATTGTTAAGGGGATGCAGACCAGAGAAAGACTTTCGTCTTGTTTACATCAGGGTCCCCCATTTTCAATTCATCAGGACATATATGACATACATGACATACAGATAGTCAGTACTGCTACATCTATACATTTATGACATACCAGATTTGCAAATACAGTACTGTTTGTGATACAGAAGGAGTCAAGAAAAGGGAGTATATACATTTGACGTAGAAACTGTACATTGGAGGAGGTTGGGGTGGGGGGGGGGGTTGGGGTACGTTGGGATATTGACAACCATACTGGGTAATTTACATTGGAGGTGGTTGGGGGGGGGGGGGGGGGCACACTGTATAAACAAGCAAAACTGTACATTGAGGGGGGGGGGGGGGGGAGACACTGTACAAACAAACAAAATTGTACATTGGACTATTGACAAAACCATACTAGGTAAATTACTGTACATTGGAGGGGGTTGGGTTAGGATATTTACAGGGGCCAGTGTTGAATTGCAGTCTCCCGTAGGTGTCCCTTGAGAGAGGTTTTGAAAGTGGGTAGTGATCCACATTCCTTTACAGCTTTGGGTAGGGCGTTCCACATTGATGTGGCATAATTGCGAAACGTGTTTAGTCCCCTTATTTGAGCCGAATCTGGGTTTAACATGATTTGTGGAGCTCCCTCTGGTGTTGTGATCGTGGTATTCACTGACCTTTGGGAAGTATTTTGACATGTACATGGGTACCTTGGTCGTGTAGTGTATCTTGTAGACCAGGCCCATTGCAAGTTGCTGTACTCTGTCGTCTACTCTAAGCCATCCTAGGTTGTCAAAGTGGGCAGGGTGAGGTGGTTCTAGGAGTAAGGTCAAGCAGTAGTCTGACCAGTTTGTTTGAGATGTTTGTAATTTTGTTTTTAGCGCCTTTGAGGTGCTTTGGTACCATGAGGTGCAAGCATAGTCGTAGTACCATAGTGTCATTGATCAAGCTCATTCCAACCCAACCCTAAGGTAAGATAAGATAAGATATTCCTTTATTGATCCCCTTGGGGAAATTCAGGCATCATATCAGCATGGGGGAGGGGGAGGGGAGGTACAGGTAGTAAAAACAATCAGTGTAAACAATATAACAAGTCAATATAATTAACTAACTAACTAACTAACTAACTGAAATATACAGTATTCACATAATGTGCAGTATGCATAAGGTAGTATTAAAGTTAAACATTAAAGTTAAATGATCTTGTGGAATTTAAAACAGCACAATTAATGTATACAGCAAAAGGTAATGTACTTCCAGGAAACATTCAAGAACTGTTCTTTGATAGAGAGGGGGGTTATAATCTGAGGGGGAGAACTCAATTTAAAGTTCTTAGTGTACGCACTACCAAGAGAAGACACTGCATCTCAATATGTGGAGTGAAACTGTGGAACAGTCTGAATGTGGTGCTAAAGCAATGTCCAAATATGACACAATTCTAACTGAATTATAAGGAAATTATGTTCACGAGGTACAGGGATGAGGAAGGGATTTGACATTCACAGGTGTTTACATTTTTATTTTATTTCTTTCATGTTTTACATATATAGTTTTTTTTGGTTTTGCATATATATATATATTTGTTTTGTAAGGTTTTAAACGAGTACAATCATTTGAGTAGTGGAAAGGGGGTAGGATTAAATAAGTGTATACTTCTTCCTACTCCTTTTCGAACATGTAAATTGTGTTATGTTTTGCTTTTGTTTATTATTTATATTTTCCATAACATTTCTTGATCAATGATTTGTTTTGATTTTATAGTGTTTGTATTTATTTACATAATAAAGATAATAATAAAAAATAATTAAATATTTCAAAAAAAATAAAAATCCAACTGAAATATACAATATTCACAGTATCACAGTATCACATAAGGTGTAATATGCATAAGGTAGTGTTAGGTCGCTTTCACACTGGGGCTGTTTGGTCCGGACTATCGGACCAGAATTCGATAGTCCTGTTTTTCAGGTTTGTGTGAATGCGCGTCGAACTCGGTCCGCGGACCAAACACACGAACTCTGGTACGACCAAAAACATAGGTCTCGGTTCGCTTCATCGGACCAAACGCGAACCAAATATAGGAAGTGCTTATTATTACCACTGCTCGCAGCATTCACTACAAAACAAGCACACTGCATCTATCTCTATATCTATCTATCTATCTATCTATCTATCTATCTATCTATCTATCTATCTATCTATCTATCTATCTATCTATCTATCTATCTATCTATCTATCTATCTATCTATCTATCTATCTATCTATCTATCTATCTATCTATCTATCTATCTATCTATCTATCTATATATCTAACTGTGCATCTTGGGAAGAAAGAAGAAAAAACGCGGCTTATTATATTATTACCGAGGCGCACGGCATTGGATCAATGGATCAATGCCACGTCAAAACTCGCCTCCGCTGATCTGGAGGGCTCGCAGTCCACACACAGACACACACACATGCGCGCGCGCACACACGGGCTCGCAGCCACACACACATTTCCACTGTCCAATAGACGAGCGCCCTTTTCGACCGCGTGACATTGTTCAGAAAGTTCGGTGCGCCTGACAGATTGCTATGTGAACGCAGGCGAACCAAATGAAGAATGCAACAATGTTGCAACTTCACCACCAGAACCGCACCGAGTCCACCAAAACTATATGTGAAAGCGACCTTATTGTCCTTTTTAGGTTCCTAGTAGTTGTAGTTGGATGTCTGGCAGCAGTCCCTGCCCACTGTTGTGGAGCCTGATGGCCGCTGGTGACCTAGCAACACACAGAGCAGCGAGTGCTGTATATGTTCTTTATAAGTTCTGTATATATTATATGTTCTTTATAAGTTCTGTATATATTATATGTTCTTTATATGTTCTGAATATATTATATGTTTTTATATGTTCTGTATATATTATATGTGTATAAACTATATGTTTCTTTCGAGTTATATCATCACTGATTCCCAGAGAAGCCTATTTTCTGCAGAGAGCAATAACAAAATGCAACACTGGTTTGTGCCACACACATTCAAATATCCAGCCTGCATTATGCAACGTTAAGAGGCAACCTATATGGCAATGATCTGTAATGTAGTAATAGTATCTGTAATGTCTTATTACTATAATAATAGAAATAGTAATAATAGAACATAATAATAATGATGATAGTATACATGGTATATAGTAGTAGCACACTGCATAATCAGTAATCTCAAGAGTATTATTCCACACCCTAGTTGGTGTCATGTGGCCTAGCTGCAATTTTCATGAACCTAATCCTTACCCTAACCCTAACCTTAGACTAACCCTAACCTTAGACTAAACCTAACCTAAACCTCAGTGGAGATCTCGTTGTTGTGAGGGCTGCGTCTGAACAGGTGCCTCAGCCTGGTAGCTCCCCCTGGAGGTCGCGTGGCACTGTCGCACCGTCCCGACACACACGCATCCTTAGAAGCGCTCGGCCCACACCGCTAACGAGTATAAACATTTGACCTGCCCTGAGGACAATGCAAGTTTGTTCTACCAGGAACAGTAGGTTTGCGTCATTACTATTTGACTATTTTGTCTATACCTTGAATTGAATTGCATTTTGAAATTACTGGCTGGTTGTTTAATCCTCGTCTTGTTTGATTTGCGCATTGTATTTACCGGCTGGTAAACTAACCCTTGTTTCTCGCTATTTTGTCTAGTGTGGGGACGCCGTTCCCGAACCACCCAGCTCGTGTTTTTTCCACTCGCTTGCCCCCCGTGTTTTTTTCTCTCGCCTGTCCCTCGAGTTATATTAAGACCCCGGACACCCGACTATTCCCAGGAGTTGTTTTAGACAACCTTGACCCACTATATACAACATGGTAAGACCCCATTCTACATTGTTAAAACACACACACATAGTCACCAGCTTCCCGACACATTTATTAATTACGCACTTCATATCCCAGCCTGCCCACACTACACCACCACAGTCGTTTTGTTGTTCTGTTTTGTTTTGTTATCTTGTATTAATAAATACACGCCGGTTGGCGTTGTCCCGTTCCTCGGTTCCCATAACAAAGCTGTCAAGGTGTGACTAAAACTTTAGCTACAACCAAGTATGAGCCATATGCTAGAATGTGTGTGTGTGTTTTTGTGTGTGTGTGTGTGTGTGTGTTTGTGTGTGTGTGCGTGTATGTGTGTATGTTTGTGTGAGTGTGTGTGTGTGTTTTTTGTGTGTGTGTGTGTGTGTGTGTTTGTGTGTGTGTGTGTTTGTGTGTGTGTGTGTGTGCGTGTATATGTGTGTGTATGTTTGTGTGCGTGTATATGTGTGTGTATGTTTGTGTGTGTGTATAGGTGTGTGTGTGTGTGTTTGTGTGTGTGTGTGTGCACGCGGGTGTGAGTTGACAAGAATGTTCTGTGACATGAAATTCAAAAAGATAGGGTGAAAGAGAGAGAAAGAGATGGAGAGAGATATAGTGGGAGAGGGGGTGAGAAAGACAGAGAGAAAGAAAGAGGGAGAGACACAAACACACACAGAGAGACAGAGAGACAAAGAGACAGAGAGACAAAAAGACAGCGACAAAGAGATGAAAGGAGCACATAGATTATAATGGAGTAGGAAGGCAGGATAATGTATATTAAAGCACATAGACTATAATAGAGCAGGAAAGCAGGATAATGTATATTAAAACACATAGACTATAATGGAGCAGGAAGGCAGGATAATGTATATTAAAGCACATAGACTATAATGGAGCAGGAAGGCAGGCTAATGTCTTTTAAAATAAGAATAGGTATTTCAGGGGCGGTCAGGTGGCGTAGCGGAGATTGCGTTCGTCACCAACGCCGGAGACGCTGGATTCGCCTGTTCGAATCCAGCTCCCGGCGTTGTCACCAGCTTGGCTGGCCGTTCACACTAATACAATTGGCAGTATTAGAGGGTGGGAGAGCTGGCGGGGTGGGTCCGGGTCGTTGTAAACAGCGACTCCTACAGTTCGGTCGGGGCGCCTGCTCAGCGCGGATAGGATCTAAGGGGGGTAGTGTGATCCTTCCACACGTTACACCCTCTCAGTGAGAGTCCGCGCTGCCAGGTGAAAAGAAGCGGTTGATTGGCTAGACGTGTGTCGGAGGAAGCACGTGATAGCCTCCACTCTCCCAGACCAACTGTGGGGGGTAAGTGCGCAGCGACCAGGAAGGGGATTGGGAATTGGCATAACGACTAACATTGGGATGGGAGAAAATCGGAGGAAAAAGGAGGGGGAAAAAATATCTAAAAATCTTTTTAAATAAAAATATGTATTTCAGGAGACAAAGTAGAAACAGCCTATTAACCATTACTGTCTAAATATAACTCCCCCATGTGAATCCACTGAGAAACCTCCACCTGTGTGTGTGTGTATTTGTGCGCACGCCTGTTTATGCTTGTGTGCATGCGCATGTGTTTGTGTGCGCACACTTATATGAGTTTGTATGTATGAGTGTCTCTGTGTATAAATGTATATATACATATATGTGTGTGTGTGTGTGTGTGTGTGTGTTGAAGCATTGTAGAGCAGTGTAGTATAGCTTTATTCTGCGAGGTAGGAAGAAGGATTCTGTAACTACACATCAACCTGCATCCCTGTGGAGTGAGGAATGTGTCTGTTACAGTGTGTGTGTGTGTGTGTGTATATGTAGGTGTGCATGTGTTTGTATGTGTGCATGTGTATGTGTGCATGTGTTTGTATGTGTGTATGTATGTGTATTTGTGTTTTTATACGTGTGTCTGCATTAGGGATGGGTACCGAATTCGGTACTTTTAAAGGTACTTACCAAAACAAGTCGGTACTACCGAGTATCGATTCACGTGAGATACAGTTTTTTTTATACACTTTTTTTATTTATTTATTTCATGTCAACGTTCACACGCACAATATACGCTTACCTAGGATTTGACTTGATTCAACAACAAAGCAGTCAGGGCAATGGCAAGCCGAAAACGGTCGAAAGTGTGGTTATTTGAAGTTTGGATTTTTTTCTTCTCAACTGAGGTAGGTCGATTACATATTTTGAGACTAAAGTACCGAAAAAAGGTACCGTTGGGTACCGGTATCGATTCACAGGTACCGGTACCGGTACCGTATCGGTTCAAATGTGAACGGTACCCATCTCTAGTCTGCATGCATGTGTGTGTTTATATGTATGTGTATATGTGCATGTGTATGTGTGTAGATGTGTGTGTGCTTGTATGCATGTGTATATATGTACACACACACAAATGAGAGCGGTCTAACGTTATTCATGAAATGCTGAGTTATAGCCCTACACGTCGATTACATTGTAGACGCTAGCGTTCCTTGCCTGAACCCGCTATTGTTCCGGATTCAAATCTACAATATATGTATTATATTCCATCATGAATGCATGAAAGGGGGGGGGGGGGGGGGGGTCGTTTCTGATTATTCGATCGTCAGTAACGGCATTCGTATTGAACACTAAAAATCAGCCCGATCCCTATGAAAGCATTGCAGGATCAAGCTAGAATTGACGTCAAGTCGTCCTTACCTTTGGCCGGGAGTAATCCAAAAAGAATATTCCAATTTCTTGATTGCCATCTGGTAGATCCAATGCCCATTTGCTCTACAGCATAAACGACCATAACATACGGATCGGGCATAGTTGACGGGCTTCAAAGTAACTGGCAGAACATTTTATCCGAGACCTGGGGTCATCTCACAGCACAGGATACAATGTTAGAAATGGTGCTCGATACCGCCACCTGGTAGGATGCGGCCGGTACTGCACCTTCGGATTCCCACTATCCATTTGGAAAAACTACCCAGAAACGAGAATATTCATTTATGGCACTGAACGGTTGGGGCACAGAAACGAGAATTCTCGATGAAATACACAATACGATACTACCTAGAGATTAGTGTCACATAGCCAGCCTTTTTCTGAAAACCCAAATAATAATAATAATAATAATAATAATAATAATAATAATAATAACTTTATTTGTATAGCACTTTTCATACAGAGGTTGAAGTTCAAAGTGCTTCACAACAGTAAAAAATACAGGCATAAGCGAGCATACAGGTAGCAAGGTATGGCAAATCACAGTGTTTCACATTAGGATCTAGCATCCCAATAGGCTCTCCGCTTACAGTTTTCAGTAACACAAATAGTAAAAATAGTTTAAAATGATTCAGTTTAAAAATAGTCAAAAAATTATAAAATAGAACGGACATAAAAAATACAGGCATGAGCGAGCATAGCAGTGTTTCACATTAGGATCTAGCATCCTAATAGGCTCTCTATTCAGTAATACAAATAATCACAGTCACATTTGGATCTAGCAAATAATAAAAATAGTTTAAAATGATTCAGTTTAAAAATAGTCATCAGTAAGAAGTAAAAAGTGCAATAACCGACACATGAATTTGATAGGCAGTGTATAAGAGTAGGCAGGGTAAGAATAGTGCAGGTAAATACAAGTTGTGTCAGGATATCCCTGATGTTTCCTCTTGCCACTAGGTGGTAGCAGATATCTATCAGTGAAATGCCTGAGCAAAGAGATAGGTTTTAAGCTGTCTTTTAAAGATGTCTAGCGAGTTGGCTTCCCTGATGTTTTGGGGTAGTTTGTTCCATAGTTTTGGAGCATAGTTGATAAAGGCTACATTACCGATCCTCTTTTGACTGCTTCTGGGAGCCTCTAGTAGTCCAGCAGCTGATGATCGCAGTGTTCTTGCTGGTGTGTAATTTATTAGAGTGTTGGCGATGTAGCTAGGTCCCTGTCCATTTAGAGCTTTGTATGTAAGGAGAAGGACCTTAAAGTCAATTCTAAATGTTACAGGAAGCCAGTGTAAAGCAGCTAAGACTGGACTAATGTGCTCTCTCCTTTTGGTTCTAGTTAGCAGTCGGGCTGCAGAGTTTTGGATTAGCTGAAGCCTCTCTGTGGTTTTCTTAATGAGACCTGTGAAAAGTGCATTACAGTAGTCTAACCGGCTAGATATGAATGCATGAATTAGCTTCTCAGCATCGTTCTGATTAATAAATGGTCATACTTTTGCTATATTTCTGAGATGGAAGAACGATGTTTTCGTCACTTTGCTAATATGAGAATTGAAGTTCAGTTCTGAATCTATGATAACCCCAAGACTAGTGACCTCAGATTTGATCCAAGGGGTTAGTCCCCCCAGGTTCTTTATTAATGTTTCTTTTTTAGTTTTGGAGCCGATAATTAGAATTTCAGTTTTGTTCTCGTTTAGTTTCAGGAAGTTCTTACTCATCCATTTATTTATTGCCAGTAAGCAGTCTGTAATGGAGCTAATCGCTGTATCATTTGGTTCAGCAGATATGTACAGTTGTGTATCATCCGCATAGCTATGGAAATCTACATTATGTTCTCTGATGATATCACCCAGCGGTAACATGTAAAGGGAGAAGAGTAAAGGACCTAAGCAACTCCCTTGTGCAACTCCATAGTTATATCAGACATGTGATCTCCTAGTTTAACATAGAATTTCCTCCCTCTGATGTATGTTTTAAACCAGCCCAGCACATGTTCTGAGAAACCGACATGGTTTTCAAGACGATCGATTAGAATATCGTGATCGATTGTATCAAGTTTCAAGTTCAAGTTTCTTTAATAGTTGTCATACAGAAGTACAGAATACTTTCATACAAAATGCTTCTTACTGTTACGCTCCAGAGACTGCTAGACAAGATAGTATCAAATAACATAGTATAGCATGTAAATTAGAAGTAGAAAATGAGGTCACAGTGTTCAGTATAGACATATGTACAATGTTCGATGCAGAATAGACGTAACTGAGTTACCATATAATATACAATACTATGCAGTGTACTAATGTACAATACTATATAGTGCAAAGCAGAAATGGGATGAGGTACAATTTAGGTACCAATCAAATGCTGCACTGAGATCTAACAGGATAAGGATGGAGATCTTATTCTCGTCAGAGTTTAGTCTGAGGTCACTGATTATTTTGGTGAGGGCAGTTTTAGTGCTATGATATTTTCTGAATCCTGACTGAAATTCTTCTAAGATGTTGTTTTCTTCAAGAAAGGAATTTATTTGAACTGAAACTATCTTTTCAAGTACTTTACTAATGAATGGTAGGTTGGATATTGGACGATAATTTGCCATTTCATTACTATCCAAGTTAGGTTTTTTTAGTAATGGCTTTACAACTGCTGTCCTAAGGGAAGTGTTTATGATATCTAGCACATGGCTTGAAACACTATTAAACACCCGTTTGAAGAAAGCTGTAGGTATAGGGTCAATGTCTGAGGTGGAGGAGTTACATTCTGAGACAGTTTTGTACATCTAATGTGATGCATGTGAAACTTCTCATGGTTACATTGCACGGTTTGCCGCAATCAGCTTTATTTCATGAGTAATGCTGGCCCTGATCAAGGT
This sequence comes from Notolepis coatsorum, assembly GCF_963971535.1. NCBI lineage: Eukaryota > Metazoa > Chordata > Actinopteri > Aulopiformes > Paralepididae > Notolepis > Notolepis coatsorum. Next base: position 98,117,434 of record NC_140173.1, on the reverse strand, counting down.
TATTTTGTTGTTAAAGAATAGTGCAAGTTCTTCACACTTAACCGTTGATGACTGAGGAGGTGTAGGGGCAGTGTTGAGTAGTACATTAATAGTGGAAAAAAGGATTCTGGAGTTTCCAGCATTTTCTGTAATGATTTTAGAGAAGTAATCTTTCCTTGCTAAGTGGATGGTTTTATTATAAGCAGTTAAAGCATCTTTGTATATATCACAGCATATGGTAGTTTTTGTTTTTCTCCATTTTCGCTCCGCTGCACGACATTTCCTTTTTTCTTTGTTGACCGTATTATAGTTCAACCAGGGCGATGCTCTAGTTTTCTTCTTTTTCGTTTTTAATGGGGCGACATAATTTAATATAGATGACATTGCATCATTGAGATTTTCTACCATTTCATTTAGAGAGCTGTCATGATTGTGTGGTTCATGTAGTCTGATAAGATCAATGAACTTTGATTCAGCTTTGTCGTTTAGGAGCCTCTTTTTAACTATGATTTCTTTTTTTGTTTTAGTAAGGGTTATTTGAGTATCAAAAAATATACAGTGATGGTCGGAGAGAGATAATTCAGTTATTGAGATATTTGTTATGCTTAGCCCAGTTGTTGTTATAACTAAGTCTAGTGTATTCCCAAGCCTGTGAGTTGCATTTGTTATATGCTGTATTAGGTCAAAGCTATCCAGTAGATTTTTTTGTTCTATAGTTTTGGAGTCCGTTTTTTTGAGAGAGCTTCAGAGAGCTCCTGTATAAATATTGGTGAGTGTCTAGGCGGGCGGTATATTGTGACAATAATAGTTGATTCTGTTTTGAGTTCAATGGCAAGATATTCCATTGACATGAACTCGCCTAGTTCTGTGATTCTAAACAAGAGTTTTGAGGAGAAGATTGCTGCAACTCCTCCGCCCCTTTTATTTTTTCTGGGTATTTGAAAAAAGTTATAGTCTGGTGGACAAGCTTCTATCATTATTGATGTAGCTGTGTCATTATTTAGCCATGTCTCTACTAGGCAGATGCAATCTAAGTTATTTTCTTTAATCAGATCATTTACTAAGAATGTTTTATTATTCAGTGATCTGACATTTAGGAAAGCTAATTTTATTTGTTGGACTTCTTTAGAGGAGGTCTGCTTTGGCTTGACCTTGATGGCCCTGAGGTTAATAGCAGGTAAACGCATTGATGGCGTATATTTTTCACCATGCCATTGGCTGGTTATGATTACCGGTATGTTTTGAGAGATGGCATGGCAATTGTGCTATACTGCACCGTACTGACTGTACTGTGCTTTCGGGGACATTTGATCAGACGAGATGGCCTTGTGTGATATGGGGGGGGGGGACGCCTTGTGCTGCTGCTGCACCTCGTGGTGAGATTGTGTCCTTCGTGATTATCTCTCGTGCTGGTATGAGTTTAATATTCTTGGAGGCCATTAAGGCATGACGCATGTTTGCTGCTAGGAGCTTTGAAACTACGCGATTTGGGAAGAAGCCATTTCTTTGAAAACGTTCTGGGTTATTCCAGAAAACATTGAAGTTGTCAATGAATTTCAGGCCATGTACAAGACATGCAGACCCTAACCATGAATTAAAATTTAGGAGTCGACTGAAGGCTTCTTGTCCTCTGCGAAAGCATGCAATTGGTCCACTGATGGACACATCAGTGTCTATGTACACAGACTGATGTTTGTCTAGTGTGTTCATTAAACGTGTGAAATCAAATAAGCTAACGTTAGCTAAGTAGCCAAGCACATAGACTGTTTCATAGCATACGCCTTCAGTTGATCATGACAAATCCTCTCTTACCTTGACGATTAAAAAGCCTCCATAATTTAGTAAACAGTATTCCCATGGCTGGTGTTGAGATTTTACGATGCCAGCTTGTGATCATTCGTTGTAGCCAGCCAGCTAGCGTTGATGCTATTCAATGCTATCAACATTAGCTAAATACAATGACAGTGGTATCCTGAGGTAACGTTAAATACAGACAACTTTTATTTTTTGATCCACTTTTTCTCCTCCTGTTTTTCTGTGTTTTTCTCCCATTCCAATTTAGTCGTTATGCCAATTCCCCCCTCCCCTTCCTGGTCGTTGCTCGCATGTGCCCCCCACTGGTCGGTCTAGGGAGCCCTGAACTCTATCAGATGCTTCCTCCGAGACATAGGAGACAGCCAGCAGCATATTTTCACCTGCCAGCGCGGACTCTCATTGGCGAGGTGTAACGTGTGGGAGGTCACACTACCCTCGCCATCTCCCTCCCTCGCTGTGCAGGTGCCCTGACCGACCTGTAGGAGTTGCTGTTTACAACGACCAGAATACCACCCCACCGGCTTCCCTCCCACTGACTCTGCCAATTGAGCCAGTATAACGGCCGGCCAAGCCGGAGGCAACGCTGACAGCCGGATTCGATACCAGTGTCTCTCGCGTTGGTGACGAGCGCTTAGTCCACTGCGCCGCCCAGCCGCCAAATACAGACAACTTTTGATTACCAATGATAGATAGCAAGCTAACTAAATGGCTTTGTTTGTCTGGACTATCATACTAGCTAACATACCCAACTAACGTTAATGCCATTCAGAATTTATTAACATAGCTACAACACACAGTAACGTTAATATAATTACATGCGTCATTATTTACAATTAACAGGTGGGGCTAGTTGAAAGGACTGGACACATGGACAAGTTAAACAGTAATCAATTCATTTAATACAACAGGTAGTTCGAGCTGCTGTCGTGCCTACGACCACACCACAGGGATATTATATTATATACGGCTTTGACGAGCTCTCTCTCTCCTGCCGATTAAAATCATTTGCACAACGCATCCATCCCTGCTGCTAACTTAGCTAACGTTAATTTATCTAACATTAGCTAACATAAAAACGCACCTAAACTAACGAACTAACTTAAGTAACAAACGTAACAAACGAACTAAATATAACTATATTACACTATATACAAGAACACGAGCAAAAACAAACATAAACACGGCTATTATATGGGTTGTTATCAATGGGTTGGTTGAGAAGGGAAATCGCCTCGGTTATGTTTCATCTAGGGAACCTAGCTACACCCGGGGTACAATGTTGCATAGGCTGCGCGTAGCCGTTGCAGAAGTATAAATGCAGAGTGCTTGCAACATTGTTGCGTTGTCCACGTGTCAATGTTGCGTTCCTGTTGCTGGAGCATGTAGAGCCCTTGAGAATCGACACATGGTGACCCAGTGAGAGAGTGAGAGAGAGAGGGAGAGAGAGAGAGAGAGAGAGAGAGATAGAGAGAGGGAGAGAGGAGAGAGATAGAGAGAGGGAGAGAAAGAGAGAGAGAGAGTGAGAGAGATAGGGAGAGAGAGAATGAGATAGAGAGAGAGAGAGAGAGAGAGAGAGAGAGAGAGAGAGAGAGAGAGAGAGAGAGAGAGAGAGAGAGAGAGAGAGAGAGAGAGAGAGAGAGAGAGATAGAGAGAGGGAGAGAGGAGATAGATAGAGAGAGGGAGAGAAAGAGAGAGAGAGAGTGAGAGAGATAGGGAGAGAGAGAGTGAGAGAGAGAGAGAGAGAGAGGAGAGAGATAGATATATAGAGAGAGAGAGAGAGAGAGAGAGAGAGTGAGGGAGAGGGAGAGAGGAGAGATAGAGAGAGAGGGAGAGAAAGAGAGACAGAGAGAAAGAGAGAGAGAGGGAGAGGAGATAGAGGGAGAGAAAGAGTGAGAGAGATAGGGAGAGAGAGAGTGAGAGAGAGAGGAGAGAGATAGATATATATATACATTTACATTTACATTTAGTCATTTAGCTGACGCTTTTATCCAAAGCAACTTACAAGTTCTGTACGACAAGACAGCAAGAAGGGTACAACTCTATCAGCTGAGTAACAATGTTTATCAAAGTGTTGCGTGTTACAGTGTAGGTTAGTTTATTAGGACAAGTGCATGACAGTAAGGTTAGTCAGGGTTAGATATATATATATATATTTTTTTAATTATCATTTCAGATAATGGTTGAAGAAGTAAGTCTTTAGTCAATGGCGAAATATTGGACGGGATTCGGCTGTCCTAACTGGGATGGGTAGTTCATTCCACCATTGTGGGGCAAGGACTGAGAATAGGCGGCTTCTCTTTGATGACCCTCCGGGAGCTTGGATAGGAGTAGGTCTGAGGCGGCCAGAAGATGCAGAGCGTAGGGGTCTTGAGGGTGTGTAGTTAGAGACCATTGACCGGAGGTAGGCGGGAGCGGTTCCCTTTGCCGCACGGTATGCTAGGTCGAGGGCCTTGAAGCGGATACGTGCAGCAATGGGGAGCCAGTGCAGGTCCCTAAGAAGTGGGGTGACATGGGCCGACTTCGGTAGGTTTGAGATCAGGGCGGGCCGCTGCGTTTTGAATAAGTTGAAGAGGCTTGGTGGCAGTGGCCGGGAGGCCAGCTAGCAGTGCGTTGCAGTAGTCGAGGTGGGAGATGACTGTTGATTGGACGAGTAGTTGGGTGGCTTCTTTTGTCAGGAAGGGGGTATCCTTCTGACGTTGCTCAGGAGGAATCTGCAGGTTCTGGTTGTCGCCGCGATGTGAGCAGAGAAGTTCAACTGGTCGTCGAGGACAACACCAAGGTTCTTGGCGGTCGGGGACGCGGTCACAGCTGCATTCTCGACTGTGATGGAGAGGTCGGTCAGGGGGAGGATTTGGCCGGCAGGTGGAGCTATATATATATATATATATATATATATATATATATATATATATATATATATATATATATAGAGAGAGAGTGAGGGAGCGGAGAGAGGAGAGATAGAGAGGGAGAGAGAGACAGAGAGAAAGAGAGAGAGAGAGAGAGAGAGAGAGAGAGAGAGAGAGAGAGAGAGAGAGAGAGAGAGAGAGAGAGAGAGAGAGAGAGAGAGAGAGAGAGAGAGAGAGAGAGAGAGAAAGAGAGAGAGAGAGAGAGATATTTTGATTTTATAAAAACGTAATTTTTACTAAAACTACAAATGATGCAACAACCGTTCAAAATTTAAATACTCTACAACTCAACAAAAAACAAAACAAAAAAACAAACAAAAAACAAAAACAAACAAACAAACACAAAAAAAAAAAAAAAACACAACAAAAAATCAATTAGGGACAACGATGCTGAAACTGAACCAAAATTGTAATTTGAACATTTCCCCCATGGAAAAAAAAAACTCTAAATGATCTAAAGTTCTGGGTGCATCAGAGAGAGAGACACCGGAGAGGCACTGTAGAAACCGTAGTCCTGAGCAGAGCGTCTCTAGCTTCACCTTTCCCCGTGTAGTACAACACATCAGGCCTTTGTGCGTGTCCAACAGACTCCAGTCAAAGCCTATCCCGTGGATAAACAGGGCCGCCTCGTCAGCTGACCTTCCTCCTTCAGCCTTATCATGTATGCTCCTACCGTCCACCAGTTGTATATCACATGGCATTGATGATGTCAGGGCCGAAAACAGAGCAGGGGGACCGAGATGCACTCTGGACCGACATCCTCATTAGACAGTTTGTTACCCTCCCCACCCCGTTCGAGGCCGCCTTTACCTTCCTGGTTCAGATGTCGCTCCAACATCACCTCCACTCCCCCGTGCGGAGACTGGCAGCCCCCAGTGACTTCCCATCGAGCAGACTGATTCGAGAGCTCAAAGCCCTGATGAAACCCATTCCGAACATAGGGTAGAAATTAACCGCAAAGTCCGCTTTACCATCATCCTCCGAGGCTGAATCTGGAAACCGTTTATTCCGACGTAGAACGTGTTGAGCCCCACAGTCATACCTTCCAACCCTTGAACAAGGTAACGGTGCCGGTAACATAAAAAGACGGCAGAGACAACATCCCCATGACGACTCTGATGAAAGGTTGCTGAAGGAGCATGGCGTGGCCTTCCCATCGGGCATGAAAACGATACGCTCCGCTCCTGTCTCTGAATCCTCCATAATCCCAGTCTTTACAAAATCCACAAATGTATAAGAGTACATGAGATGATCAAAAAATGTCTCAGCCTCCTGGCCCCGTAGCGGGACACCTTGAAATGTCCAGCTCTAAGTGACAACACACCAGTCCCGTCAATAAAAAACTCTCATTTAGAAATAAAAGGTAAAACAAAAAAAAACTATAAACAACAAAACTACACTGATTCCACTCCGTCCTCCACCGTACTACGGCCCTGCAGTACCTTCTGCATAATCTTTCTCATCCTGTATAACTCTGTGTCAACAAAACGACCATCTCCTTGAAACCTCATATTTTTCCTTGCTGCCAAAATAAAGAACTCCTTATCTGGAAATAATTTTGCTACCTCTACCCCTTCCTGTTCTTTGTCATCCGTAAAAACAGTTTCATTGTCTCCAATGAATAGCTATCTTTATCTGAAGTTGTAGATGCATCGCTCTCATATTCCTCATCCTCATCAGCGCCCATCTCCGACCATGTACTCTCTTGTGTACTCTGTGTTAGGGGTGGGACGATACATCGATCCAGATCGATACATCGATGTAATTATCAATGATCGAATAGATCGATGCGATGTAATAAGATCGATTCATATCGATACTCTTATTTTGAAAATCCTGTGGCGAGTCTCATATCCGCCCAAGAACAACAGCAGTAGCTCCGTGTGTGTAGATGTTACAGCATAGCATTCTCCCTTTCTGTGTGTGTGTGTGCGTGCGTCTTTGGAAAGACCAGATGAGGTCAGAGGAGTTTGATGTTTAAATGTTATTTAAACATAAACAATATAATACATAATAAATGTAGGCCTATACATGATCATGCAACATCAACAAATTGTTGTAGGAACGGTTTGGGAGAGGGAGGTAGGGAGGGGTTTTAGGTTGTGAGTTTTGAGTTCCAAAAATGTTTGCTTAAAGTTTAAAGCTCAATATATCAAAACGTGGCACTTTACAGTGAACGGGAGTCTATTTGTATTAAAAACAATATTGATTTTCTTTTAATGTCTGGAAGAGCTCAAAAATACAAATGTCAAATGATATTTTCATTACCTTTTTTTGGTTGATCTAAATGTTACTGATTGTGTTAAATGGGCATATGATATCATCTCATATCGATTGCAGGCACCTGAATCTAATCGTATTGTATCGTGAGAGACTTTGTGATATCGGCAAATATCGTATCGTTGTCCAAAGAATCGATATCGTATCGTATCATGATGAAACTGGTGATTCCCACCCCTACTCTGTGTACTGCTGAGTTCTTCCGTCACACCTGTCTTCTTAGCTTGAGAGCTTGACAACCCAACTACTTCAATCTTCCTCTTCTGCCTAACAACCTTCATCCCGTCGTCCCCCTCTTCCATGTCAATATCCTCTACTTCCTCCACCCTGACCCCCTCAACTGAGTCCTTTGACCCTGTTCCCTCAACAGCTACAGCCACCCCAGGTACACTCCCTCTTCTGTAATCCTTCCTACCACGACCCCCCCCCTCATTTTCATCCCCACCATCTATCCCTTGTATTTCAACAGGTCACTTGCCACCTCTGTAATCCTTTCCACCACAACCCCCCCCCCCCCCCCCCCCCCCCCCACATTTTCATCCCCACCATCTGTCCTTGTATTTCAACATTTCCACTCCCGGCTGACACAAGCTCCTTCAATTCCATCCCCACCATTCTTTCATCGTACTGCATCTCCAGCCGTACCTACTCCTTCTATCTCCTTATCACTTCCATCTGGTACAATAACCTTCTCAGAAGTCTCCCCACCACCCCTCTTCCCCTACCCCCCCCCCTCAACCCCTTGATTCACACCCCAAGCTACTCTTCCTTTCTTCATTGCACTCTTCCCATCATTTGCCCCCCTGCTTGGCCCCTCCCCAGGGCACGCATGTCTTTGATGCCCCTCCCTTCCACAACCAAAACATCGCATGTTTTGTGTCGTCGCATAAATAATATACTCAAACCCGTCTATTATTACTTTAAAATTAAGATCCAACTCGTCATCACGTTTGTTCATTATAATGAACGTCTGCCTTCTGTGAGA
>NC_140173.1:97759006-98109266 GCF_963971535.1 Notolepis coatsorum | reverse complement strand
ATACGATACGATATCGATTCTTTGGACAACGATACGATATTTGCCGATATCACAAAGTCTCTCACGATACAATACGATACGATTAGATTCAGGTGCCTGCGATCGATATGAGATGATATCATATGCCCATTTAACACAATCAGTTATGAGACTCGCCACAGGATTTTCAAAATAAGAGTATCGATATGAATCGATCTTATTACATCGCATCGATCCGATTCGATCGTTGATAATTACATCGATGTATCGATCTGGATCGATGTATCGTCCCACCCCTAACTAGTACACGTATGAACTCGACATAACGTTACCCCGTTTCGGGAAAAGCTAAAGATGCCCATTTGCAAGCGTTGTTACAGAGCAGTGCCAACGATACAGCCATTAGCTAACATTAGTTTATGCTAGCTAGCTGGCCACCGTTATAATTACTTCATGGAAACGGAATAACGTTAAGTCGAGTTCATACTAACTACACTAGTATACGTATGAACTCGACATAACGTTACCCCGTTTCCATGAAGTGTTTAAATAGCAGCAATCTTGTTGAAAATGTAACATTAATAAATGCTCCGAGTCCAAGCATAGCTCCGGAGATCAATTGATCGATCGCTCTCTCTCTCTCTCTCTCTCTCTCTCTCTCTCTCTCTCTTTTAAAAGTGTTATATTTATCTTCTCGTATAGTACCAGAGAAAAGCTGAGGAGAATCAACCAGCAACAAAAGCTAAATGTGTTTAAAAAAAAATAAAAATAAAGAAATATTATTATTATTATATATTTTTTTTGGTATCGAAATGGTATCGAAATATCGATACTTTTCAAGGTATCGTATCGAAGTCGAAATTCCAGTATCGTGACAACACTACATCATAATGCAGTTAACTGTATATAATCCCACATCATAATGCAGTTAACTATGTATATAATCCCACATCATAATGCAGTTAACTGTGTATATAATCCCACCGCTCCACTCTGAACTCTGATAGTGACTGTATGTCAGAACCAACTCTCACGTGGAGCTTCTCTTGTTGTGACGTCTCTTGTCCTCTCTGTGCTCTTCCCCTCAGCGAATGCAAACCCATCCGTGTGTGTGTGTGTGTGTAATATGTGTGTAATACTCCAGACACTTAACAACATTCAAATTGGAAGCAGACACTCAAGACACCAGACTGGAATCCTCCCTCTCTCTCTCTCTCTCTCTCTCTCTCTCTCTCTCTCTCTCTCTATCTCTCTCTCTCTATCTCTCTCTCTCTCTCTCTCTCTCTCTCTCTCTCTCTCTCTCTCTCTCTCTCTCTCTGTTTCTCTCTCTCTCCTGTCCTCCTCTCCTATTAGACTAGCTGAGAATACACTTTGGTGGCTTTTACACAGACACGCACACACACGCACACACATACACACTTACATACACACACGCACGCGCACACGCAGTTCAGACAGCCATGCGGTGTGTTTTGGTTGGCTGGTGGTTCAGTGAATCAGAATGCATCACCAGTGCCGAGGTAACTATGGCGACATGACGTAACTGGTGCGACTGGGGGGGGGGGGGGGTGAGTACACATAACATTACACTGAGTACCCAAGACACTAACATGCTTACACTGTATGTTCCATTTTTTGGAATCTACTGTATAATCTCCACTAGAGAGCTCTAACATGCTTATATATATGCATGCTTTGGGAGGGGCAAGAAGAGCCCCCCCCCCCCCCCCCCCCCCAGATTCCCATCACCATCCGAGGGGAGGAGGTTGAGGTGGTGGAGTCATATAAGTTCCTTGGGGTACACCTGAACAATAAACTGGCCCGCGGGATGATTCTGACCGACCCGCCAAAGATTACATGATAATAAAAAAAAAATAAAAAATAATAATAATAATTTTACTTTTTTCTTTTCATGTCAACGTTCACACGCACAATTGAGCCAAAAGTCATTCAATTAATGACAGATTTCATTGATAAATTGAGGGAAAACTTTGCAAGTCGTTTTGATGAATTTGACATGCCCAAAGAATTGATGCATTTTGTGAGCAACCCATTTGCCAATGTAGCTGCTATTTCCACAAAAGGACAAGAGTTCCTTGCATCACTTCACATTGATGAAGGTCTCCTGCAACTTGAAATAATTGACATGCAAGCATCATCTGCTCTGAAGCAGGCACTTGAGAATGAATCCACCACAACATTTTGGATAAAGTGTATTCATGTCTGAAATGATATAATAAAAAAAATAAAAATAAAAATCTAACCCTGACTAACCTTACTGTCATGCACTTGTCCTAATAAACTAACCTACACTGTAACACGCAACACTTTGATGAGCATTGTTACTCAGCTGATAGAGTTGTACCCTTCTTGCTGTCTTGTCGTACAGAACTTGTAAGTCGCTTTGGATAAAAGCGTTAGCTAAATGACTAAATGTAAATGTAAATGTCAACACATTCCCCAAAATAGAAACGCTGGCAATATCTGTGCTAACAATGTTTGGCTCAACATACACCTGTGAATCCAGTTTCTCTCACATGAATGCCATTAAAACAAGCAACCGTGCCTCCTTGACAAATGAGCATTTGCATCACTGTTTGCGGGTAGCCCTCACTTCCTATGAACCCTCTTTCTCTGCCATTGCCCAGTCAAAGAAGTGCAATCTCTCTCATTAGATGTGTGTATGTAGGCTAGGCCTGTCTGCCCCCCACCCCCCCTGATGTTTGAGAGTTAAGAGTGGACAATAAGTGCTAATAAGATGCTGTGATTTGCTGTTGTTGCACAGACATGAAGCACTTTTTCATAAGCTCAGCTGCATTATAAATGTGTTTTTTTGTTCAAGTGTTGATGTTAGAATGTTCAGATGCACATCATGCACTTGTTTGTTTTTTATTTTATTTTTATATTGAAATGTTGAAGAGGAGATGTTGCAGTTGTTGCACAGTCATAAATGAAGCACTTTTTGCAGGAGATGTTGCAGATGTGGCACATAAATGAAGCATGTTTTCTTTTTTAAAGTATACTACTTTTGCAATGTAGTTAAATAAAAGTTGTGAAAATGTGGTTGCGTGTTGTGTCAAGTGTACATATATTCATAGCACGGGGAGGCGCCATGGCAGTCCGGCCCCTGGCCCCTTGGGTTTCTGACAATGTGGCCCCCTGAACAATTTAGTTGAATAGCCCTGCTCTACAGGAAGGGACAGAGCAGGCTGTTCTTCCTGAGGAGACTCAGGTCTTTCAATGTTTGCAATAGACTGCTGCAGTCATTCTACCAGTCTGTAGTGGCCAGCGTCCTCTTCTATGCTGTGGCATGCTGGCTGGGCTACATCAACTCGAGGGACACCAACAAACTGAACAAGCTGGTAAGGAAGGGTAGCTCCGTGGTGGGAGTCGAGCTGGTCAGACTAGAGGTGATGGCAGAGAGGGGGATGAGAAGGAAGCTGGCTGCTATCCTGGAGAATCCCTCCCACCCCCTCTACGACGAGTTAGTTAGTTAGTTAGTTAGTTAGTTAGTTAGTTAGTTAGTTAGTTCATTATATTGATTTGTTATATTGTTTACACTGCTTGTTTTTACTACCTGTACCTCAGTGGCGGCTGCTGACCAAATTTTTTGGTGAAGCACAAATTATTATATTATATTATATATTAAATAATATTTTTAAAACATCCCCCACTGTGTGTGTCCGTGGTCAGTGGACACAGATGAAAACAAACAGGCAAAAAAAAAGAGAGAGCGAGAGAGTGAGAAATAGAGACATTTGGGATGCTGCAAACTACATGAAAATTGAAAAGGTCCCAGAGCTCAAAGCTTATTTACCACATGTGATCCATTGTGATGTAATGTTAAGTTAAGTTTATTTCTTAATTTTTTAAGAAAGTGTATGAATCTTAAGGTGCAGAGAGAGTGTGTGTGTGTGTGTGTGTGTGTGTGTGTGTGTGTGTGTGTGTGTGTGTGTGTGTGTGTGTGTGTGTGTGTGTGTGTGTGTGTGTGTGTGTGTGTGTGTGTGCACCATGACCGGTCTGAGAATTGCTGCAATGTCTAAAAGAAAAGCCAAACTAATTGCCAAATATTGCTCTGTCTCAGCTATTATTGGCAGCTTAGCCACGTGGAGAAGGAGGTGCTATCATGTGTACCCTTAAGTGTTCAGTGCTGCTTGGCCCGATACATTTGATTCCCTGTTTATGTAATATAATTTGTGGAACCAAATAAAGTATTAAAATGTGTGTGTGTGTGTGTGTGTGTGTGTGTGTGTGTGTGTGTGTGTGTGTGTGTGTGTGTGTGTGTGTGTGTGTGTGTAATAACAAGTATACTATAATCACAGGTGTATTATGGTGCAGTGCAGGGTCCATGTGTGTGGCTTGTGTCCAATAACAATAGTCCATGTATGGGCGGCTACGTGGCGTAGTGGGCAAGGCGCTCGCCACGAAATGCTGGAGACGCTGGGCTCGTCAGTTCGAGCCCAGCGCTCCACATTTGCTTTCAGTTTAGCTGGTTGTCCATACTAATACACATTGGCCGTATTAGGGGGTGGGAAACTGATGGGTGGGGATCGGGCGTTGTGGACAGCGACTCCTACAGGTCGGTTGGTGCGCCTGCGCAGTAGAATCAGGAAGTGACGGGGGCAGCGTGAGCCTCCCACGCGTTACTCCTCGCCACTGAGAGATCGAGCTGCGCAGGTGAAAAGATGCGACTGCTGTTACCTCAAGTACCGGAGGGGACTTGTGCTATGTATGACTTAGTCCACATTGCAGCCGGCTTGTGGGAGGCAAGAAACAGCGTCCGTGACAGGGGAGGGTTGAATTGGATGATACGAAATTGGGATGGGAGAAAATATAGAAAATGGGAGAAAAAGTGGATCAAAAAAAAATAATAGTCCATGTATCTTTTGTGTGTGTGTGTTTAAGACTGTGGTCTTTGAGAATGAGAATGTTATAGTTCTTCTTTCTACACATAGATGGGAGGCCGAGTCTGTCTAAAGTGAACTTGATTGATCCATGTTGGCAGACTACACAATTCTTTGTGTGTGATATCTAGTTATTATGTTGAGTCAAAATACGTTTGTTGGCCAGCCGTCTGTTGGTCATCGGTGTTCGTAATCTTACATTTAAATTAAATGTTTGCTCATGCATATCTTTGGACACCTCTAGCTGATAAACCAATCAGGATACAGAAACGGGATTTCGGGACCCCAAAATTGTCAACAAGAACAACGGAGAATGGATCTGACTGGAACGCTAGCTGGATTATACACAACATGAGACAGTAAATACTATTGTAATAAAAGTAAACGTTCAAAACTATGTTCAATTTGTGTATTGTTTTGTTACTATATAAGATTGTATTTCGCACTGTATTAACCATAACGACGTCACAGATGAGCTTTAGATGGTTAACGTGATATTAACGTTAGATCTATCCGACGGTCCGACCTAAATACTATTGTAATAAAATGTTCAAAACTATGTTCAACTTGTGTTTTGTTTCTTACTATAAGATTGTATTTCGCAAGCCATACCGACGTCAGGTGAGCTTGCTATCCATTAGATGGATAACGTGATATTAACGTTAGATCTAACCGACCACAATTTGATTCGAAATGTATTACATACCTCACTTTGTTGGTCTCTCACGAAAGTCTTTCTCTGGTCTGCATCCCCTTAACAATTGTGTGTATTGAGCTGTACTGTATTGTACCCATTCTGCAATCTGTTAACCGTTTTCAATCAATGTCAGACGTCCTCTATAAAAAAAACGATTGAATTGCTCATAATTTAAAATTATGTCCCCAATAGGACATAATAATATTAATATTATTCCCCAGTATGACACAATAAACACAGAATGAATGCTACCAAAGATAATGCTATATACAATTTGTGTATAAAGTGTGTATTAATCCTGTAACATGAGTCAAGGTCAGATCTAGCCTGGCATAGAGAACAGAATGTTGATTTTTTTGATGTTCAAGTTTCTTTATTAGTTGTCATACAGAAGTACAGAATACTTTTATATAAAATGCTTCTTTCTGTTTTGCTCCAGAGATTGTGCTAGATAAAAATAGATAAGTATAAAATAGAAGTCAAGTACGTAGACAAGTGTTCAATATATACATACAATGTACAATGCAGAGTAGAAAAGTAACTGAGTTACAATACAATATACTATACAGTACAATGCAGAAATGGAATGAGGTACAATTTACAGTAAGGTGTAATGAGGTATGGGTTGTAGTGAAAATTCTTTGCCAATAAATATAAAGTGTGTTTAGGTGTTCTAAAGTGGGTGCTGCAGTCAGTTGTTTGTTTAAAGTGAGTGTGTGCGTGTGGATGTGTGTGCTGTGAGTGCATTTGATGGTTGTTACATAGTGTTATTGTCATTTGTATGTGTGTAATGTGTAACTAGTACAGTGGAGGGGTGTCCAGTCCAGGGCCCAGAGAGTAGTGAGCTGTGTGAGTCGTCCCCGGACAGCTTATGTGAGAGGATGACCATCCTTGTTCAAAAGTTGAGCTCTTGCAGATTAGCCTGGCCCCACTTCTATCCAGAACAACATATAAGGGGACTGCACATTGTTTATTCACTGTGCTGTTTACCATGGCCTCTCATTCAATCATGATATTCATTGTTTTGGGAAATACAGGTCCTGCAGTTGCCACTCTGATAATGGTTCTTGATATAGAGCAGGGCCAGTCACCTCAAGAGCTCAATCTTTGAGCTTGCATGATTGATTACTATAGAACCCTCAGGCTAGGGTTAATTAGGCCTAGAATATATCTGTCGTGTGGTCCAGGGTTGATCATCTGGGGAAACAGAAAAACAAGCAATACATTTTGGAACATTGTTACTACAATAGATAACGTTATTCATCATATTAACAGATTGCAGAATGGGTACAGTACAGTACAGCTCAATACACACAATTGTTAATGGGATGCAGACCAGAGAAAGACTTTCATCTTGTTTACATCAGGGTCCCCCATTTTCAATTCATCATAACATATTACATACATGACATACATATAGACAGTAAACAACAGCACAGGGACCATCCAATATCAAACTATTGTTAAGGGGATGCAGACCAGAGAAAGACGTTTGTCTTGTTTACATCAGCGCCCCCCATTTGTAATTCATAGTGACAACAGCATCTAAAACAATATATTTATATGTATATTTATATATTGGAAGAGTATATTTATGAGACAGTATATTTTGTACATATGTAACTGTAACTGAGGGGTACAATTCCCTGACTGTATTACTAGATATGATACTTACTACCACTACCTTTGTACTTAATATTCGGCCACCCAGTACTCGGCATAAATATATTATGATGAACACTGTCACGTAGATGAAACGGATCCAACACAAATGTACGAATTAGAAATAGGTCTTTATTTCTACACAGCGATGGTGTGTAGAGCAAGCACTTAATCAAATCAATCACATTTATGAATGGGAATTAGTATGCACTTTTATGGCAAGAGTATTCGTCGGTATATCAATAGAGAATGTCCAATCTCTGAAGGCGCAGGTGGTACATATACGACCTGGAATAGTTAAGGAATAACAGCAATTGTACTTTAATGATTATAGACTGGATACACTAGGGGGGGTTAATCCGGTCGCTTGTAAGCCGACAGGAGTAGGAAGGGGGGGGGGGGTAGAATCCGGCTGCCTCATCCGGCCAAGGGTATCCCAGGTGAACCCACTGTAGTGCCGTTCAATGCGCCGGCGATCCTTGGACCACAGATGAAAGCAGATGGACTCTTTGTGGGCCGGCGTCCTCCGGTCCACGGAGGAGAGACGTGAAGCGACCTCGTCTTGCAGAGCGTCTCCTCACCTTGCGTCCTCTCCAGGGGGGGGGGGGGGTTCCAACACACGGCAGTGTCGGGGGTCTTTATCCATGGAATAATCAACGTATACAAAGCATAATCCGTGCCGGGGAAGGCGGGCTGTCGTCGGTAGAATAATCCGGTATACAGGTCCACTCGCTCGTCGGCTCTGGGGCTCCTCGGGTGCAGCTTCACGTGGGGTCAACCACCCTGGATAAGCAGCCAGTTCTCTGCCCGAAACGATGGGGTACTGACTACGGTAGTATTCTCACCGCACGAAGCACTATATATTAACAGACTATTATTAGCTTAATAGACTACGTCCAACTCGACGATATAGTGCCAAATATGACTACTCAAATATTAATATACACAATGTCTCAATACCGATGGTAAGCCGAACTTGGCCTTACTCCCACACGTGGCGTCACGGGGAGGCTTTACGTCTGTGACTCTATTGGAGGGTAAGAAACTGGACTGAAAAGGAAGTCCTACTTTAGTAGCGCAGTATATATACGCACTATGAACAAATAGTCCCATTAGTGGTGCGGTAGCCAGATTCCTACGCGGAACTAGGACTTGTTCGTACATGTTGAGCGGTACGTTTGAACTGGGTCTGGAGGGTATGGCAGCCTGGCACCAAGGTCTCGACCAATAGTAGAATGGAGACTATTATGGGATGTTCAGTAGGCTAGAATGGATATTCAATGCATATTGTACAAGGAATATACAAGGGATATCAAGGAATATTAGAGAATATACAAATACAATTAAATATATATATATAAATAAATATATATATTCGGTTTAATCTGGCCCTTCACGACAACGTCTTGTGACAAACAGTACTGTATTTACAAATCTGGTATGTCATAAATAGATGTAGCAGTACAACGTCACAGGCAACAATACATACCGCTATACCATAGTGTAACACACAGCAAGAATGTGAAACAAGTTACTATTATTAGTATTGGGTTAGAGTTGTTTGATTTACACTAACGTAATGTTAGATTGCTATCTGAGAAAGTTAAAATGCTAACGTAACGTTAGTCTGTGAGCTGGCTACAACATTTTCCAATGTGTAATCGGAAGTCAAAACGGACTGCATATAAACAGCTGATGACTCATAACTTCCTATCACGTTTGAATAATGCTGTAAAGTTAAGTAAAAATGCATTTCAATAGTAATGTATATGAGTATTGAGAGCTTACCGATGCAGAGCTAAATCCAGTGTTGTCAACAGACGAGTCGCAAATTTACTTCCTAGTTTCCGGAGCTTGAGGAATGTCATTGGGAGAAATCAAGTCACCTGACGTTGTAACACGTTTTGATTGGTTCCGCAGCAACGCCCCTTTTCACAAACTTAGGTAGTTTTTATCTTATCAACACATTAATTTTCATAAAGATATGACGCAAAAACCGTTGCCAACAAACGAAAATGTGTTATTATAGTATATTATGTAGTTCATATTACAATAACATACAGTATACTCTGTAAAAGCAGATCAATCATTTCATTAACGGAAGCCTCTAGAGACCTTCGGCCTCCCATCTAACATGAATGAATGAATGAATGAATGAATGAATGAATGAATGAATGAATGAATGAAAACTTTATTTAACAGATTGCAGAATGGGTACAATACAGTACAGCTCAATACACACAATTGTTAAGGGGATGCAGACCAGAGAAATACTTTCATCTTGTTTACATCAGGGTCCCTCCATTAGAGAGCTCAAACATGCTTATATATGTTAAAATTTTTGGAATCTACAGTATAATCTCCATTATTAGATTTTATTCTACCGTAGAAGTTGGTTTGCTGCATTTTTTTACTCATTTTGTTTGTAGTCATATGAGGAGAGGAGACCCAGGGCTTTCGATGGGCTTTGGAATTTTTTTAAACGACACTACCCAGCTCAAGCCAGCTCCTCTCAATCATCTGATTTGTGGATAAACTTCTTTATTTATCTTATTCTTCGGGATTATCTCCCACAAACCTGAACGTTATTGGCATAAATTAGAACGCAGTTAGTTTCTCTACCTTTCTGTGAACGTCTAGCAAAAAACGGCATTGCAATCTGAAAAATGAAGAACATTTTCATTATAAACAAGTAACTGTACTTACAGTCAATTTCATTGCTGCATGCCTGGTGATACTAAATCCAGATTGAACTCTGCCATTGGAAAGGCGAGATTTGGCCCGATCCATAGATGGGCGACTTATCTATAATAAGGTCATTTATAGGCCTGATATTCTATATTCGATAATCATATTTCAAATTGCATGTGTCCGGATGGCAGAATTCAGTACTGTATCTACAAAACCTTGTTTAATCATATTCCCTTTATTCATTTGCTTAGATTTGTTGTACACATGATCTCAAGAAGGTGCTGAATGAGCTCAGTGGTAATAATTTTTTCATGTCTGGTAAATTTTAGCATGGTGGTGTCACCGTCAAAGATGAAAAAAAAAAAAAAATTATATTCTCCTTTGGTTCATTACAATTTACTCAAGCCTAGTAACAGACACAATATTTCTGACACTGAGATCCATAGATGTCCCTAGATACCAAGAAAATGCAAATGGACCTTGTAGAAGTGGAGCAATCTTCCATTTACTTAGTTATGTATTTTTAGGCGGATTTTCTGAAAACACACACACACAAACACATACACACGCACACACACAAACACACACACACACAAACACATGCACACACACACAAACACACACTCCTATAGGTCCTTCCCGACCTCATAACGTCACTTAATACGGCCACCCATTCCTCCTTGCTGTCATGCTTAATCAGGTAATTCATCTTCATTAGATCCCCTGCCATGTTGCGTGTGTGTGTGTGTGTGTGTGTGTGTGTGTGTGTGTGTGTGTGTGTGTGTGTGTGTGTGTGTGTCCATGGCACATACTGTATGTGCAAGTGTGTGTATATGTGTGCATGGCATGGTTGTGCATGTCTGTTTGTATGTAAGTACAGTATGTATGTGTGTGTATAAGCAGCCTTGTCCCTGGAGAGAGGAGAATCAGGCCATGTGCATGTTGCGTGTACTATACCATGTTATAACAAGCTGCACATGTACTAACTATACCATGTTATAACAAGCTGCACGTGTACTATACCATGTTATAACAAGCTGCATGTGTACTATACCATGGTATAACAAGCTGCATGTGTACTATACCATGTTATAACAAGCTGCATGTGTACTATACTATACTATTTGAAACTGGAACACTGAGCTATTTTAGGTACTGTAGCATTCTTTTATTGTTTGTGTAATACTTCTATTGTGGGGATTGCATTGCATGTATTCTTGTGTGTTTTTATATTGTATGTTTTTATACTGTATGTACTGTATGTTTTGGCACCAAGACAAATCCCAATCAACCATGTGTTGAAATGGCAATAAAGTTTTCAATTTATTCTATACCATGTTATAACAAGCTGCACATGTACTATACCATGTTATAATGTATGTGTTTTGTGTTAGGGATTAGTGTTGGCGGAGGACCCAAACACAGAACAGGACGAGGAGAAGGCAATAGGCAACAACAAGACACAGAGCCAGGGGTGAAGTCAAAAGTATAATGATTTACTTCAGCACAAAATAAGGATGGCACAGCAATGGCCGGCAGAGGGCAAACTACAAAACAAGAACTAAAAACCACAGCAGAGCTGGTAGGGGAAAGGCACAAACTAATCTACAAATTAAACACTAACAAAACGAGATGAACTGTACACGAAAACAAAGCAGGTAACACAAACTGAAAACTAGACTTACTGACATAGGGAGAAAAGGGACGAATGACAGAGCAAGGACGGGGGTAACAGCAAGGACAGGATCGGCAATCCCCATGAAATACTTACTCCCAGTGCTTTTTCTGGGGTTTCTTCATGGCAAACATCAAACCATTGCTTATTCTTTACCTCCTCCACAAATTGCGCCGGATTAAACCCCTTATAAGACCTTCTATAATTTATCTTGGAGCCAGCTTTAGGTATTTTGGTCTTCCGTACAATAGCAACTAGGTTATGATCACTAAAACCAACTGTAAGTGACAACACTTTAGTGCAGTGCTCTGGCCTGTTAGTATATATATCAGGGGTGGCCAACCAGTCAGAGATTAAGAGCCACAAAAATTACTGTGGTACCACAAAGAGCCACACCATATACCAGCGTTTCTCAACCTTTTTTTCACGGCATCCTTCATGTGTTAATAGGTCTCACCCTCTGGCCTCTGAAGTTGCTAATGTCTTTTTTATTTGGGCCTCACAGGGTTAAAAGTACCCTGTGAGACCCACGGTTGCAAAATTACAAAATCATGTTTAGCCATTAAAAAAAGTCTGTAAATGTTTTTCACATGTATAGTCAATTGGTCCTGTTGTTCAGCCTCACAATGCTATTTGATAGTAAATGTGTTTATATGTCCCACCCTCTGAAGTTGCTAATGTCTTTTTAATTTGGGCCTCACAGGGTTAACCTCTTATGCCCGAAATATACAGTAAAAGTGTATATTTTCAGCATTACGTTTGTTTACCAATGATTTTAACTGTTATTAGTGAAATAAGATTATAGAAATCTCAGGGCATTGAGTCGGAAACCGGCGCATATTGACAGGAGGAAGTGGAGCAGCCAAAAGTGAGTGTAGTCTTTTGAAGGAAGAGACTCAGGGCTTTCGAATTTCGAAAAACTACCCTACCCAACTCACACCAGCCCCTGTCAATCATCTGACTTCTGGATTTACTTAAAAATTTCTCTTATTTTTTGGGATTATCTCCCACAAACCTGAACGCTATTGCCATAAAACAGAATGCAGTTAGTTTCTCTACCTTTCTGTGAACGTCTAGCAAAAAACAGTGTTGCAATATGATGAAAAATGGTGGAGAAATTTACATTATAAAAAAGATGGCAGAATTCAGTACTGTATCTACAAAACCTGTTTAATTATCTTCCCTTTATTCATTTGCTTAGATTTTTCAGGTCTGGGAAATTTTAGCATGGTGTTATTCACAGTCAAAGATAATTTTTAATTTTTGTTTTTAAATATAATTGATATTCTCCTTTGGTTCATTACAATTTACTCAAGCCTAGTAACAGACACACTATTTCTGACAATGGGGATTCATTCCCTGAGATCCATAGATGTCCGGCCTAGATTCAGATACCAAGAACATGCAAATGGACCATTTAAAAAAAAATCTGTAAATGTTTATTCTACATCCTTATGGAATGAGTGACATACAAACAAACAAAAATTATATTATTATTTATATATTTTTTTTGGATGGAAGAGCCACACATTGACGGGCAAAGAGCCACATGCGGCTCGCGAGCCATGGGTTGGCCACCCCTGATATATATGATCAATGCAGGTTGTTGTAATGGTCCCATGTTTATTTGTAGCCATTCTGGTTGGTGATGTCAATTACCTGAGTCATATTACACATTTTGGCAGCTAATGTAATCTTGTTTGGGCATTTCTCATTGAAGGCATTGATATTCAGGTCTCCCATGAAATATATTTCACTATTACGATCAGCTGTGTTGTCCAACATTTCACATATACCATCTAGATAATTTGAACTGGCACTTGGTGGCCTATAACAGCATCAAATTAATATGGGTTTTAAATTTGGCAATTGTATTTGTAACTGTTACGGACGCTGTCCTTTTATGTATGGGAAGTTATGTATGTTATGTGTGTTATGTATGTAGTCTGGTTTTGGTTGTTGTTGTCTTCTGTCTCTCCCCCTGTTTCTGTGTTGCTTTGTGTTTGTAAATAAATACTATTATTTTGCAAACTGTTTCCTGATTTTGTGTCGCTGCACCCTCACCTATTATGTCTGTTGCCTTGTGTTGCGCCCCCACACTAGTGGGTGCATAACAGTAACCATAAGGCTTCTATTTAATTTGTCATTAAGTCGTATCGTACTTTAGCTGGAATATGATTCTGTACATAAATCAGAACTCCGCCACCATTCTGATCTCTGTCCTTTCTGAACAGATTGTAACCATGCATTGCAACCTCTGAATCACCAAAAGATGAGTCCAGGTGTGTTTCTGAGATAGCAAGTATGTGTATATTCTTTGATTCTACCAAATGGCATAATTCATGCACCTTGTTCCTCAGACTACACACATTCAAATGAGCAAGTAACAAACCCTTCTTTGGCAGATTAACAGAGTGTGACACTATTGGCATGTGTTCATAATTAGGTCATATCAGACATACCTTTAAAAGTCCAGTGATACAATTAGGCTCTGGGGTGCTGTGGGGGGCGAATGATCAGCTTGTCATGCCTCAGAAAGGCAATGTCACCCCTCTCCCGGGCTTCCCTCAATTTAGGGAGTAGCTCTTTCCTTTTCATTCTGACTGCGTCAGTGTAATCTTCATTAATGTAGATGTTCGTCCCTCTTAGATTTTTGGCTCTCTCCAAAACCGCTGATCTGTCCTTGAACCTCAAGAACTTCACCACTATGGGTCTGGGTCTGGTGTTGTGAGCGGCTGGCTTCCCAGTGCGGTGAGCTCGCTCAATCTCAATGCCTCGTTGAAGCTTGAGCTTGTCCCCAAGAAAGGTGAATGAGGAGTAATGGCAATAAATGTCCAGCAGGGGGAGGTAGCAGTCTGTGAAAAGGAGGGGGCTGTTCATGAGTCCTTGGATGGACAGGAGGGGAGGGGGGAGTAGGAGGAGCAGGAGGGGGGATTTTTTTAACCTTCTCTTTCTCCTATTTTTCTCTGATTTTCTCCCCGTCCCAATTAGTCGTTGTGCCAATTCCCCCCCTCCCCTACCTGGTTGTTGTTCGCATGTTCTCCCACGAGTCGGTACAACGGTGTCCTGATGTCGAACGCACGCTTCCTCCGAGACGTGCGCCGTCAAGCCAGTGACGCTTTTTTCACTTGGCAGCGAGGGCTCTCATTGGTGGAGTGTAACGCGTGGGAGGGCACGCTATCTCCACCAAGTCCTCCCCCCGCTTAGCAAGCGCCGAGACCTGACCTGTAGGCGTCGCTGTCCACAACGCCAGATTCCCACCCGCCAGCTTTCCCACCCCCTAATACTGCCAATTGTATTAGTATGAATGGCCAGCCAAGCTGGTAGCAACGCAGAGAGCTGGGCTCAAACCCAGCGTCTCCTGCATTGGTGACGAGCGCAATCTCCGCTACGCCACCTGACCGCCCAAATCAAGCCCGAGATCACATGGTATTGCCCACATGGGCTGTACAAGTCGTCTTGTACAAGTCAAAAAGAAAAATCACAATAGCTCCACAACAAAAACCACCATAAAATCCATATTATTATTTTTTTTTAATCCTCTTTTTCTCCGCCTGATTTTTCTGTGCATTTCCTCCCATCCCAATTTAGTCGTTATGCCAATTCCCCCCTCCCCTACCTGGTCGTTGTGCGCATGTGCCCCCTACGGGTCGGTCTAGGGAGCCCTGAGGTCTACCACATGCTTCCTCCGACACATGCGGAGACAGCCAGCGGCTCTCTTTTCACCTGACTTTTCACCTCATTGGTGAAGTGTAACACGTGGGAGGTCACACTGCCTTCACCACTTCCTGTCTTTTGCTGTGCAGGCGCCCAGACCTGACCTGTAGGAGTCGCTGTCCACAGTGCCAGATTACCACCCATCAACTTCCCTCCCGCTAACTCAGCCAAACGGGTTAGTATGACGGCTGGCCCAAGCCGGAGGCAATGCTGACACCCGGATTCGAGACCGGAGTCTCTCGCATTGGTAACGAGCGCAATCTCTGCTGCGCCACCCAGCCGCATAAAATCCATATTATGCGACACTCCAAGACTTTCCCCAATGAAGATAAGGAACGACTCACTAAAAACCGAGCAATAGGAAAGAAGCACCACAGGTGGTGTGGAGGAGAGACACCTCAGATGGGCTGTTCAAAGGGCATCCCCCAACAGGATGTCAGTGATAATAGTGTCGCAATGGATGATAGATGGATGGAGAATAGAACAGTCGAATAATTGGTATGTATATATATACATGTAATGAAACACATATACAGTACATTAGGGGTGGGGGAAAAAATCGATACGTAGTAGTATCGTGATAATTTGCGTGGCGATACTGTATTGATACAGGGACGCCAAGTATCGATATTTAATTATCTATAAATTATTATTTTTTTGTATAAGGAAGTTGAATTGTTCATTTCAATACCTGTAATAGTACAGTAGTCCACACACACACACATGTGCATTCAGTTAAGTTGGAATATGACTGTAATACAAACAGTTCAGTTTGTCAGGTACATGCAACACAGATTACAGTGTTTACATCTGTCTGCTTGAGAAAATACCATGTTCTGCAATACAAATAATTGAAGTGAGATGAGCAGACTGAACTTTATTTTATTAGATAAAACATGTTGACAAAGTTTTACTTTGCAGTTGAAAAAAGGTAATAAAATTAAATTTGATTACAAAAATAAATAATAATAATAATAATTCCGCAATACTCAGCGATATATTTAGTATCGCAATACTATCGTATCGTGATGCAAGTATCACGATAGTATCGTATCGTGAGGTCTCTGGCGATTCCCACCCCTACAGTACATACATACATACACGGTAGCAATAGTATCTAAAGTACATAAGAAAATGTTAAAATAAAAATAAAATAGAACTAAGAACAAAAAAGCATAGGAATCTGAGTGCTGGTATGAAAATAAGATGAAGGCTAAGATTCAAGGCTCTTGTTGGACAGGGGAGCATAGGTGTCCTTTATGTGGGGAGCTGGGGACATGTCCCATAGGTGTCCTTTATGTGGGGAGCTGGGGACATGTCCCATAGGTGTCCTTTATGCAGGGAGCTGGGGACATGTCCCATAGGTGTCCTTTATGCAGGGAGCTGGGGACATGTCCCATAGGTGTCCTTTATGTGGGGAGCTGGGGACATGTCCCATAGGTGTCCTTTATGTGGGGAGCTGGGGACATGTCCCATAGGTGTCCTTTATGTGGGGAGCACTGGGGACATGTCCCATAGGTGTCCTTTATGTGGGGAGCACTGGGGACATGTCCCATAGGTGTCCTTTATGCAGGGAGCTGGGGACATGTCCCATAGGTGTCCTTTATGTGGGCAGCTGGGGACATGTTCCATAGGTGTCCTTTATGTGGGCAGCTGGGGACATGTTCCATAGGTGTCCTTTATGTGGGGAGCTGGGGACATGTCCCATAGGTGTCCTTTATGTGGGGAGCACTGGGGACATGTCCCATAGGTGTCCTTTATGTGGGGAGCACTGGGGACATGTCCCATAGGTGTCCTTTATGTGGGGAGCTGGGGACATGTCCCATAGTTGTCCTTTATGTGGGGAGCTGGGGACATGTCCCATAGGTGTCCTTTATGTGGGGAGCTGGGGACATGTCCCATAGGTGTCCTTTATGTGGGGAGCACTGGGGACATGTCCCATAGGTGTCCTTTATGTGGGGAGCACTGGGGACATGTCCCATAGGTGTCCTTTATGCAGGGAGCTGGGGACATGTCCCATAGGTGTCCTTTATGTGGGCAGCTGGGGACATGTTCCATAGGTGTCCTTTATGTGGGCAGCTGGGGACATGTTCCATAGGTGTCCTTTATGTGGGGAGCTGGGGACATGTCCCATAGGTGTCCTTTATGTGGGGAGCACTGGGGACATGTCCCATAGGTGTCCTTTATGTGGGGAGCACTGGGGACATGTCCCATAGGTGTCCTTTATGCAGGGAGCTGGGGACATGTCCCATAGGTGTCCTTTATGTGGGCATCTGGGGACATGTTGCATAGGTGTCCTTTATGTGGGCAGCTGGGGACATGTTCCATAGGTGTCCTTTATGTGGGGAGCTGGGGACATGTCCCATAGGTGTCCTTTACGCGGGGAGCACTGGGGACATGTCCCATAGGTTTCCTTTATGTGGGGAGCACTGGGGACATGTCCCATAGGTGTCCTTTATGTGGGGAGCTGGGGACATGTCCCATAGGTGTCCTTTATGTGGGCAGCTGGGGACATGTCCCATATGTGTCCTTTACGCGGGGAGCTGGGGACATGTCCCATAGGTGTCCTTTATGCAGGGAGCTGGGGACATGTCCCATAGGTGTCCTTTATGTGGGGAGCACTGGGGACATGTCCCATAGGTGTCCTTTACGCGGGGAGCACTGGGGACATGTCCCATAGGTGTCCTTTATGTGGGCAGCTGGGGACATGTCCCATAGGTGTCCTTTACGCGGGGAGCTGGGGACATGTCCCATAGGTGTCCTTTATGTGGGGAGCTGGGGACATGTCCCATAGGTGTCCTTTATGTGGGGAGCACTGGGGACATGTCCCATAGGTGTCCTTTATGTGGGGAGCTGGGGACATGTCCCATAGGTGTCCTTTATGCAGGGAGCTGGGGACATGTCCCATAGGTGTCCTTTACGCGGGGAGCTGGGGACATGTCCCATAGGTGTCCTTTATGCAGGGAGCTGGGGACATGTCCCATATGTGTCCTTTATGTGGGGAGAGCTGGGGACATATCCCATAGGTGTCCTTTATGAGCGCTGGGGACATGTCCCATAGGTGTCCTTTATGTGGGGAGCACTGGGGACATGTCCCATATGTGTCCTTTATGTGGGGAGAGCTGGGGACATGTCCCATAGGTGTCCTTTATGCAGGGAGCTGGGGACATGTCCCATAGGTGTCCTTTATGTGGGGAGCTGGGGACATGTCCCATAGGTGTCCTTTATGTGGGCAGCTGGGGACATGTCCCATAAGTGTCCTTTATGTGGGGAGCTGGGGACATGTCCCATAGGTGTCCTTTATGTGGGGAGCACTGGGGACATGTCCCATAGGTGTCCTTTATGTGGGGGGCACTGGGGACATGTCCCATAGGTGTCCTTTATGTGGGGAGCACTGGGGACATGTCCCATAGGTGTCCTTTATGTGGGGAGCTGGGGACATGTCCCATAGGTGTCCTTTATGTGGGGAGCTGGGGATATGTCCCATAGGTGTCCTTTATGTGGGGAGCTGGGGACATGTCCCATAGGTGTCCTTTATGTGGGGAGCTGGGGACATGTCCCATAGGTGTCCTTTATGTGGGGAGCACTGGGGACATGTCCCATAGGTGTCCTTTATGTGGGGAGCACTGGGGACATGTCCCATAGGTGTCCTTTATGCAGGGAGCTGGGGACATGTCCCATAGGTGTCCTTTATGTGGGCAGCTGGGGACATGTTGCATAGGTGTCCTTTATGTGGGCAGCTGGGGACATGTTCCATAGGTGTCCTTTATGTGGGGAGCTGGGGACATGTCCCATAGGTGTCCTTTACGCGGGGAGCACTGGGGACATGTCCCATAGGTGTCCTTTATGTGGGGAGCACTGGGGACATGTCCCATAGGTGTCCTTTATGTGGGGAGCTGGGGACATGTCACATAGGTGTCCTTACTGCAGGGAGCTGGGGACATGTCCCATATGTGTCCTTTACGCGGGGAGCTGGGTACATGTCCCATAGGTGTCCTTTATGCAGGGAGCTGGGGACATGTCCCATAGGTGTCCTTTATGTGGGGAGCACTGGGGACATGTCCCATAGGTGTCCTTTACGCGGGGAGCACTGGGGACATGTCCCATAGGTGTCCTTTATGTGGGGAGCTGGGGACATGTCCCATAGGTGTCCTTTATGTGGGCAGCTGGGGACATGTCCCATAGGTGTCCTTTACGCGGGGAGCTGGGGACATGTCCCATAGGTGTCCTTTATGTGGGGAGCTGGGGACATGTCCCATAGGTGTCCTTTATGTGGGGAGCACTGGGGACATGTCCCATAGGTGTCCTTTACGCGGGGAGCTGGGGACATGTCCCATATGTGTCCTTTACGCGGGGAGCTGGGGACATGTCCCATAGGTGTCCTTTATGCAGGGAGCTGGGGACATGTCCCATATGTGTCCTTTATGTGGGGAGAGCTGGGGACATGTCCCATAGGTGTCCTTTATGAGCGCTGGGGACATGTCCCATAGGTGTCCTTTATGTGGGGAGCACTGGGGACATGTCCCATATGTGTCCTTTATGTGGGGAGAGCTGGGGACATGTCCCATAGGTGTCCTTTATGCAGGGAGCTGGGGACATGTCCCATAGGTGTCCTTTATGTGGGGAGCTGGGGACATGTCCCATAGGTGTCCTTTATGTGGGCAGCTGGGGACATGTCCCATAGGTGTCCTTTATGTGGGGAGCTGGGGACATGTCCCATAAGTGTCCTTTATGTGGGGAGCACTGGGGACATGTCCCATAGGTGTCCTTTATGTGGGGAGCTGGGGACATGTTCCATAGGTGTCCTTTATGTGGGGAGCTGGGGACATGTCCCATAGGTGTCCTTTATGTGGGCAGCTGGGGACATGTCCCATAGGTGTCCTTTACGCGGGGAGCTGGGGACATGTCCCATAGGTGTCCTTTATGTGGGGAGCACTGGGGACATGTCCCATAGGTGTCCTTTATGTGGGGAGCGCTGGGGACATGTCCCATAGGTGTCCTTTATGTGGGGAGCGCTGGGGACATGTCCCATAGGTGTCCTTTATGAGCGCTGGGGACATGTCCCATAGGTGTCCTTTATGCAGGGAGCTGGGGACATGTCCCATAGGTGTCCTTTATGTGGGGAGCGCTGGGGACATGTCCCATAGGTGTCCTTTATGTGGGGAGCGCTGGGGACATGTCCCATAGGTGTCCTTTATGTGGGGAGCGCTGGGGACATGTCCCATAGGTGTCCTTTATGTGGGGAGTGCTGGGGACATGTCCCAGAGGTGTCCTTTATGTGGGGAGAGCTGGGGACATGTCCCATAGGTGTCCTTTATGTGGGGAGCTGGGGACATGTCCCATAGGTGTCCTTTATGTGGGGAGAGCTGGGGACATGTCCCATAGGTGTCCTTTATGTGGGGAGCTGGGGACATGTCCCATAGGTGTCATTTATGCAGGGAGCTGGGGACATGTCCCATAGGTGTCCTTTATGTGGGGAGCGCTGGGGACATGTCCCATAGGTGTCCTTTATGTGGGGAGCGCTGGGGACATGTCCCATAGGTGTTCTTTATGTGGGGAGCGCTGGGGACATGTCCCATAGGTGTCCTTTATGTGGGGAGCTGGGGACATGTCCCATAGGTGTCCTTTACGCGGGGAGCACTGGGGACATGTCCCCACCACTTTTTCAAATGATAATTTGGTAAAGATGTTCTGAGAGGGAGCTCCAGTAGCTCACCACGTACCGCGAGTGCTATTTCAGCGCCGTGGACAACCGCGCTCGCGCGGATCTGGGGCTGAGCGCGTTCGAATCCCGGACGGCAGCCGTGCCTTTCCCAGAGTGTCTTTCCCCCCCATCTGAACCCTTTCAGCCTGCATCTGTCGGTCGCACTTGACCAAGTATGAATGCGAAGAAAAAGCGATAAACGCTAAAAGAACCAGGTGACTGGTCAAAGTAAAAAAAAAAAAAAGGATGTTCTGAGAAATAGCGTGCACAGAGAATGGGATGCACCGTTATGAAAATTTGCCACCGATACCGATTGTTCAACTAACACAATCGGCCGATACCGATAATTTTTTTTATATAATAATATTTTTTTTTATGAAACTACTGTATATTTGTATGTCTCTAAATCTTTTGATGAATTGAAAATGGAGGACTCTTATGTAAAAAAGCCGAAAGTCTTTCTGGTCTTCATCCTCCAGTCCACTGAGCTGTACTGTATTGTACCCATTCTGCAATCTGTTAATAAAGTTTTCAATCAATCAATCAGACAAATGTTTTTTTTTTTTTTTATCCACTTTTTCTCCCATTTTCTATATTTTCTCCCATCCCAATTTCGTATCATCCAATTCAACCCTCCCCTGTCACGGACGCTGTTTCTTGCCTCCCACAAGCCGGCTGCAATGTGGACTAAGTCATACATAGCACAAGTCCCCTCCGGTACTTGAGGTAACAGCAGTCGCATCTTTTCACCTGCGCAGCTCGATCTCTCAGTGGCGAGGAGTAACGCGTGGGAGGCTCACGCTGCCCCCGACACTTCCTGATTCTACTACGCAGGCGCACCAACCGACCTGTAGGAGTCGCTGTCCACAACGCCCGATCCCCACCCATCAGTTTCCCACCCCCTAATACGGCCAATGTGTATTAGTACGGACGACCAGCTAAACTGAAAGCAAATGTGGAGCGCTGGGTTCGAACTGACGAGCCCAGCGTCTCCAGCATTTCGTGGCGAGCGCCTTGCCCACTACGCCGCCCATCAATCAGACAAATGTATAGAAAAGCTTTTATTATAACCATATAACAAAAAATTACATTATTGTTTATAAAAATGTTTTAGCCCTATGCTTGACTATTATTTTAGGCATGGCAACAAATAAAATAATAATAATAAAATGAATAAATAAAATATTAAATAAATAAATAGGCTACACGTCTCTCTTTTTGTGTTACAAATTGTGCTCACCGATATGAACATAGGCCTCTTTACTTACTTAAAAAAAGGAAACATCAAGAAACATGTTTATGGTATTAATTCCACCATGCCATGTGTGTTTTTATTTTATAATGCTCATGAGTCATGATTATTGCTGAAGTCTGAGTCATACAATACTCACTGGCTTTCATAACAGACTAACTTGTCTTGCTCAAGACTTGTTTATTAGTTTTAACTCTTCTGCCCCCTTAGCAACTATTTTGTGTTTTTTGCCTATATTTTTTTGTGTTTCTGTGTACAACGATGGCTGTGTTGATTATTATGTCATGAAATTGTGTCCGTTTGCTTATTTTCCATATATTCACAGAATTTGAAAAGATTAGATTTTGAAACCCTCTAACACAAAAGTTAACAATATTAGCTTTAAAACCGTCCATAGTGGTTTATTTCTTGCCATGGGGGTTAGGGTTATGGTTAGGGTTACCCAGACAGTAAGATTAGGAGAAGGTAAAATCGCATCCCTGTGCCCGTGCCCACCCCAACACGGCACGGTGGTGTAGTGGTTAACACTGTCGCCTCACAGCAAGAAGGTCCAGGGTTCGATTCCCGCTTGGGGACCAGGTTTCCATGATGCCAGGTACTCAGGTGGGGTATCTCCCAGGCCTTTCTGTGTGGAGTTTGCATGTTCTCCCCATGCTCGCAAGGGTTTCCCCCCCGATAAGATAAACCCAATGGAAAAACATGCACAACAGATCGCTAACGCTGTGGCGTCCTTGACGAAGACGGACAGGAGCACTTGGATTGTTCCCCGGGGCGCGGCTCACGTTGACGCCCTATCTGCTCCCGGCTGCCCATGGGGGGAAGGACAACGGGATGGGAAAAGTGCAGAGAGACATTTCATCGGCGACTCAGTGCATGTGTGTGAGTGTTCCTGTGGGTCGCCCATCTCGCGTGTGTGTTAAAAACTGCATGACAAATAAAGACTTCTAGTCTAACAATTATAATTATAACACTTGCTCAACAGTCCACTAACCTAACCCTAACCCCAACCCTAACCCTAATCCTAACCCTAACCCCAACCCTAACCCTAACCCTAACCCCAACCCTAACCCTAACCATAACCCTACAAACGGAAATATTTGGAATATTTGATAGATATGTTGAGTTAGGTTCATAGTGGTATTCATAAAAAAATTATTGGAACAAAATATTACAAATTAAGTTTTTTATGACCTTGAACGTGATGCAATCTTTTCATGCACTAAGGTGACAACTCTGTCAGTTACTTAACAAGGCACAAGGGTTAATAAGAGAGCACTATCTCTCAACCAAAGCAATGCAACAGAATTTTTTTTATTGACAGTCGATTCTGCCAATTACGTCACACCGCTTGCACCCGCCTCTGCTGTTCTTACCACCAATCGGCAAGCGCTTATTCGTTTTTTACTTCCGGGAAGTCCGCCATTGATTTTCAGGAAAGCTCAACAACAAAGCTAATAAAGTTAGCTCCTCCCGCGGCCCACGAGTAGACTACCAGCGCTCCGCAGGAGTACTAAACGAGGCATAATGATTTTACTGCAACAAATGTTATAATAAAAGCTTTTCTATACATTTGTCTGATTGAAAACTTTATTAACAGATTGCAGAATGGGTACAATTCAGTACGGGCTCTCTGAGCAAAGGAAAGAAGTGAGACATATGAATGAGTAATGCTGTAATGAAGTAACAAATGGCTTTGTTAATCATAAGTAGTAACTTTGATGCAGTAGCGTGTGTGCGTGTGGGGGCAGCGTTGTGCAGGTCGCTTGACTGAAACTTTTTTCAAAGTTTGAATGTGTGGACCAGATTGACGCGACACAAATTGATGGATAATTATCGGCTACTGCCATCGGCACATTTGAGCTTATCGGCCGATAGGCCGATGGCAGTCAACAAGGCACTTATCGGCCGATACCGATACCTGACCGATATATCGGTGCACCCCTACAGAGAAATGTAATACATGAGAATGCTTTGAGAAACAATAAGAGCACATACTGTACAATGCAATGTAAATATAGAAGAAACAAATCTGTATGTCTCTCACATGGTCTGCATGTCCCTCACATGGTCTGCATGTCTTGCATGTCTCTCACATGGTCTGCATGTCCCTCACCTGGTCTGCATGTCCCTCACATGGTCAGCATGCCTCTCACATGTCCCTGCATGTCCCTCACATGGTCTGCATGTCCCTCACATGGTCAGCATGCCTCTCACATGTCCCTCACATGGTCTGCATGTCCCTCATATGGTCTGCATGTCCCTCACATGGTCTGCATGTCTTGCATGTCCCTCACATGGTCTGCATGTCCCTCACATGGTCTGCATGTCTTGCATGTCCCTCACATGGTCTGCATGTCTTGCATGTCTCTCACACAGTCTGCATGTCTCTCCCATGGTCTGCATGTCTTGCATGTCTCTCACATGGTCTGCATGTCTCTCACATGGTCTGCATGTCTTGCATGTCCCTCACATGGTCTGCATGTCTTGCATGTCTCTCACATGGTCTGCATGTCCCTCACATGGTATGCATGTCTTGCATGTCTCTCACATGGTCTGCATGTCTCTCACATGGTCTGCATGTCTTGCATGTCCCTCACATGGTCTGCATGTCTCTCACATGGTCAGCATGTCTTGCATGTCCCTCACATGGTCTGCATGTCTTGCATGTCCCTCACATGGTCTGCATGTCTCTCACATGGTCTGCATGTCTTGCATGTCCCTTACATGGTCTGCATGTCTCTCACATGGTCTGCATGTCCCTCACATGGTCTGCATGTCCCTCACATGGTCTGCATGTCCCTCACATGGTCTGCATGTCCCTCACAGTCTGCATGTCTCTCACATGGTCTGCATGTCCCTCACATGGTCTGCATGTCCCTCACATGGTCTGCATGTCCCTCACATGGTCTGCATGTCCCTCACATGGTCTGCATGTCCCTCACATGGTCTGCATGTCCCTCACAGTCTGCATGTCTCTCACATGGTCTGCATGTCCCTCACATGGTCTGCATGTCTCTCACATGGTCTGCATGTCTCTCACATGGTCTGCATGTCCCCCACATGGTCTGCATGTCCCTCACACGGTCTGCATGTCCCCCACATGGTCTGCATGTCCCTCACATGGTCTACAAAAAAGATATTATTACATATTTGTATTATAATTTTTTTAATATTTATTTTTATTGGAAATGTTTTCCTCTGTGAAAAAAAACAATGCCAGTGAATTATTTTTTTCTTCAAAAATGTCCAAGTGACAGCTCTCTGACCCTGATCCCATAACACATTGATGCTGGTCAGGCTGTCAGCTGTCAATCAGTCACTGCAAATTTGGTGCACTGGGCAGGGCTTAAGAATCTAATAATCCAATCAAAATAGGGTATTTGAGAAAAAAGGCGGTTAGTGAGGTCATGCGCACTTGATTGATTGGTGTTCACGCCGTGTTACTTTGTGTTGACAACCTTGAGATCCAATCAGAGAATGGTGCCAGCTAATGATACGGAACTGCAGCTGGACCCTATTGATTGTGTGTGCAACTTGATTTGAAAGAGACTGACATAACGTTAGAGAAAAGAAGATTAATTTGCCTAATATAATAATTCATATTTTAAGATCTTTATTCAATTGTTCATGAACTTATTGTGCATATATATTTTTTTATCTCAGTTGAAGTAGTGTAATTGACGTGAACGTGCCGTCTTGGACTCTGTAAGCTAACTTGTTGTAGCCAGGGAGCGAAATTAACTTTTTGACTCACCGGCCAGTGGCGGGTAGATGGGAAGAATCTACCCGCCAAGCATATTTCTTACCCGCCAACTTTTTTTTGATAAATCTTTTTTTTATTATTATTTTATATAGATTTTTTTTTAAATAAAATATATATATTATATAATCATACTTGTGATTGTGTTATCTGCGAGACATCGCCATCTCGCTGTCTGCAAACAGCTCCACTGTCTGTGTGAATACTCGAGTGGCCTCCAGCTCCAGCAAGGATTCTCCGGGGGTGCAGCTGGACCCTAAATGCTACATTCAGCATGCAAAAGAATTCTCCGGCGCTGCACCTGGACCCTAGTCAGCAGCCCTCACTCATGCGATGTAAACCAGGGACTCGAATACGCATGTTGTTGTTGTAGGACATTGATGCCAAGACGCTATCTGTAGCTACTGCTGGATGGCGTTGGGACAACGCCTCAGTGAACTATTTAGTTTACTGCGACATTTCGTAGTGACTAGTTACCTAGCCAACGGAGGTATTATGCACTGGACTATTGCTGGAGGATTTGTTGATGTCGGGAGCTATCCGTAGCTAGCCGGCTGGATAACGTTACACAATGCCTCGTGTATTAAACTAAGTGAATAGTTGACTGGGTCATTTTGTAACGGTAGCTAACGTTATCTCACGAAGGTCCCACACTGACTAGACTAACGTCACGGTGAGGCAATAGCCTCTGTTTACATGCAGGCATACAGGGGTAGGAGCAGCAGTGCTAACTAACGTCACGGTGACTCGGAGGCAATAGCCTCTGTTTACATGCAGACATACAGAAACAGGTGGGGAGGGGGTAGCAGCAGCAGTGCGCGGTGCGCGCTTCATGTCTGCTGAGACAGCGAGTGAGAACTCCGCTAAAGAATTGGATCATGATTTTCGGTTTTCACATGACTATTTGATTGCCCGTCACACGGCGCTCAGACGTCTCAGTGGGAGGCGCCAAACGTAAAAACTGAGCGCAAATGGCGGGTGGCGCTCTCTAGTTTCGGTCCCTGGTTGTAGCTAATGTTAGCTAATAGCTAAGTCATCGAAACGTTCACCCAGAGGAAGAAGAAGAAGAGGAAGATGGGATAGGTGAGCCCACAGCTTTGATGAGTGCACTGATTTGGCAATCGCTTGGGTCACTGTCTGAGTGACTACCTGTCAGAGTCGGAGTCCCGAAAATGGAACGTGTCACGCATCAACAGAACAATGTTTAGTGGATTTCGACAGCATCCTCATGCAAATAAAGGATTGATTAGATCACAAAACACTGCTGTTTGTTGCATTGCCTGATTTGCAACTGTTTGCAAGCAGAGGAGGTCATTGAACGTTTCATCAGAAAATATCGAAGGATGGATTTAATTTACAAGTGATCAGATGGGAGGAGGCCTGCCGCGATAAGCAATAAATCGATTAATCGGCGCGATAATTAAAATGAATGCAATGATTTTGATGGGCGCGATTAATTGCTATTTGCGCGTTTGTTTTAATGAGGCGGAACCAGTACCCCTTGTCAGTCACTCCGTGTGGGACTGGGGAGGCGGGCCGCTGGCGTTACTAGAGCACAGCACGGGAGCTCCTGTGAGCACATAGCTTAACTACATTTCTCAATAGTGTTGCTCCTTTTAACCAAGTAGCGTTCTTTGTAGCTACTATTTTTAGACCCAAGTAGTTACTCGCTACTGCCCGGAGAAACTGGACTGCTAAATAAAGATTAAAGATCTAGCGTTGATGCTATCCAATATTAGCTAAATAGCTAACAAACAAAATACAATGTATAGCATAGCTGCCTACAACACACAATAACGTTAATACAATTACATGCATCATTGTTCACAATGAATGGGTGGGGCTAGTCAAAGGACTGGACACGGGGACAAGTTAAACATGAATTAATTTATTATAACAGGTAGTTTCGAGTCGTGCCTAAGTATGCACCACAGGGCTATTCTATACGGCTTTGACGCTTCCTCCTCATCGTTGATTGCCTGTAGTAGCTGCATCTAACGTTAGTAGCTAACGTTAAAACTAACCTAAAGTTAGTTGTTCACCAACAATCTCAACATTTGTTTTATCATTAGCTAAAAAACACAGAACCGGACGAGACAAGTTGTCCGCTCAATACTAGGATAATAACAACAATACTTCCGCTCCGAACCGGTGGGTGGGTTTCAAAATAAAAGTCTAAAACACTGGAAAAGACATTTATTTTGTACAGCGTTTTCCTCCACGAGTACTCGAGTACATCATGTGATCAATCGATCTGGATTATTTTTGCCCATCCCTAGTTTATCCTGTGCTGAAGTCTCCATTCCAATAGAGATAGTATATATTTTGGTGTTTATTTGGAACACTGCGTTTTTATTTATTACGTTTCCACAGTTTTTTCCTCATACTTTATTAACATTTTGTACATGGTACCGCAAGGTACATTAATAATACATGTACATGTTAAAAGGATGACACAAAAAGCCAGACAGAGGGCTTGTTTCCAGTTTCAGTTTGTTTTATAATAAACAATCAAACTGAGAATTTTTTTATTTAGGATATTTAAAATGTCTTCCAATGTTAAATAAAGGTTTATTGCACTTTTTAACGGTTTCCTTGCATTATTATGCTATTATTATATTAGTGAAAAAAATAAAAAGGTTAATTGAAAACTTTTGGGAAATACATTTCTCAAAAAAAATATTCTCTCAAAACCGCAATAATATCGCTTATCGCAATAATTTCTGGGACAATTAATCGCCCAGCAAAATTTGTTATCGTGACAGGCCTGGATGGGAGGGACACTATTTCCTCGTAAAGAAGTACATCAAATGGTGAGTGGATTTAAAATATATATATATATTGGGCCGCTGCGTCCAGTGTGTCAGTGACGTATGTGTGGCTGAAATGCGTGCATTTACTTTCTAATTACCCACGTAATTGTCCTTGTGTTACATAAAACCCATCTGTGGCCTCGTGCAGAGGAAGATGGTAAATACATGATAGAGGAGACTGAGGAAGGGGTTCTATCAGTGTCTGTCTGGTCACCAGCTGTTCCTGAAGTCTGGGGCCAGACGGATGTTTCTCAGGAAGTTTGTCAGAAGGTTATGGGAAGCTCCTTCAGATAAAATCGGTTCCTGAAGTAATCAGGTGTTGTGGCTGATGTTTGACTGAGAGGCTGAGGTTCAGCAGCTTGTTTTCACCGCTGCTCTTATTCACGTTTCCCTCGATATTCCAATGTACAGTTTAATGTATAATTGACTCAGAATGGTCTGTTTTATTGAAATCGTCACAGCAGTATAGTTTGTTTATACTTCAGAAGTATGATATTTAAACATGGTCCCCAAAATGAATGGAAGCGAATGAGGAGCCTGACACCTGGGAGGAATGGGGGTGTTGCAGCCTTGGGGATGTTTTAAAAATATAATTTTATATATAATATAATATAATAATTTGTGCTTCACCAAAAAATTTGGTCAGCAGCCGCCACTGCTTTCAACATATCCATTCGTAAAGATTATTTTCCGCCATCTTGCTTTCATTTCTAAAACCACGAACAGCGGAGTGATTGTAATTCGGTTGTGGGTTCACAAGCGTGGGTTATAAGAAATAACCACGTTTAACTTGACTGTTTCAGCCTTGAGAATCAGAATTGAGAAATTTGCATGCCATTGTATAATTGACTAGAGATCCTTTCAATGAGAACCATGTTTCTTCCAGTAGCCTGTACCCCGTTAATCCAACTGCTGTGTGTAGGTGGCGAGACATGCTTCCACAATATGGGGGTGACTATCTCAGGAGGTAGAGCAGTCGTCTGGTTATCCGGAGGTTCCCGGTTCGATTCCTGCTCCTCCCGGGCAGCATGTCGAAGTGTCCTTGAGCAGGTTGGCACCTTGCATGGTCGCCTCCACCATCGGTGTGAATGTGTGAGTGAATGGGTAAAATGTGAAGAACAAATTGTAAAGCGC
The DNA here is from genome assembly GCF_963971535.1 of Notolepis coatsorum. Taxonomy (NCBI): domain Eukaryota; kingdom Metazoa; phylum Chordata; class Actinopteri; order Aulopiformes; family Paralepididae; genus Notolepis; species Notolepis coatsorum. Next base: position 98,079,278 of record NC_140173.1, on the reverse strand, counting down.
TTTGGATAAAAGATGTTATATAAATGCACCATTTACCATTATTAAATGTCTAGCTGAGAGCGAGGAGAAGGCCACTACAGGTCCAATCTCCCTGGGTTTGTTCCCCTGTCGGGCAGAAAGCCCAGAGACAGATGTAAGAGGATCTATTCATAAAATTAATCAAATAAAAGTATACTACAATATCATTATTGATATGATCCCATTCATCCTGTTTAATGAATTACTCTGATGATTTTTTTTATCAATAAATCCTTTAAAAAAAAAAGTCTTTACTTTGTTTTGTTTTTACGGCGAGTGAGTTACAAATCCCTAGTCACTTCAGGGAGATGACATCAGAAATACATTCAGTCTGGACTACATTTATAGAGGTAATTCAATCTGCACTACATTTAAAGATGGCATTCAGTCTGCACTACATTTAAAGAGGTCATTCAGTCTGCACTACATTTAAAGAGGTCATTCAGTCTGCACTACATTTAAAGAGGTCATTCAGTCTGCACTACATTTAACCTCTTCCACCCACCGGGACCGGTACTGGTCCCAAAATGACATTGCGCCATAAATCAATCTCTCCAGACTGTTTGACAAAAGTATCGTTTTTATTTTCAAATGTATTCAAGTATAAACATCATAACCATGTCACAACAGCATTTATACTGTATATTATCACCAATACGTTAGTTTAACAATAGGTTAAAGTGTTATTATATAGATTTTACTTTTCATTTTTCTATTGAGTTGGTCGCGAAAGTCCACCATCTCTGAAGTCGGGAATTGTAGTTTTTTTTTCGCCATTTTAAGTTAGTTAAGTTTAAGTTTAAGTTTCTTTATTAGTTGTCATACAGAAGTACAGAATACTTTTATACAAAATGCTTCTTTCTGTTTCGCTCTAGAGACTGTGCTAGGCAAAAATAGATAAGTATAAAATAAGTATAGCAAGTATAAAATAGAAGTACGTAGACAAAAATGTTCAGTATATACATATATACAATGCTCAATGTAGAGTAGAAGTAACTGAGTTACCATACAATATACTATACAGTGCAAAGCAGAAGTGGGATGAGGTACAATTTACAGTAAGGTGTAATGAGGTATGGGTTGTAGTGCAAATTCTTTACCAATCAATATAAAGTGTGCTTAGGTGTACTAAAGTGGTTAAAGTGGGTGCTGCAGTGAGTTGTATGTTTAAAGTGAGTGTGTGTGTGTGAATGTGTGTGCTGTGAGTGCATTTGATGGTTGTTACATAGTGTTATTGTTCGTTGAGCATCCTGATGGCCTGGGGATAGAAGCTTCTTCTGAGTCTCTCTGTGCTTGCCATGAGACTCCGGTATCGCTTGCCTGACCGCAGCAGTTCAAAGAGGCAGTTGTTTGGGTGGCTCGAGTCTTTGATAATTCTCTTAGCCTTGCCCATGTACTGCTTGTTGTAAATGCCCTGGAGAGTGGGATGCCACCCTCCAAATGTGCGTTCGGCTGAGCGGGCCACTCTCTGTAGTCTGCCAAACAGTAAATTTCGCAGAGTAAATTTTACTCAAACTGAGTCCATTTGAGCCCAAGTGAGTAAAGTTTTACTCAGTTTGAGTAAAATTTACTCAGTTTGAGTAAAATGTACTCAGCGAAATTTACTGTGTACGGTCTTGTGCGGTGCTATTCAGAAACCAGGAGGTGATATTGCCAGTCAGGATGCTCTCTATTGTGCATGAGTAGAAGTTCTTAAGGATCTTCTGACTGACTTGGAACTTCCTTAGGCGCCTGAGGAAGTAGAGGCGTTGCCGTGCCTTCTTCACAACACTGTCAATGTGTGTGGTCCATGTCAAGTCCTCGGATATGTGGACTCCGAGGTACTTCACTCTCTCAACTGGTGCCCCGTCGATGCTGAGGGGGCTGTAGTCCCTGACCCCCGACCTCCTAAAGTCCACAATCATCTCATTGAAGAGGGCACCCACAGCTTTCAATGTGCGTTGACATTTTTCAGAAACACCCTACCCAGAAGCCTCTAGGTCCCGGCAAGCAAATGGCTTGTTATGAATATTTTTTTATTATCTTATTACTTGGGATAATATACCACAAAACGTAACGTTATTGACATATATTGAAGCAGTTAGTTTCTCTTCCCTATTTTTTGCATGCAGCAACAATTAGATTTAAAAACTTTCAAAATGGTGCCACCCTGATCAAAATAAAAACGCTACTGTACATTACAGTAGATTTCATTATCTGTTATTATGCACGCCTGGTGATACTAAATCCAAATTGAACTCGGGCATTGGAAAGATAATATATATATATAAATGTGCGAATTGGCTATAATAAGGTAATTTATAAGCCTGCTATTCTATATTCTATAATAATATTTCAAATTGCATTGGTCCGGATGGGAGAATTCAGTACTGTATCTACAGAACCTTCTGTTTTTTATTTTTTATTTTATTATCTTTTTCCCCCTTTTTCCGATTTTTCTCCCATCCCACTATTAGTCGTTATGCCAATTCCCAACCCCCTTCCTGGTTGTTGCGCACTTTCCCCTACTGTTGGTCCGAGAGGCCGGAGACTGTCTGTCACATGCTTTCCTCCAACGCATGTGCAGCGAGCCGGCAGCCAACCTGGCCGCGCAGATTCTCACTGGGAGAGTGTAACGTGTGGGAGGCCGCACTACCTCTCACCAGATCCTACCTTCGCTGAGCAGGCGCCCCGAGCGAACTGTAGGGGTCGCTGTCCACAACGCCCAGGACCCACCCACGGCTCCCCTCCCCCTAACTCAGCCAAACGAGTTAGTATAGCAATCAGCCCGAGAAAAGGCAATGCTGAGAACCTTCTGTTTAATCATCTTCCCTTTTAATTAAATTTGTACACATGATCTCAAGAAGGTACTGAACGAGCTCAGTGGCAGTTTTTAATGTCTGGTAATTTTTAGCATGGTGTTATTCACTATCAAAGATGCAAAGAAAAATCATAATTCATATTCTCCTTTGTTTCATCACAATTTAAGCAATCCTAGTAATAGACACAATATTTCTGACACTGGGAATACATTCACTGAGGTCCATAGATGTCCCTAGATACCAAGAACATACAAATGGTCCTTGTAGAAGTGGAGCAATCTTCCATTTACTTAGGTATTTTAGGCGGATTTTCAGTCTCCAGCTGTCTCGGAGTTATGACCGGAGTGTTGAACGTCCCGTGTTTAAGACGGGGAGGACGCAACCCTCTTTGCGCCGCCCCTGTGCCTCAAATAGATCCGCTATCAGCTCTATCTTACATTTTTCTAAATGTGCTATTGCATGCACTCATCTGTGTTTCACTACACACATGAGTGCATGCTTACCAACTGTCCGTCTGCAACACTACTATCACCGACATCTAAGAAGGGAGACCCCCCCTTGAATTGGCCCTTCTAAGGGTTCTCTTCTTGTCTGTTGTTACGAACTGGCTCAAGCTCGCAACAAGAATAGGGAGACACAGGCACAATTTAAGAAATAACAAAGAATTTATTATCAGTCAGCCAATATATATGAGTATCAGTGTGTCAGCAGTGTGTGGATGAGTGTATGTGCAGCATGAATGTGTAGGTGTAAAAGCAAAGAAAAGCAACCAAAACGAATGAACCAAAAGTAACAGCCAAATGACCAAAGAACCAAATAAACAACAGACAGCAACCAGACAAACAAAGAACCAAAAACAACTGGGGAGTTCGCCAGAGATCAGAGGCAGCCTCTCTCTGATATCCTGCTGGGACACACCGGCCCAGGTGTGCACCAATTAGCTGACGAGCCTTCCCCAGCTCTGCTCTGCCAGCCAGAGCAGAGGAAGGCTACACAGTGTGGGGGAGGGTCGTCACACCTCCCCCCATAAGACAGGGACCCTAGGGTCACTGTTTTCAACCCAGACACCGTATTACACTCTAATAAAAATTACATGTCCTCCAAAAAAGTGACAGCTGAACATGGGTCGCATAGACATGCCCGCCAACTCCCCATCCAGCCACACCACCCCAGCCTCAGCAACTCCGGTGCGCCAGAGAAGCCTTTTAAGAGTAGAGGGAGCCCCAGCCTCAGCAACTCCGGTGCGCCAGAGAAGCCTTTTAAGAGAAAAGGGTTAGTAACCGGAATGGGCAGACAGACATATTTAAACACATGGGTGAAAATTAGGATTTTTATATATGTTTTCCTCTTCCTCTCCCCCCATATTCACTCCATTCTCCCCTTTTCCCTCAGTCATCTGTTGTCTGAGCTGCTCCTCTCTGCCACCTCCTGCCTGAGCCTGGTCAACAACAGCTTGCTGCTGCTGGAGACGATCAATCTCCGTTTTCACATCCTTCTGCAGGTTAACCAGCTGTCCTTGCAGCTCAGTCAGCTTGCCCTCTGATTGGCTGAGGGAGGTCTTGAGGGCGGATACTTCCTGGTTGTGGCTGAGGGAAACAGACAACGGGACAGCGGGCACAGGAAAAGTAACATTCTCTCGTGGTACTGCACAGGCTGGCAACACGTCTGGGTTACACTCATTCATATGTGGCTCTCCCACCAGCTGTGCCGAAGTACCTACTAATGAAGGTGGCAAGTCACGCTTACCAACCAAGTCATTACCTAAAATCACTGCCACTCCTTCAACAGGCAACAAGGGCCGAACTCCCATGGACACCACCCCCTGTACCAGATCTGAGGAGAACATGAGGTTATGAAGGGGAGCAGACACCACTTGTAACCCCATCCCACAAACCCGTACATCACGACCTGTATATGATCTGGGTGAAAAAGGCAATGCCGATCCCACAATAAATGAATCCAACGCACCGGTATCTCGCAGGATTTTAACCGGTACAAAGGAATCACTTCCCACCAATGAAACATGACCCTCCGTAATATAAGGAGAATAACCGCTTTCAATGTCTGATATTGTAGCTGTTACTGTCGCAGGTCTTGTATGCCACCTAACTGCATCAATGGCATCAGCCTTGCTACCAATACGAGCAGGTGCAGCCAACGCGACAGGTCTCACCTGGCCATTTTCATTTGAGAATTCCGCCTCTGCTCTGCGACTAGGGCACTCATTCTTCCAATGCCCTTCACGCCGACAGTAATGACAATTGGTACTATCGTCACTCTCCTTCCCAGAACCATTATTAGGCCTAGAATAAGCCGATTCCACGTTTGACCCAAAACGTCTGTCTGTGCGTGGAGAAAATCTATTCTGCTGCACACTACTACCTGCTTCGGCAAATGTACGTTTATGAATTAGACTAAATTCATCAGCCAACATTGCTGCTTCTTGCGGAGTTTTAACTTTTCGTTCGTTTAAGTAAGTAGCAATACTATATGGCACACGGTTTTTTATTTGCTCTAGTACTACTAAATCTGACAGTTCCTGAAAAGTTCCAACATCTGATGCAGAACACCATCGAGTAAACTGTACTACCAGATCACGGACAAAATCAACATGAGTCTGGTGCTCCCTTTTTTCCCAATTTCTAAAACGTTGCCGATATGCTTCGGGGACCAACTCATATGCACGCAACACTATAGCTTTAACTGTCGCATAGATCTTACTGTCTGCTACAGTCAAAGAAGCATAGGCCGCTTGTGCTTTTCCTGTGAGGACACACTGCAACAACAAAGTGCACTCCTCATCAGACCACTTTCGTGCACTTGCCACCCGCTCAAACAAAGAAAAAAACAGGTCCGGAATTTTTCTGTGAACTGGGGAAGCAGTTGCCGGTTAGATCCCACATTAAATGTACTTTCCTCCTGACCAGTGACCCCGGAGGACATTTTCCCCTCAATTATCTGCTTCAATTTAATGGTTTCCATCTCTAATTGTGATTGGAAAGAATCCGCTTTAATTCTTTCCATTCTTTCCTCATGTTCCATACTCCTTCCCTCATGTTCCAATTTAAGAGTTAACAACTCCTTTTGCTGTTCAAAGGTCAAAGCTACAGGGGTCACTGTAGGTGAAATGACAGGTTTATCTATATCAATCAAAATCTCCCTCCCCACCAATGTGTCTCTCAACAATACTCTCACATCTTCCTTCAAACGTTTATCAGTCACCTCAATCTCAAAGTGCTCAGCAATTTTTTGCAGGTGTTCCCTTGTACACTGGTTCAATAACTCGATTGAAGGAGTGTGTATAAAGTCTTTTACAATGGACGCCATATCTAAAGCACTAATCACTACTTATATAGAAAACAAACAGAAAACATGGTGAGCAAGACTTTCCGAGTGCCAATCCCTAACCATATACAATGATATTTGTATTTTTGAGCAACCCTGGTTCCCTACCAATATCACTAATCTAAACCTAACCGTCTTCTTTCTTTACCCTCGACAGAGACCGAAGTCTCCACCTTACAGACTCCAGTTCAAAACAAAAAAGGAAAAATAATAAATTTAGTGCATTCGGCGCCTACCTAACCAGGGCTACTCACTACCACTTTTAAACAGATTAAATAGCACTCAAAAAGTCATACTCACCACACGCTGCATGTCCACAGAGGAGAGGATTCACCACACTGCCAGCCATCACAAAACTGCAAAACTAAAGGTCAATTTGAAGAAAATAACCAAATTAACATTCAACATTTTCAATTTGCACCTGAATCTCCCCCAATCCAAGACATATTCAATTAATTTCAGCAAACAAATAGTTTCCAGGTTACTCACCACACTGGCAACCAGTCCACCCTAGATCACTCCCACTAGGGCCCAATGTAGGGAGTGAAAAATATGAACATGCCGAAAAAAAATTCTTACAAACAATTCTAGGGTCCAAATTGTTTTTCTTTTATAATACCGGATGTATTCTTTTTTGACGAGCCCCCACTTGTTACGAACTGGCTCAAGCTCGCAACAAGAATAGGGAGACACAGGCACAATTTAAGAAATAACAAAGAATTTATTATCAGTCAGCCAATATATATGAGTATCAGCAGTGTGTGGATGAGTGTATGTGCAGCATGAATGTGTAGGTGTAAAAGCAAAGAAAAGCAACCAAAACGAATGAACCAAAAGTAACAGCCAAATGACCAAAGAACCAAATAAACAACAGACAGCAACCAGACAAACAAAGAACCAAAAACAACTGGGGAGTTCGCCAGAGATCAGAGGCAGCCTCTCTCTGATATCCTGCTGGGACACACCGGCCCAGGTGTGCACCAATTAGCTGACGAGCCTTCCCCAGCTCTGCTCTGCCAGCCAGAGCAGAGGAAGGCTACACAGTGTGGGGGAGGGTCGTCACACTGTGGTGCATTTTTTCCTATTGCTAGGTTTCAGTGAGTTTTTCCTTACCTTCGTGTGGGGTATGTCTGGGAGTGTTCGCATTGCATTCATTTATTTTGCATTTATTTTTAATTCGTTGGACCTTATGGTGTTCTTGTTTTGTTTCTTGACTTATTGTGATGTTTCTTCTTGACTTGTTTAAAGAAGATGTGTACGGCCCATGGGGACATTAACGTGTGTTGTCGGGCCTTACAAATACATTTGATTTGATTAAGAGAAGTTATTTATATTTCACTGTCGAGTCCTGGCTTTAGGCAAAATCATGAATAGTGGTTTAAGAGACTTTATTTTTTTTAAGTGATTCGTTCATCAATGTGCACTAGTTAGATGACATGGTGCGCATGTTATGACTTTGAACATCTGCCATTTCCACTGCAAAGATGGCACTCAAGTAACGACACAATGAGTCGGTCATGAATATTAAAATCGACTAAATGTCACGCCATCGACTTATCGTTGCAACACCAGATCCAAATGTAAACAAAATGGTAGCTCCACCACCAAAAATAAGAGATTGAGACATATTTTCATTCTCTAGTTCAGTGGTTCTCAAACTTTTTACACCAAGTACCACCTGAGAACGTAGCTGGCTCTCCAAGTACCACCATATGGCCGGCGTTAAAATACAGTCTATTCAGCTATGCACAGTTCACGCAGGAGGCAAATGTATTCCTAATACCATTATTTATTGTTAACTTTTGTCAGACACAGCCACAATGTACAAAGGGATAGCACTAGAACTAGCAAACGCTTCCACACAACTCATACAATGCAAGGGGCATTGAGAACATAATAACTAACATTCTCACATAGCAAGTGAGAAAATTAAGAACAACTGTATTTCAGCAAATGTACTTAATTCTCTCTCTCTCTCACACAGCAAGCAATTGTCCGTGATTCTCACACACACACACACACACACACACACACACACACACACACACACACACACACACACACACACACACTTATTTTGTTACAGAAACTTAATTTCCTGCATTCTGGTGCAGGAATCTTTGAATTTTTACCCTTTAAATGCCAGTGTTTGTGATGGGCATCACAAATTATTGTAAAAAAGAAAAGAAAACACATATTCAATACATTTTTGAATGTTTACCCTTTAAATGCCAGTTTGTGTGATGGCATCACAAATTATTGTTAAAAAAACACACAAAAAGTAAAATATTTTCAATATATCAAATGCAAAGTAAATTTTTCTGGGGGGGATTATTACAGGCTAGGCATGTGTCAATGATTAGCAGCAACACAGATTTTGATGGATTTTTTGTAATGTCAGATTTAACACCAACTCTTTTCAGAAAAGTGGGAGTATTTCATTTTTTATCTGACATTACAAAAAAATCAAAAAAGATAAATGGTTATGATCAGGGCTGAAGTTGAATGAAAGATTTATGACTGTTTAAGATAAGATAAGATAAGATATTCCTTTATTGATCCCCTTGGGGAAATTCAGGCATCATAGCAGCATGGGGGAGGGGGGAGGGGTACAGGTAGTAAAACAACACAGTATACAGGTAGTAAAAGACAACACAGGCAGTGTAAACAATTTGATCAATATGGTCAATATAATTTACTATCTGACTAGATGAGGAATATTCACATTATTCACAGTGTCACATAAGGTGCAGTATGCATGAGGTAGTGTTATAATTTACTATCTACTGAGTATACATTAATCAAAGTACCAGGGTAGTCTACTTTGTCCGCCTTGGGTTCCTATAAGTCCCAGGTCAATGTCTGGTAGCAGTCGCTGTCGCTGCCCCCTGTTGTGGGGCCTGGAGGCTGCTAGTCGCTGCCCACTGTTGTGGAGCCTGATGGCCGCTGGTATGAAGGACTGTCCGAGGCGGTTAGTTGAGTGTCGGGGGGGGATGAGTCTGTGGCTGAACGAGCTTCTCATCTTGACTAGCTCGTCGTAGAGGGGGTGGTAGGGGTTCTCCATGATGGCATCCAGCTTCCTTATCATCCCCCTCTCTACCATCACCTCAAGTCTAGGTAGCTCGACTCCCACCACAGAGCTAGCCTTCCTCACCAGCTTGTTGAGCTTGTTGGTGTCCCTTGAGTTGATGTAGCCTCCCCAGCATGCCACAGCATAGAAGAGGATGCTGGCCACAACAGACTGGTAAAAAGACTGCAGCAGTTTGTTGCACACATTGAAGGACCTGAGTCTCCTCAGGAAGAACAGCCTGCTCTGTCCCTTCCTGTAGAGGGCCTCTGTGTTGTCCGACCAGTCAGTTTATTGTTCAGGTGTACCCCAAGGAACTTGTATGAGTCCACCATCGCCACATCCACCCCTCGGATGGAGATGGGAATCGGGGGGGGCCTCTTCTTGCCCCTCCGGAAGTCCACCACCAGCTCCTTGGTCTTACTGGTGTTGAGTTGGAGGTGGTTGCTGTCGCTCCACCCCACGAAGCTCTCCACCAGGGCTCTGTACTCCTCCTCATCATCGTCGGTGATGTAGCTTACGATGGAGGAGTCGTCTGAGAACTTCTGCAGGTGGCACCCGCTGGAGTTGCGGCAGAAGTCTGAGGTGTAGAGGGTGAAGAGGAAGGGTGACAGCACAGTTCCCTGGGGGGCGCCGGTGTTGCTCACCAGTACGTCAGACTGACTGTCCTTTAGTCTGACGTACTGTGGCCTCTCAGTGAGGTAGTCCTTGATCCAGGCCACCAAGCCGTGCTCCAGCTGCATCGCAGAGAGCTTCTCCGCTAGCAGTGACGGCTGGATGGTGTTGAAGGCGCTGGAGAAATCAAAGAACATAATCCTCACTGAGCTGCGCGGCTTCTCCAGGTGCGTGTACGCTCTGTGGAGCATGTAGATGATGGCATCCTCCACCCCGATGTTTGCCTGGTATGCAAACTGCAGGGGGTCGAGGGAGTCACGCACCAGGGGCTTGAGGTGTTGCAGGACCAGTCTCTCAAACGTCTTCATGACGTGTGACGTCAGAGCGACTGGCCTGTAGTCGTTGGGGGTGCTGGGACGTCCCTTCTTGGGCACCGGGACAATGCAGGAGGTCTTCCAGAGCTGGGGCACCCTCTCCAGCCTCAGGGAGAGGTTGAAAAGATGCTGGAGCGGTGCTGCCAGCTGCTCTGCACATACCTTGAGCACCCTGGGATTGGTGTTGTCCGGTCCTCTGGCCTTGTTTACGTTAATTTTGGAGAGCTGCCTACTGACCTGACTGGTTGTGATCGTCAGGGTTGGGGGTGGTGGGCAGTCTGCTGGTGTTGGGGGTGGGGTGCCGTTGCTGATGGGTGTGGGTGGGTGGGGGGTGGGGGGGCTGCTTTGTAGGTGTGATCTGGTGCTGGTGTCGATGGGTGGGGGGAGGGGTGTGGGGAGGCCACTCTGGTCAAAGCGGTTGAAAAACGAGTTGAACTCGTTTGCACGCTCTGGAGGGCCCTCCACAGCTGTGCCCTGCTGTTTGAAACCAGTGATCTTCCTGACCCCCGCCCACACCTCCCTGGTGTTGTTGGCCTGTAGTCTGCCCTCCAGCCTGTCCTTGTAGCTGACCTTGGCTGCCCTTAGCTCTTTTTTGAGCTCCCTTTGGACAGCCCTGGCCTGCTCAGTGTCCCCTGCCATGAAGGCCCTCTTTTTCCTGTTTAGCAGGTGTTTAATGTCCTTGCTAATCCAGGGTTTATTGTTTGAGAAGCAGCGTACCTTCTTTGTGGGTACGATGCTCTCCTCACAGAACCTGATGTAGTCTGTGATGCAGTGGGATAGTCCATCAATGTCATCACCGTGGGCCCTCTCAAACATATCCCAGTCTGTCGACCTGAAACACTTCTGTAGCTCCTCCTCGACGTCGTCAGACCACTGTGGGACAGACATGGTGGTCGGAGGCTGTCTCTTAATGAGAGGCGTGTATGTGGATACAAGCCTCACAAGGTTGTGGTCTGACTGGCCGAGGGGGGGCAGGGAAGTCGCACTGAAAGCCTCCTTCACGTTAGCATACAGGAGGTCCAGAGTTTTGTCTCCCCTGGTTTTGCAGGTGACATACTGGGTGAAGTTTGTCAGGGTCTTGTTCAGTCTGACATGGTTGAAGTCCCCATTGATAAAAATAAATGCATCCGGGTGTTTTGTCTGAAGCGCCGCGACGGTGGAGTGTATGACGTCACTCGCCTGCGCCGCCGCCGCGCTGGGTGGGATGTAAACAGTGAGAGCCAGGACGTGTGTTATTTCTCGCGGTAAATAGTATGGCCGCAGACTCAGTGCCAATAGTTCAATGTCGGGGGAACAGATACGTTCCTTAATGGTGATGTGCCCCGGGTGGCACCATTTGGAGTTAACAAAGACAACAAGCCCTCCGCCTCTCCGCTTGCCGCTCTGTTTACTCCGGTCGGCGCGCACCACCGTGAAGCCCTCCTGTTCTATTGCACTGTCCGGGATGTTCTCGTTCAGCCAGGATTCGGTGAAGCACAGTAGGCTTGCCTCCTTGTACTCACGCTGGTTGATCATCAGGGCTGAGAGCTCGTCGGTCTTGTTGGCCAGCGATCGCACGTTCCCCATGACGACAGCGGGCAGGTAAGGCTTGAATCTCCTGCTGTCCTTTATCCTGTCCTTCACGCTCGTGCCAGCTCGATTTCCCCGTCTGCGAATCCTTATTTCGGCTGGTAGATTCCTCGGTGGTTCTGCAACTCTGTTTCGAAAGCAGAGGAGAGCCTCCCTCGGGTAAACCAGCCCGCCGTTGTTGCTGTTGTTGTTGTTGTTGTTGTTGTTGTTGTTGTTGTCCTGCCGCGGGTAAACCAGCCCGCCGCCGGTGTCCATTGTTCAGAGCTGTGCTCGACCGAACTTGCCTAACTCAGCTAACTTCACAGAAGTTGTTACAAATGCCTTAACTTGGTCTAAAGCAACGCACAGTCACTTATACACCTATTAAGTAAGTATAATCACAAAAAGAATAAGTAAGAAAGTAGTAAACGGGATAAGAAGTAAAGGGGGTGGGAGCTGCTATGAAAAGGCTGCCACTCTCCTCGGCGCCACTACTATGTTTAGACTGCATTACTCTCTGTCACAGTGATCTCCTGGTTGTTCCCCACTTAGGTTATCTAACTATCGCGCCGCCACAACCAGAAACACTGGCCTGGCCTGCTTCTAAGTTCAGTGGCCTGACTGAAAAAAAAAAATACATTTTTTTTGCTTTTTTTGTAAATGTTTTCAAGTACCACCAGCAGTACCACCAAGTACCACTAGTGGTACGCGTACCACAGTTTGAGAACCACTGCTCTAGTTGCTTGTCTGAGCTCTTGAGACAAACACTAATGAAAGAAAAACAGGTAAATAATAGTTTTTATTGTATTCACTGATTTATGTGGCTAATGATTGGGGTAAAACACTGGTGAGAAAGACCTCTATTTTGATTTACAATGGAAAGTTCCAAATGGCATATTTTTCACATACAGGTCAAACTCTTCCACAATGTGAATATACCCCACATTGATATGTCAAGAACAAAAGCACAGAGTGGTTTTAACCAGTGGATTGTATGAATAAAGAGACAGAAGACTCATTATCTTTATCTCTCTAATGTGAAGATGAGTATCTTCAGTATATATTTATCTTTTCAATGGGGACAGCTTCTCTAATCTCCCAAGTAATGTCCCTCTCTCTCTCTCTGTCTTTCTAACTCCTCTTCTCTCGCTCTCTCTCTCTCTGTCTCTCTCTGTTTTTCTAACTCCTCTTCTCTATCCATCTTTCTCTCTCCCATTCTGTCTCTCGCTATCTCTCTCTGTGTCCCTCTCTCTCTCTCTCTCTCTCTCTCTCTCTCTCTCTCTCTCTGTGTCCCTATCTCTCTCCATGTCCTCTCTCTCTCTCTGCCCGCCTGTCTGTCTGTCTGTCTGTCTCTCGCTATCTCTTTTCCCTCTTTCTCTCTCTCTCTTACTCCGACACGTACAGGTATAAATTACATTCTGAGAGAGCGCAGAGTGTGATTAATCTGATGGTGATAATTAAAAGCGTAATGGGTTCCTTTGGCCCGGCTAAGTGCAGGTGAATAGTCCTGTGATTGTGTTTGCATTGTTCAGGGGTACAAAAGCCCCCCTGGGCCAGTCACAGCTCTGACTGTCAGACAGACAGTCTCTCTCAGCTCTCTCTCAGCTCTCTCCCTCAGCTCTCTCCCTCAGCTCTCTCTCAGCTCTCTCTCTCAGCTCTCTCCCTCAGCTCTCTCTCTCAGCTCTCTCTCAGCTCTCTCTCGCAGCTCTCTCCCTCAGCTCTCTCTCTCTCTCAGCTCTCTCTCTCAGCTCTCTCTCTCAGCTCTCTCCCTCAGCTCTCTCTCTCAGCTCTATCAGCTCTCTCTCTCAGCTCTCTCTCTCTCAGCTCTTTCCCTCAGCTCTCTCCCTCAGCTCTCTCCCTCAGCTCTCTCTCATCTCTCTCTCTCAGCTCTCTCTATCAGCTCTCTCTCAGCTATCTCTCCCTCCACTCTCTCTCAGCTCTCTGTCTCTCAGCTGTCTCTCTCAGCTGTCTCTCTCAGCTGTCTCTCTCTCAGCTCTCTCTCCCTCAGCTCTCTCTCCCTCAGCTCTCTCAGCTCTCTATCAGCTCTCTCTCAGCTGTCTCTCTCTCAGCTCTCTCTCCCCCAGCTCTCTCAGCTCTCTTTCTCCCTCAGCTCTCTCAGCTCTCTATCAGCTCTCTCTCAGCTGTCTCTCTCTCAGCTCTCTCTCCCTCAGCTCTCTCAGCTCTCTCTCTCCCTCAGCTCTCTCAGCTCTCTATCAGCTCTCTCTCAGCTGTCTCTCTCAGCTCTCTCTCATCTCTCTCTCTCTCAGCTGTCTCTCTCAGCTGTCTCTCTCTCAGCTGTCTCTCTCGCTCAGCTCTCTCTCTCAGCTATCAATTCAATTCAATTCAATTCAAATGGCTTTATTGGCATGACATACTTCTACATGTTGCCAAAGCAAATGATTAATATTAAACATAAACATGGATTACAAACAGATATAAGTACATACAAAATATCATCATAAAATAAAACATCAAATATTACGGCATAAACATGTCAGGTGACTGTCACTCACTGTCCCTCAATCTATGGCAGGCAGCAACAGCTTGTTGAGTCCTCCCCTAGTAGGACTGGTAGTTTTTCTGTATCTGGTAGTGCAAGAAAACCTTTTGTTATTAATACAATTTTTTTTAAATGTGTTTCTCTAATATATTTATATTTTTCACATTTGGTGAGGAAGTGCCTCCCCTTTTCAACTCTATCAGCCCTCTCTCAGCTCTCTCTCTCAGCTCTCTCTCTCAGCTCTCTCTCTCTCAGCTCTCTCTCCCTCCGCTCTCTCTCCCTCAACTCTCTCCCTCACTTTCAATGTATTCTCAGGCCATGTCCAGACTAAAACGATTTTGGTCGTTTTAGGCAAAGTATTTGATCAGCAGCCTGAAGATAGAGCCATATGAAATCCGCGTTCACGGAATCGCGGACGGAATCGCGGAATTAACCAATAAAAATGGAATCAACTGCAAAGCGTGGAATATTGCAGAATTTGGCCTAATCTGGACTGAAATTTCGTTTTTGGGTGGAACGTTTGGTGCACACGCGACCGGGGAGGCGGGGACGCTACAGCGTGTTACACACAACACAGCCGCGGTGCTCAAGCGTCTGGCTGCTTCAGTGTTAACATCGTCAAGAAGCTAAACAATTCCACAATAAGCCCTCAATTCAGAGCAGAACAGTATCCTAATGACTTTTATGCCTCCGGTGATAAGGTGTTTTGCTAATTCTGTCAACGTTCCGTGGACTGGACCCGCAAAAACACTTGCGACACTATTGTGATTAAATAGCTATAACGTTAGGACATGATAGCTTCTAGCTAAATCTGGTGCACCCATCAATTTGTTTAATGCAAACGATTGTCATTATACACTGCCCTTTATAAACTAAATGCACTTAAATAGCTATGTAACGTTATAGGACTATAGATGGAAATGATAGCTTCTAGCTAAATCTGGTGCACCCATCAATTTGTTTAATGCAAACGATTGTCATTATACACTGCCCTTTATAATCTAAATAAACTTAAATAGCTATGAAACGTTACAGTACATAGGACTATAGATGGAAATGATAGCTTCTTGCTAAATCTAGTGCACCCATCCATTTGTTTAATGCAAACGATTGTCATTATACACTGCCCTTTATAATCTAAATAAACTTAAATAGCTATGAAACGTTACAGTACATAGGACTATAGATGGAAATGATAGCTTCTTGCTAAATCTAGTGCACCCATCCATTTGTTTAATGCAAACGATTGTCATTATACACTGTCCTTTATAAACGAAATAAACTAAACTAAAGGTGCCTAAATTATGCATTACTATATTTCATCACAATATAATAGATATAGCTAGGTTACTGACATTGTCATTGTGATAATGTCAGTAGTAGCTAGCTGTATCTATTGTTTACACTTGAAATTTTTATTTTGTCACAATATTAATTGAAAAATATTGTGTAAAATTGAACTGTATTTCTGAGTTGCAGCACTTAAAAACATTAAATGGACTGTTATATCTTATTCAATTGTGGACATTTATTCATTCCCACTTATTAGACACTATTTCTGATGGTAAAATGAGCATAAAAAGCAAAATACAGAATTCTGAAATATTAAAACGGAAAAAATGGAATTTGGGAAAAAATAAAATGGAATTTGGAAAATAATAAAACGGATTTCATATGGCTCTACCTGAAGACGGTACTTTCTGATACCAGCTCCCAGAGTGCGCAATTCTGAAGACGCCTGAAGACGCCCCCCACTGTGGGGTATCTCCCAGGCCTTTCTGTGTGGAGTTTGCATGTTCTCCCCGTGCTCGCAAGGGTTTCCCCCCCTATAAGATAAACCCAATGGAAAAACATGCACAACAACAGATCGCTAACGCTGTGGCGTCCTTGACGAAGACGGACAGGAGCACTTGGATTGGTCCCCTGGCGCGGCTCACGTTGACGCCTGTCTGCTCCCGGCTGCCCTTGGGGGGGAAGGACGACGGGATGGGTTAATCGCAGAGACAAATCGCATCTGCGATCTTAAAGAGACAATGCATGCGTGTGTGTTCCGGTGTGTGTGCTAAACTAACCGCTGTGTGTACCACTAAAACATTGAGTGTCGTTGCATGCCGAATAAAGACCTCTGCTACAGGTCCTGCATTATTATATTATTAAATCTTTACAAGCGATACGCGTCTTCTCCTGAACCGATGATGCATAGCCCACCTCTCCCTTACCCGCATGTGCAAACTCAGCCAAACATCACAAACCACCGTCGACAACAGATTGACATCTCCCTTAACAGTGTTACAGAGCTTGATCAGGCTTTTACAGCTAAATGTACTTTTTCTGAAAACCCAAGTAGTAGCCAAGCATACTGTTCCATACCATACCCCTTCAGTTGATCATGACAAATCCTCTCTTACCTTGACCTCTTACCTTCTAGCAGCTAGTATCAGGCCCTACTATGTTCCCCGGGAGTACTCTCACATAGTCGCCATTGTTGTTTACATCCCCCCTCGCGCTGTCCCGGCAGTGGCGTGTGACGTCATCCACGACACTGTTGCGAGATTTCAGACTCAGCATCCTGATGCATTCATCCTGATCTCAGGTGACTTTAACCATGTCAGCCTTGCCTCCCATCTAACTGGCTTTGTACAATATGTTAACTGCCCCACAAGAGAGAACAACACACTAGATCTACTGTATGCAAATGCCAGGGAAGCATATACTGCCACAGCACTCCCACCAATTGGCAGATCAGATCACAATTTGGTTCACCTTCAGCCCTGCTACAAACCCTGTGTGCAGAGGCAACCTGTAACCACTAGGACATTTAGAAAATGGACACCAGAGGCCAGTGAGTCCCTGAGAGCCTGCTATGAGTGTACAGACTGGGATGTATTGCAGGACACAGACGGGAATATGGGGACCTTGGACACTGACAGGAAGGCTGACTGTATCACCAGTTACCTGACCTTCTGCAGGGACATGATTGTACCAGCAAGGACTGTGCGCTGTTTTTCAAACAACAAGCCCTGGATCACCGCTGACCTTAAGAGGCTCGTTAATGAGAAAAAGGCGGCATTCAGGAAGGATGACATAGAGAGGCGCAAGCAGGTGCAACGGGAATTAAAGAGGAGTCTGAAGCAGGCCAAGGAGGACTATAGAAGGAAGGTGGAGAGGAAGCTGCAGCACAACAACACCAGAGAGGTGTGGAGGGGAATGAAAACCATCACCGGCTATAAGCAGGTAAACTGCCAGGCAGAGGGTAATGTGGACAAGGCCAACGAGTTTAACCAATTCTACAACCGGTTTGACACGGCAGCCAGGGCTCGCTCTGCCCCTGTTGACCAGGCCACACCAACACCCCCTCCCACCTCTCCAGCTGCAGCTCCTCCCCCTGCACCATCTCCTCCTCACTGCTGCAACCACAACTCTGCAGTTCCGCTCCCTGGCCCCACCCCCTGTCACCTAGCCCCCCCCAGTGACCTAGTCCCCCCCCCTGTCACCTGCCCCCCCCCCCCCCCCCCCTGTGTCACCCAGCCCCCCCCCCCCCTTGTCCCTCACAGTAGATGAGGTGAGGGCGGAACATAGGAAACTGCATCCAGGAAAGGCGGCTGGCCCGGATGGCGTGTGTTCGAGGTTGCTGAAGCTCTGTGCAGACCAACTGGCTGAGCCGCTCCAGAAGCTCTTCAATATGAGCCTGCGGGACATGAGGGTGCCGGTCCTGTGGAAAACATCATGTCTTGTGCCGGTACCCAAAGCTGGGTGCCCGGCCGAGCTCAACGACTACAGACCGGTGGCCCTCACGTCACACATCATGAAGACACTGGAGAGGCTGCTTCTACACCATCTGAGGCCACAGACTGAACACGCCCTTGACCCCCTGCAGTTTGGGTATCGGGAGAGCATCGGGGTGGACGACGCGGTCCTCTACATGCTACATCGGGCCTACTCCTACCTGGATGAGCCGGGGAGTTATGTGAGGATTATGTTTTTTGATTTTTCGAGCGCTTTTAATACTATTCAACCTCCCATACTTAAAGACAAGCTCAGGAAGATGGGGGTGGATCCCTCCTTCACTTCCTGGATCACAGATTACCTGACAGACCGACCACAGTTTGTCAGAATGGGCAACTGTGTCTCGGAGACAGTGGTCAGCAGCACTGGGGCCCCACAGGGGACTGTTCTCGCTCCGTTCCTGTTCACCCTCTACACCAGGGCTATTCAACTGGCGGCCCGCGGGCCAGATCCGGCCCGCGGGATGATTCTGACCGGCCCGCCAAAGATTACATGATAATACAATTTTTTTTTTTTTTTTTTTTTTTACCTTTTTTTTTTTTTTTTGTCAACGTTAACACGCACAATTGAGCCAAAAGTCACTCAATTAATGACAGATTTCATTGATAAATTGAGGGAAAACTTTGCAAGTTGATTTGATGAATTTGACATGTCCAGATAATTGATGCATTTTGTGAGCAACCCATTTGCCAATGTAGCTGCTATTTCCACAAAAGGACAAGAGTTCCTTGCATCACTTCACATTGATGAAGGTCTCCTGCAACTTGAAATAATTGACATGCAAGCATCATCTGCTCTGAAGCAGGCACTTGAGAATGAATCCACCACAACATTTTGGATAAAGTGTATTCATGTCAAGACATTCCCCAAAATAAAAACGCTGGCAATATCTGTGCTAACAATGTTTGGCTCAACATACACCTGTGAATCCAGTTTCTCTCACATGAATGCCATTAAAACAAGCAACCATGCCTCCTTGACAAATGAGCATTTGCATCACTGTTTGCGGGTAGCCCTCACTTCCTATGAACCCTCTTTCTCTGCCATTGCCCAGTCAAAGAAGTGCAATCGCTCTCATTAGATGTGTGTATGTAGGCTAGGCCTGTCTGCCCCCCACCCCCCTGATGTTTGAGAGTTAAGAGTCGACAATAAGTGCTAATAAGATGCTGTGATTTGCTGTTGTTGCACAGACATGAAGCACTTTTTCATAAGCTCAGCTGCACTATAAATGTGTTTTTTTGTTCAAGTGTTGATGTTAGAATGTTCATATGCACATCATGCACTTGTTTGTTTTTTATTTTATTTTTATATTGAAATGTTGAAGAGGAGATGTTGCAGTTGTTGCACATAAATGAAACACTTTTTTTGAAAAGTATACTACTTTTGCAATGTAGTTAAAGGGGATCTTATAAATGGCCTTTTTCAGTGTTTAGCATTGTTTCCTAGCTATGTGGACTTATATTAATATGATCTATGTCTCTAATTCTCATATTGGCGCATTCTTCCAATTCTCCTCTCACAATATTCACCCTCACTGAACTGAGTCATCTGAAAATGTGCTGATTTGTGATGTCAGAGAGACACTGCTGCATGATAATCAGCTGAGTTTCCACACAGTTCCCACAGTGGTTGGAGCCCAGGCTCAAAACGTGTTTTTGAGTACTTGATTAGAAATACAAAACAATGAATTAAAAAAAAAAAATATTACAGAGGTGTTCCATAAACCCACAGGAATTGTGTAAAAGTGCCCAAATAGTGAAAGAAATAGTAAAATAGTTCCCCTTTAAATAAAAGTTGTGAAAATGTGGTTGCGTGTTGTGTCAAGTGTACATATATTCATAGCACGGGGAGGCGCCGTGGCAGTCCGGCCCCTGGCCCCTTGGGTTTCTGACAATGTGGCCCCCTGAACAATTTAGTTGAATAGCCCTGCTCTACACGGCAGACTTCAACTACAACTCTGAGTCTTGCCACGTCCAAAAATACTCGGACGACACAGCGATTGTGGCGTGTGTGAGGAAGGGACAGGAGGGAGAGTACAGGGACCAGGTGGGAGCCTTCAGCGACTGGAGCGAACGGAACGGCCTTCTTCTGAACGCAAAAAAGACCAAGGAGATGGTACTGGATTTCCGCAGGTCGAAACCACCTCTGCAACCAGTCAGCATACGGGGAAACAACATTGCGACGGTGCAATCATACAAATATTTAGGAGTGCACCTAGATGATAAGCTGGCCTGGGCTGCTAACGCGGAAGCACTTTACAAGAAAGGACAGAGCAGGCTGTTCTTCCTTAGGAGGCTCAGGTCTTTTAACTAGGGATGCCCCGATCACGTTTTTTGCCACCGATACCGATCACCGATCGTCGTGAGCCATATCGGCCGATACCGATCCGATACCGATCGTTTTTGATTAAAAAGAAATTAAAAATTATTTTATATAAAAAGTTATTTTTTTTAGACTTGTACTTGTATTATCTGCGAGACATCGCCACCACGCAACAAGTCAAAATGCTCGCTATCTGCAAACAGCTCCACTGTCTGTGTGTACTCTAGTAGCCTCCAGCTCCAAAAAGGATTCTCCGGCGCTGCAGCGGGACCCTATTGGTAACGTTATGCTTTGGTCATTTCACATTCAGCAAGCCCTCAGCTCGAATACGCATTCAATCAATGTTATAAGACATTGATATCAGGAGCTATCTGTAGCTACTGCTAGCCGGCTAGATGACGTTAAGACAACTATTTAGTTCAATCGGACATTTTCGTTTTGAACTGTGAAGTAACGTCAGCTAACGCAAGCTAACGCAAGCTAATGCAAGCTAACGGAGATATCAACATGGACTACTAGACTTCCTGGGGCATTTGTTGATATCCGGAGCTATCAGTAGCTAGCCGGCTAAATACCGTTAGACAATGCCTACTAAAAGTGAATAGTTGACTGGGTAATTTTGTTTAAACAGTAACGATAGCTAGGTAGCTAACGTTAGCTCAGGTCGAATGCACTATCTAGACTCAGCAGAGGAGGTCCGCCTCCTCTGTGTTTACAAACTCTACACGGGTACGGGCGGGGCTAGGGAGGAGGAGCAGTTTGCAGGTCCTGTGCGTCTGAGACAAGCGAGTGAGATATCCACTTGATCAGTTTCCGCGATCGGCGAATATGACTAATTATCGGAATTCCCCGATCGCATATTTATACTGATTATCGGCCGATAACGATCGGTGGCCGATCGATCGGGGCATCCCTACTTTTAATGTGTGTGGGGAAATGTTGTTTATGTTTTATCAGGCAGTGGTGTCAAGTGTGCTCCTCTACGCCGCTGTCTGTTGGGGTGGTAATACCACGGCCAGGGATACCAGACGGCTGGATAAGCTGGTCAAGAAGGCTGGCTCAGTGGTAGGGAGGAGACTGGACCCACTGGGGACCGTGGTGGAGAGCCGCACTCAGAGCAAGCTGCTGGCCATCATGGGCAATACCAACCACCCTCTCCACCACACCCTGGTGGGGCAGAGCAGCAGTCGCAGCGGACGGCTCATCTCCCTGCACTCACGGACTGAGCGGCACAGGAGGTCCTTTGTCCCCACAGCCATCAGACTGTACAACAGCGTATTATAGTGCGGGGGACCTGACCTCTGACCCACACACCTGTTTTTACACCTGTTTTTACATCTGTTTTTACATCTGTTTTTATACACCTGCTTTTATCTAATCACGCTCCTATTTTAATTTTAATATTGATGGGTATGATTTAATTGAATTTTATCATGTACTTATTTTTAATTCATGATGCAGACATAACGTGTAACTACTGTATGGGAACGGTCAATGTCTGTATACTATGTGAGCTGCGAGATACCCTGAATTTCCCCAAGGGGATTAATAAAGTATCTATCTATCTATCTATCTATCTATCTATCTATCTATCTATCTATCTATCTATCTATCTATCTATCTATCTATCTATCTATCTATCTATCTATAATTTAGTAACTAGTATCCCCATGGCATGGTGTTGAGCTGTAGCCAGCAAGCTATGCTATCAATATTAGCTAAATAATTAGCGTCACATAGCTGGGTCCCGAGTAGGGGTGTAACGGTACACAGAAGCCACGGTTCGGTACGTACCTCGGTATTGGGGTCACGGTTCGGTACGAGTTGGGTACAACAGAAAAAAAAAATTTATAATAATTATTATAAATATTATTTATTTTATTTTATTTATATATTATATTTATGATAATCATTATAATTATTATTATTAAATAGAATAATTTTCTATAGGCTTGCCGTGGTAGTCAGTGATACTGGTGTCATTCTGTGTTCAGGCATCCACTTGCCTACTGCCCCTTTAACAACTTATCCTTGTGAAGTTTCAGTTTCACTTCTAGAGAGAATTTAACTCCACGACGAGACTGAATAATAGAGAACAGATGACATGTTACAACAATGGCAGATTATTATTTGGATTTAAACACAGTAGCAGTTCAACTAGAGAGGAGCTCAGATGATCTGTCCGGAAAAGTATGTTTATTTTTTTTTATTTGATTGTGCCTGTGAGTCCGGTGGGGGAGAATGTTTTTTTGTTGGCGCGTGTGTGTGTGTCGGCGACGCGTGTGTGTGTCTTTCCATTGGTTTCATTTGGTTAACGTTATTGGGCGAACAAGAAAACGAAAGAAAACTGTAAAATTGTAATGCCCCTGCAGCTGTTCCAATGTAAATGTGCCTTTCTCCGTGCACGTTCGCCCGCTCTGAAGTCTGACTCTGTGTGCCCGGCCATGCGCGCTGTTCTCGCACGGACCTCGCGAGTGCCTTCATGTGCGACTGGTGTGTCATCTTGGTAGACATCTTGAAGCAGGCAGGGACCACTGACTCCGCCAGGGATTGATTAAATATGGCGGTGAACACAGGGGCTAGCTGGTTGGCACAGGACTTAAGTATGCGTCCTGTTATACCATCTGGGCCAGCAGCTTTTCTGGTGTTCACCTGCATAAATGCTCTTCTCACACTGTGTACCGACAACGAGAGAGCGTCCCCGCCCCCCCCGCGGTTGCTCCCCCTCTTCCACAACAGCCGGCGCGCCAGTGACGTCACTAGCCTCTGTAACTACCCCCCTAGCTCCCTCGGCTAGCGTAGCCACTACTGCTGGTCCCATAGCCCCCCCTGGGGACAGGACAGGTGAGGTCTTAATCACCATCAACGAATTCCTCCAGGGGGATTTCTTCTCCTCCTCCTTGGAGGAGAGGAAGACCATGCTGAGACTGCTCTACTCCATAAGGGAGTGGAGTCCTGAGCTGGCCCCTCGGCTGGAGGAGCATGGCAGGTTCTGGACCAAACATTTGTTCCGGGATCTCCGGCCTCCTGCCTCCAGCCAAGCCACTACTACCAGCGTAGCCCCTTCCGCTAGAGTTCCAGCTGCTAGCCCCTTAGCCCCTTCCACTAGAGTTCCAGCTGCTAGCCCCTTAGCCCCTTCTGCTAGAGTTCCAGCTGCTAGCCCCTTAGTCACTTACGCTAGAGTTCCAGCTGCTAGCCCCTTCCGCTAGAGTTCCAGCTGCTAGCTCCTTAGCCCCTTCCGCTAGAGTTCCAGCTGCTAGCCCCTTAGCCCCTTCTGCTAGAGTTCCAGCTGCTAGCCCCTTAGTCACTTACGCTAGAGTTCCAGCTGCTAGCCCCTTAGCCCCTTCCGCTAGAGTTCCAGCTGCTAGCTCCTTAGCCCCTTCCGCTAGAGTTCCAGCTGCTAGCACCTTAGTCCTTTCCGCTAGAGTTCCAGCTGCTAGCACCTCAGTCCCGTCCACTAGAGCAGCGGTTCTCAACAAAGGTGCCGCGGCACACAGGGGTGCCGCGGAGAGCTGCCAGGGGTGCCGCGAGATGCCTGGGAATGTTTCTTTAAAAATATAGAATGACAACTATTTAACTAAACAAATAGTCGATCTAGTGCTTCATGTGTATACAATAATTGCCTAATCTAATAACATGGACTAAAAAAGATCGATCAAAATGTCTTGCTCTTGACTTATAATAATAACTTCACCAACTTAATGTCCGTGGGAGGCGTCATTACTTTTACCATTTCCAGAGCAGTCGCACTCGTGTGACATCACGGGTCCTGTGCGTCCGTTATCAAGGAAATGCCAAGCGGCTATCGGCAATCGTCGTCATTGAAAATTGATAATAATCACTAAATGCATTCAGTGCTGGATCTAATCAAAAGGTTTTTATCGAGACACATTATGGAAAGTTCAAGACCGGACCACACAGCTTCTGAAAAGTGCTAATTACACGCTTCCGACGGCGATGGTCTACTCACCAAGTGCATAACACGTGAGTGTATCAGCCGCTGTGTTATGATTATTATGATACAAAATGTGAATGAATGAATGAATATATCTGATGCCACCTGGAGAGCTCGTTTCGGTGAAGTGCCCCTGGAAACATTTTGGTCAGAGTGTGGTGCTGAGTACCAAGTAACTCACGAATGGGGGACCCTGATGTAAACAAGACAAGCGTCTTTCTCTGGTCTGCATCCCCTTAACAATTGTGTGTATTGAGCCGTACTGTATTGTACCCATTCTGCAATCTGTTAAATAAAGTTTTCATTCATTCATTCATTCATGGAGCACTTAAGGTGTTGCTACCATTCAGCACCACATATTTGTGTGAAGCTGGCTTTTCATCCATGACAGTAGGCCTGGGCGGTATAATTTTTTTCACACCGTCATACCTTGATGACCTAATACCCCGGTATACGGTATATGACGGTATGACTTTCATTTTCATTAGCGCGCGGGGGGGGGGGGGGGGGGGGGAGGGGTCGCAGCTAACAATATACTCGTTATTATCACCATACATAACGCTTGCTTATATTGAAACACGTTGAGATTAGGGCGGTTCTTTCAACCTGAAAGTGCACTTTCTTCAACCTTGAGGTAAACAAATCATAGAAGGTAGCCACTGCCGCCTGCCGGCACCATCCAGGTATCGACGTGAGCTAACGGTAGCTTGTTAGCCCGGCCGTCAGCCCGGCACCATCGTATCAACGTGAGCCAGTTGCATTAGGATTAAAAAATGTCAACACTCACTCACCCCTTTTTATATTACATTCCCAAAGAAGTGCCTCCGTCTCTCGTAGTCTCGTTGTGCTGGATGAAGTCACTGGCAAGTCGACTCGTGGCGCGAGGGTTTTGCTTAAATCGGAACAGACTCCAGTCCTTTAATTGTCCAAATGCGACAGTGTGTGCAAGTTTAGCTCTTGTTTGACAAAACGTTAGCCATCTGTGGTCAGGGAGCTCATCGTGGGCTGGAGTGACGGTGGTTAACTTCGACGCTTCATCGTTCAATGGTAAGATATTATTATTATTGCTTAAGCTTTAGCAGCTGCTCAGAGATAGAGGAAATGCATACAGGTTAGTGTATGCTCAGCTCTGTGCGGGGAAATACGGACCGCCTCCCCTGCCCTCTGCTGGCCGTGCTGTGTGTGTGTGTGCACGCACGCACTTCAACCAACTCGAAAGTTAACTCCGTTTCACTAATGGAAACCGAAACCCAATGCCGTCCCTGTATAAACTCAGTTTCAGTGGAAATAGAAACTTAAAACCAACTGTGATTTTGACGGTATTGATTTTCAATACAGTCGGTATTTCTAAATACCCCGGTATACCGTAATACCGTCATACCGCCCAAGCCTAAATGACAGCTCTGAAAACAAAATATAGGGCCAAGTTGAGCCTTGAGGATGACATGCGTGTTGTTGTCTCCTCATGTATTGACCGTATTATTAGCCAGCAGCAGCAGACCTTGCACTGAGCTAGAAATGTCCACAAGTGCTTATTTTCTGTATTTATTTATATTTTTTGAGAAATGGTAACTTGGTGATCCTTTGATTTTTGAGAAATGGTCACACTAGTTATTTTTTTTGGGAAAACTGCAGCTGCAACAGATAGCACGTTAGTGATCCTTTTCTGTATTTAAAAAAAATTGTCACACTATTGCTATATTTATTTATACATTTAGACCTGAAACGCCTGCTAATAATGCATTATATAGCCTGCATATACACACAAATGTGTTTCCCGGTTTCAATGGGTTAAATAAACGTTATTTTGAAAGCAAGCACTTTTGTCATCATTGTAGCAAAAAAGACAGGACCGGAAAAGTCTTTATCGTATGTAGGGGTGTGCTGGAATATTTTATTGGACACAGGGGTGCCTTGGCAGCAGAAAGGTTGAGAACCCCTGCACTAGAGCACCTGCTCCTAGCCCCTTAGTCCCTTCAGCTAGAGTTCCAGCTGCTAGCCCCTTAACTCCCTTCAGCTAGAGTTCCTACTGCTAGCTTAGCTTCTACTGCTAGTACAGTTCCTACTGCTAGCGTAGCCCCTGCAGCTAGCACAGGCCCTGCAGCTAGTACTGCCCAGGCAGCTAACCCAGCCTCTACTGCCAGCCTAGCCCCTGGTAGTGTAGCCCCGGCTGCTCCTGTTCCTTCTCCGGCTCCCGGGGAGACCCCGACTTTTGGTCCAGGTCCTGCTTCTGCTCCTGCTTCCGGTTATACGCCCGAGTCCGGCTCAGCTTCTACGCCCGAGTCCGGTTATGCACCCGGTCCGGCTCCTACGCCTGGCCCAGCCGCTGCACCCGGTCCGGCTTCCACGCCCAGCCCAGCCTCTACGCCTGGTCCGGCTGCAACGCCTGGCCCTGGCTCCTCGTCTGGTCCCGTCTCTACGTCCGGTCCGGCTTCTACGCCCGAGTCTGGTTCTATACCCTGTCCGGCTCCTACACCTGGCCCAGCCGCTGCACCCGGTCCGGCCTCCACGCCCAGCCCAGCCTCTATGCCTGGTCCGGCTGCAACGCCTGGCCCCGGCTCGTCGTCTGGTCCTGTCTCTATGTCCGGTCCGGCTTCTACGCCCGAGTCCGGTTCTACACCTGGTCCGGCTCCTATGCCTGACCCCGTCCGGGGTCCTACTCCAGGGCTGTTGCCCTCGCCCCCCTGCTCCAGCTCCCCTGGTCCGGTCCCGAGGTCTGGGCCTGGTGAGACCCCTGTCCGGGGCCCTACTCCGGGGCTGTTGCCCTCGCCCCCCTACTCCAGCTCCCCTGGTCCGGTCCCGAGGTATGGGCCTGGAGAGACCCCTGTCCGGGGCCCTACTCCGGGGCTGTCGCCCTCGCCCCTCTGCTCCGGCCCCCCTGGTCCGGTCCCGAGGTCTGCGCCTGGAGAGACCCCCGTCCGGGGTCCTACTCCGGGGCTGTCACCCTCGCCCCTCGGTTCCAGCCCCCCTAAGCGATACTCTGTCCCCGTGTCCAGCCCCCCTCACTGGGCCTCGGTCCTCGTTTCCAGCCCCCCTCGTCGGGCCTCTGTCCCTGTGTCCAGCCCCCTCACCGGGCCTCTGTCCACGTTTCCAGCCCCCCTCACCGAGCCTCTGTCCCCGTTTCCAGCCCCCCTCTCCGGGCCTCTGTCCCCGCCTCCGGCCCCCCTCACCGGGCCTCTGTCCCACTCTCCAGTCCCCCTGATCCCGTGCCCCATTCGCCATTCTCCGGGCTCTCCTCTGGTCCTGTTCCTCGGCCCCCCTGCTATTATGCCCCTCCTTTTAGTTTAAATGAAGCTTTGGATTTGTAGATAACCTGTGCCTTGTTCCCAGCACAATACATTTAGTCTTGGAGATATTAAGGACAAGTCTATTACATACTACCCAGTCATGCACAACTTTAAGTTCTCTGCTCAAGTACATTGCATGATGGTGCAGCGTAATACAATGTCGAAACATCTGCATAAAGAACTGTTGTAGCACATTTGGTAGCCCATGATAGGTCATTAGTAAATACAGAGAAGAGCAAAGGTCCTAGGCAACTTCCTTGCGGAACGCCACACTCTAGACCTCTGCTACTGGACAGGCTGCCATTTAGGTACACCTTATGTGATCTAGAGGACAAATAACTTAGTATCCACTTTAAAGCAGAAGAGTTAAAACTAGGGATGTCCGATATTATCGGCCTACCGATATTATCGGCCGATATCGGCATTCAAATGTGATATCGGAAAATATCGGTATCGGTTTTCAAATTTTTATTTTTACATTTCTATAACCTTTATTTACCCTGGCAAGCAAGTAAGAACAAATTCAGATTTTATTTATTGTCAAAAGTATGCATAATGTTGTGTTAATTCCACAACAAGAGATATGTAATGTTAATTACCTGAAATTATTCCATTTTTTGGGGGGGGAAACCCTGCATATATCGGTATCGGTTGATATCGGTATCGGAAATTAAGAGTTGGACAATATCGGTATATCGGTATCGGTAAAAAAGCCAATATCGAGCATCCCTAGTTAAAACCATAACATTTAAGTTTCTCAACCAGTAGAGAATGGTCTAGCACATCAAATGCAGCACTAAAATCTAACAGCACAGCTCCCACCAGCATAGAGTTATCTATAGCTTTAAGCCAGTCATCAGTCATCTGTATCAAAGCAGTAGAAGTAGAGTGACCAGCTCTATAGGCATGTTGAGAATCTGTTGCAAGCTTGTTTGAAACAAAATACTCTTGAATTTGTGAATGCACCAACTTTTCCATGATTTTGCTCAAGACAGGTAAAATACTTATAGGTCTAGAATTTCCCTCATTAAAAGCAGCTTTGGTATCCTTAGGTAAAGGAAAAACCTTAGCCTCCTTCCACATCTTTGGACATAGGCCCCCATCCAAACATCTATTCATAATATAACATATAGAAGATGCTATGATACCAGCAGTCATTCTCAGCACTTTACTATCCAGGTTATCTAGGCCTGCTAACTTACTATCAGGAAGAGAGCGGAGTAACCGCTCCACCTCACTGACTTCAGCCTGATTTTGTCTTTCATTATAATATACTTAAGTTAATACAGTCATTTGTTTTAACCTCTTCCGCCGGTGCGGTCAGTTTTTTGCTGCCATTTTGTAATAGACATCGCTAGCTGTCGATCAGCGTTGGAATTTTTTAAAACTACACTTCCTGTAAGTTTCTATGGGGTTCAAGGTTCAAAGTTCTGTATGGATTATTTCAATAACTGTTATTATTCGGGATAATTCTACCACAAAAGGTAAAGTTTTTGACAAATATTGAAACACAGTTAGTTTCTCTTCCCTATTGTTAGCATGCAGCAACAATTAGATCTGAAATTTGTTTCAAAACGGTTGCACTGTAGCAGCTGGGTGGCTCAGTGGACATTGCGCTCGTCACCAACGCAAGAGACACTGGTATCGAATCCGGCTGTCAGCGTTGCCTCCGGCTCTGGCCGGCCGTCATACTGACTCAATTGGCAGAGTCAGCGGGAGGAGAGTCGATGGGTGGTAGTCTGGTCGTTGTAAACAGCGACTCCTACAGGTCAGTCAGGGCGCCTGCACAGCAAAGACAGGAAAATGGCGGGGGCAGTGTGAGCCTCCTACACGTTACTCCTCACCAAAGAGAGTCCGCACTGGCAGGTGAAAAGAAGTGACTGGCTGCCTCCACATGTATCGGAGGGGACATGTGATGGGCTTCTATCCTCCCTACGACCGGCCAGTGGGGGGCACATGCGAGCAACGATCAGGACAGGGGAGGGAGAATTGGCACAAGAGGTCAATTGGGATGGGAGAAAAATCACAGAAAAAGGAGGAGAAAAAGTAGATAAAAAAATAAAAAACTGTTGCACTGTGGTCAAAATAAAAAAGTACAGTAGATTACAGTAGATTTCATTATCTGTTCTTATGCACGCCTGGTGATACTAAATCCAAATTGAACTCGGGCATTTGAAAGATAATATATGTATATATATATATATAAATGTGCGAATTGGCTATAATAAGGTAATTTATAAGCCTGCTATTCTATATTCTATAATAATATTGGATGGGAGAATTCAGTACTGTATCTACAGAACCTTCTGTTTAATCATCTTCCCTTTATTAATTTCCTTAGATTTTTTGTACACATGATCTCAAGGAGGTACTGAACAAGATCAGTGGCAGTTTTTAATGTTTGGTCATTATTAGCATGGTGTTATTCACTGTCAAAGATGCAAAGAAAAATCATAATTAATATTCTCCTTTGTTTCATCACAATTTAAGCAAGCCTAGTAATAGACACAATATTTCTGACACTGGGAATACATTCACTGAGGTCCATAGATGTCCCTAGATACCAAGAATATGCAAATTGCCTTGTAGAAGTGGAGCAATATTACATTTACTTAGGTATGTATTTTAGATGGATTAGGTTAAGGTTGTTTGAAATATTCATAGCCTGCCTTAGTTTAGATACTTACCCACATAATAATCATTAAAATGATCTGCAATCTCACCTGGTTTCGTGAGAACAAATCCATTTGATTCCACTAAGGGTGTGCACACAGTTGACTTTCGACCCATCATTTCATTAACACTTTCAGTGCCACTCACGAGATTTCTCGGGTTTTTTTATAGGTGGTTGCATGCCACTCACGAGATTTCTCGTATTTTTATTTTTTTATTTTTTTTTGCGATCTGAAAAATGATTGCATCACCCGAGCCTACCCGAGTATAGCCGAGGGGCGCCGGCGATCACTGTGGAAAAAAGCGCCCCCTGTCGTCTCCCAGATGACATAAGTGATTTTGGAATGGACTCAATGAAAATGAATGGGGAAAAAAATCCGGTACTCCACATTTTCCAGTTCACTGATCCAGCCGGGGTTACTAGAGTTCATTCTGGAGCCTCAGATCCCCGCGGATCATGGAGTTCTACTGTATCGCGTTGGATCCATACACGTATCGATTTTTTCGAATGGTGATCAGGAATTGGAATATACCAGTTGGATACCATCTGATGTCAGGTAAGGACTCTATGTTATCAGTGGTAGGATAATCAGAGTAAGTTTGATGAAGTTATAAGCTGTTTTGTGAAATGTCTTCTTTCGGTTTCACTGTAAAAGTCCGTGAGGAAATCAACGGAGCGATTATCAGTGCGCGGCCGTAATGTGCGTGCGTGCACGTATAATATTGATCATCTAGCGTTTATTTGAAAACGATTCATAAAAAGGCAGACGAATATCAACGTTGTGGAATATTCCACTAAAAGACGATTTTCATAGAATGCTCCAGAATGAGCTGTTTTTTATATCAAAACGGGGGCTTTTCTAACTGCTCTGAAACGGCAACGACGCGATAAAAAAACAATCTGCCTTCACAGCACTGACTGGAAAATAGTCTTTGATAATGCGATGGGCAGATTAGACACATAGCCATAATTTAAAACATAGATTAGGCGATATTAACGTTAACATTGGCGCCGATGGTGGCATTCAAGCGGTAAAACGGAAAACCAGGCGTGGCGCTGAAAGTGTTAAAAACATTCCATGTTTGTTTGCTATCATTTCTCGCATCATATAACCTTTGTTTAAAATAGTTCCTTTTTTTTACCTTGTTGGTTAGTTTTGTCACCTGATTGCCTAAGGCACAGTATTTATGCCTGTCATCAATTGAACCAGAACTAACTGAGGCTTTTTTGGCCATGTCTCTCTCTTTCATTAGGGTCCTGAGACTGCTGTCAAGCCATGGGGCAGATCTATTTTTGACCATGAATCTTTTAAAAGGAGCATACTTGTTTACAACACTCATATATCTTGACATAAATAAATCCAGGGCAACTTCAGGGTCATCCTCACTACACACCATGTTCCAATCTATACTGGATATTTAATCAATAAATTATTTTAGCTTTAAGTTTTGGAACCATTGTCTTTCTAGTGACAGCTATTATATTGTGGTCACTGAAACCTACAGGGACAGAGACAGCCTTAGAGCATTGTTCAGAAACATTTGTGTAAATATGAGGCGGCCTCTCTTCCCTTAGTGTTGGACCATAGAGGCGGCCTCTCTTCCCTTGCGCTGCAGGACGATGAATGTAGAGGGCCGGTGAGAGGTATAGCAGGTCTTAGCCGACATCATCAATCACACGCTTAATGAGGACTTTAAAAGGGCTTCTCTATATATAACCAGCTGATACAGGAAGGAGAGGGATGGACCCATGAAGAAGACCGTGACCCCACTGGAGGAAAAGCAGCGATTACAAAACAACAGAGACAGACAGGATGATAAAGACCGAGCAGCTCGAGACACAAGCTCTATCTCTCTGTCTCTCTCTGTCTCTCTCTATCGCTCTCTCTCTCTCTCTCTCTCTCTCTCTCTCTCTCTCTCTCTCGCTCGCTCGCTCTCTCACGTCCCTCCCTCTCTCGTCCCTCTCTCTCGTCCCTTTCTCTCTCGTCCATCTCTCTCTCAACCCCCTCTCTCTCTTGTCGCTCTCACTCTCTTGTCCCTCTCTCTCTTTCATCCAACACAAGCTCTCTCATCCATCTGTCTCTCTCATCCCTCTCTCTTTCTCATCCCTCTCTCATCCCTCTTTCTCTCTCATCCATCTGTCTCTCTCATCCCACTTTCTTTCTTGTCCCTCTCTCTCTCTCGTCCCTCTCTCCCCGTCCCTCTCTCTCTCTTGTCCCTCTCTATCTCTTGTCCCTCTCGCTGTCTCTCTCATCCCTCTCTCGCTTGTCCCTCTCTCTCTCTCTCTATTGTCCCTCTCCTTCTTGTCCCTCTCTCTCTCTCGTCCATCTCTCTCTCTCTCGTCTCTCTCTCTCTCATCTCTCTTATCGCTCCCTCTCTCTCTCATCGCTCTGTCTCTCATTGCTCTCTCTCTCATCCCTCTCTCTCGTCCCTCTCTCGCTCATCCCTCCCTCTCTTTCTCATCGCTCTCTCTCTTCTCTCTATCTCTCATCCCTCTCTCTCTCATCGCACTCTCTCTCATCCCTCTCTCGCTCATCCCTCTCTCTCTTCTCTCTCTCTCTCTCTCTCTCCTTTCATCTGTCTCTGCGTGGGTCCCAGAATACACATGGGAGCTAAAACTGGCTCTGGGCTCGGTGATGAATTAGTCTCTCTCTCACCCCTCTGTCTCTCTCTTGTCCCTCTCTCCCTCTATCTACAGTATCTCTCTCTCTCATCCCTCTCTCTCGCTCATCGCTCTCTTTCTCATCGCTCTCTCTCTCATCGCTCTCTCTTGTCCCTATCTCTCTCTTGTCCCTCTATCTCTCTCGCTCTCATCGCTCTCTCTATCTCTCTTCGCTCTCTCTCTCATCCCTCTCTCGTCTCTCTATCTCTCTATCTCTCATCCCTCTCTCTCTCATCGCACTTTCTCTCATCGCTCTCTCTATCATCCCTCTCTCACTCATCCCTCTCTCTCTTGTCCCTCTCTCTCTTGTCCCTCTCTCTCTCTCTCCTTTCATCCGTCTCTGCATGGGTCCCAGAATACACATGGGAGCTAAAACTGGCTCTGGGCTCGGTGATGAATTAGCCAAGGTGTTATTTAGAGAGCAGGGGGGGGGGGGGGGGTGGAGAGAGAGAAGGAGAGAGGGGGTGGTGGAGATAGAGAGAAGGGGAGGGGGGTGGAGAGAGAGGGGGGTTGAGAAGAGAGGGAGATATAAAGGAGGGAGAGTGAGAGAGAGGGGGGATGGGAAGGTGAGAGAGATTTGGAAAGAGAGACAGAGAGAGTGAGAGAGAGAAAGAGAGAGAGGGTTGGGGAAAAGAGAAAGGGACAGAGAGAGAGAGAGAGAAACAAATGGGACAGAAAGACAGACATAGATACAAACAAAGATGAGAGAAAGAGAGAGAAAGACAGACATAGATACAAACAGAGATGAGAGAAAGAGAGAAAGACAGACATAGATACAGACAGAGATGAGAGACAGAAAGACAGACAGAGAGACAGACAGAGATGAGAGAAAGAGAAAGACAGACAGAGATACAGACAGAGAGATGAGAGAAAGAGAGAGAACAGCTACTGTTTAATCTGTTACTGTAGCTGGAATACAGTACAGGCCCACAGACACACAGTGACCCTTATTCTAACTCCCTCATCCATCACAACCAAGCTTACTGTGTGTGAGTGTGTGTGTGTGTGTGTGTGTGTGTGTGTGTGTGTGTGTGTGTGTGTGTGTGTGTGTGTGTGTGTGAGTGTGTGTGTGTGTGTGTGTGTGTGTGTGTGTGTGTGTGTGTGAGTGTGCATGCATGTGTGTATGTGTGTGTGCATGTGTCTACTAGGGATTCATGAGTGAGTGAGTGAGTGAGTGAGTGAGTGAGTGAGTGAGTGAGTGAGTGAGTGAGTGAGTGAGTGAGTGAGTGAGTGTGTGTGTGTGTGTGTGTGTGTGTGTGTGTGTGTGTGTGTGTGTGTGTGTGAGTGTGAGTGTGAATGCATGTGTGTATGTGTGTGTACGTGTCTACTAGGGATTCATATTCTTATGCCCCGGGAACAGAGCTTGCTTTTAAGGCACTTCCGCTACCAGTCAAAGCAGGTATCTCAGGAAGCAGGACTACATGACACAAGGACAAATAGACCTAGAAAATAGCCTTAGAAAACATATTATTTAATTATTTATTATAAACTTTGTATGCAAATTCAACTTAGCTGTGAGGCAAGGCCCGCGGTCCATAAACTCTATATAACTGATTCAAGGGTGAAGAAAAAGGTTGCAGCTTAAAATTATATATTAAAAAGACTCTCCAATATATGATGAGGCATAAAACCAATCCTGGGCACTGAATATGACTGAAGTCAGGGAGCGAAATTAACTTTTTGACTCACCGGCCAGTGGCGGGTAGATGGGAAGAATCTACCCGCCAAGCATATTTCTTACCTGCCAAATTTTGTTTGATTAAAAAAAAGATATATATATTTTATATAAAAAAATGTTTTTTAAATAAAATATATATTATATAATCATACTTGTAGTTGTATTATCTGCGAGACATCGCCACCACGCAATAAGTCAAAATGCTCGCTATCTGCAAACAGCTCCACTGTCTGTGTGTATACTTGAGTAGCCTCCAGCTCCAGCAAGGATTCTCCGGCCCTGCAGCTAGACCCTATATTCAGCTAGACCCTACATTCAGCATGCAAGGATTCTCCGGCGATGCAGCTGGACCCTATTGGTATAACGTTACGTTCTTTTGTCAAATCACATTCAACATGCCCTCAGCTAGAATACGCATTCAATCAATGTTATAAGACATTGATATCAGGAGCTATCTGTAGCTACTGCTAGCCCGGTAGATAACGTTAAGACAATTTAGTTTACTGGGACAGATAGATCTAACGGGAGCTAGCTAACGTGAGCTAGCTAACGAGGGAACGGAGGTATTATGCACTCGAGTCGACTATTGCTGGAGCATTTGTTGATATCAGCAGCTAGCCAGCTAGATACCGTTAGACAATGCCTCGTCATGTATTAAACTAAAAGTGAATAGTTGACTGAGTCATTGTTTAAACAGTAACGGTAGCTCATGGAGGTCCGATCTAAACTAGAGCAGACTGCCCGCATATCGCAATGGTGGCGTTTCAGGAAGTAAATAAGCCAAATGAGAGCTTCCGATTGGTCATTTGCTTTCTTTCTCATGAAACCAGTCACGTCACTCTACTGTGATTGGACCGTTGACTTGAGTGCAATGTGGGACTTGTAGTTTTTTAACAATCTCACGGCGGAGAAAAAAAAAGACGAGAGAGGCTATAATCTGTACTCGCACAATCAAAATAAGAGTATCGTTATGAACTACACGTCTACACGCCACACGGCGGGCAGCCCTCTAAGTGTCAAGCGCCAAAGGTAAAAACTGAGCGCCCCTGGCGGGCGGCAGGCTTTAGTTTCGGTCCCTGACTGAAGTCCTTTCTCAACATATATACAGGCCTGTGGAGCAGCAGTCTGGAGGATATTATAACTCTCTGAGGAAGCCTGGCTGGATCTAATGACAGGAGGGAGATGCTTGGTACTTCCTTTCTACTGTATGTATAGACATGTTTCTCGTCAGACTCTGTGTAAAAGGTAAAAGGGAGTGTAAGGGCTTGTGTCCACAGCGGAAGTTTTTTTCAAGACGGACCGCTGTGAAAAGCAAAAAAAAAAAGCTCAGAGCATTTTCCTGAGTCTCGCGACTGCCGCGGCTCAGCCACTTCCTCGATATTGATTGGTCAATCAAAAAAAGTTACCTTGATGAGCACCGCTCCTCTCGAAAAGTTTAACTATTGAACGCATAACGGTACCTTGACCTTCTCTTCCTGCTGTACTTCTCTTCCTGCCTCTCTTCCTGCTGTACCTCTCTTCCTGCTGTACCTCTCTTCCTGCTGTACCTCTCTTCCTGCTGTACCTCTCTTCCTGCTGTATCTCTCTTCCTGCTGTACCCATCTTCCTATTGTACCTCTCTTCCTGCTGTACCTCTCTTCCTGCTGTACCTCTCTTCCTGTTGTACCTCTCTTCCTGCTGTACCTCTCTTCCTGTTGTACCTCTCTTCCTGCTGTACCCATCTTCCTATTGTACCTCTCTTCCTGCTGTACCTCTCTTCCTGCTGTACCTCTCTTCCTGTTGTACCTCTCTTCCTGCTGTACCTCTCTTCCTGTTGTACCTCTCTTCCTGCTGTACCTCTCTTTCTGCTGTACTTCCTTGCTGTACCTATATTCCTGCTGTACCTCTCTTCCTACTGTACCTCTCTTCCTGCTGTACCTCTCTTCCTGCTGTACCTCACGTCCTGCTGTACCTCTCTTCATACTGTACCTATCTTCATACTGCACCTCTCTTCCTGCTGTACCTCTCTTCCTGCTGTACCTCTCTTCCTGCTGTACTTCCTGACCCTCTTCATACTGTACCTCTCTTCCTGCTGTACTTCCTGCTGTACTTCTCTTCCTGATGTACCTCTCTTCCTGCTGTACCTCTCTTCCTACTGTACCTCTCTTCCTGCTGTAACTCTCTTCCTGCTGTACCTCTCTTCCTGCTGTACCTCACTTCCTGCTGTACCTCTCTTCATACTGTACCTCTCTTCATAATGTACCTCTCTTCCTGCTGTACTTCCTGACCCTCTTCCTACTGTACCTCTCTTCCTGCTGTACTTCTCTTCCTGCTGTACTTCCTGCTGTACCTCTCTTCCTGTTGTACGTCTCTTCCTGCTGTACCTCTCTTCCTGCTGTACCTCTCTTCCTGCTGTACCTCTCTTCCTGCTGTACCTCTCTTCTTGCCTCTCTTCCTGCTGTACCTCTCTTCCTGTTGTACTTCCTGCTGTACCTCTCTTCCTGTTGTACCTCTCTTCCTGCCTCTCTTCCTGCTGTACTTCTCTTCCTGCTGTACCTCTCTTCCTGCTGTACCTCTCTTCCTGCCTCTATTCCTGCTGTACCTCTCTTCCTGCTGTACCTCTCTGTACCTCTCTTCCTGCTGTACCTCTCTTCCTGCTGTACCTCTCGTCCTGCCTCTCTTCCTGTTGTACCTCCCTTCCTGCCTCTCTTCCTACTGTACCTCTCTTCCTGCTGTACCTCTCTGTACCTCTCTTCCTGCTGTACGTCTCTTCCTGCTGTACGTCTCTTCCTGCTGTACCTCTCTTCCTGCTGTACTTCTCTTCCTGCTGTACTTATCTTCCTGCTGTACCTATCTTCCTGCCTCTCTTCCTGCTGTACCTCTCTTCCTGCTGTACTTCTCTTCCTGCTGTACCTATCTTCCTGCCTCTCTTCCTGCTGTACCTCTCTTCCTGCTGTACCTCTCTTCAAGCTGTACCTCTCTTCCTGCCTCTCTTCCTGCTGTACCTCTCTTCCTGCTGTACCTCTCTTCCTGCTGTATTTCTCTTCCTGCTGTACCTATCTTCCTGCCTCTCTTCCTGCTGTACCTCTCTTCCTGCCTCTCTTCCTGCTGTACCTCTCTTCCTGTTGTACCTCTCTTCCTGCCTCTCTTCCTGCTGTACCTCTCTTCCTGCTGTACCTCTCTTCCTGCTGTACCTCTCTGTACCTCTCTTCCTGCTGTACCTCTCTTCCTGCCTCTCTTCCTGCTGTACCTCTCTTCCTGCCTCTCTTCCTGCTGTACCTCTCTTCCTGCTGTACCTCTCTTCCTGCCTCTCTTCCTACTGTACCTCTCTTCCTGCTGTACCTCTCTTCCTGCTGTACCTCTCTTCCTGCCTCTCTTCCTGCTGTACCTCTCTTCCTGCCTCTCTTCATGCCTCTCAGGGACCTCAGGGACCTGGGCTTGAACTATGACCTCTGCCAGTGGGTCTTGGACTTCCTGACTGGCAGACCCCAGGTGGTGAGAGCAGGCAACTGCACCTCCTCATCCATCACCCTCAACATAGGGGCCCCCCAGGGCTATGTTCTGAGTCCCCTCCTCTACTCCCTGTACACACACGACTGTGTGGCTCAGCGGAGTAGCAATACAATCATCAAATTTGCTGACGACACAGTGGTGGTGGGCCTGATCTCTGCCAACGACGAGAGGGCCTACCTGGAAGAGGTCAAGGTCCTGGCGGGATGGTGCCAGGAAAACAGCCTCTCCCTGAACGTCAGCAAAACAAAGGAGATGATTGTGGACTTCAGGAGGTCGGGGGTCAAGGACTACAGCCCCCTCAGCATCGACGGGGCACCGGTTGAGAGAGTCAACAGCTTTAAGTACCTCGGAGCCTACATATCCGAGGACATGGACCACACACATTGACAGTGTTGTGAAGAAGGCACGACAACGCCTCTACTTCCTCAGGCGCCTAAGGAAGTTCCAAGTCAGTCAGAAGATCCTTAAGAACTTCTACTCATGTACAATAGAGAGCATCTTGACCGGCAACATCACCTCCTGGTTTGGGAATAGCACTGCACAAGACCGAAGCAGACTACAAAGAGTGACACGTTCAGCCGAACGCACAATTGGAGGGGGGCTCCCCACCCTCCAGAACATTTACAACAAGCGTTGCAAGGGCAAGGCTAAGAGAATCATTAAAGACTCCAGTCACCCGAACAACTGCCTCTTTGAACTGCTGCGGTCAGGCAAGCGATACCGGAGTCTCAAGGCGAGCACAGAAAGACTCAGAAGAAGCTTCTATCCCCAGGCCATCAGGCTGCTAAACGAACAATGAACACTACACAACAACAACCACCAAACGCACATAGCACACACATCCACACGCACACACTCACTTTAAACAAACACACTGTAGCACCCACTCCACACACTTTATAGCACACACCCACTTTAAACAAACACACTGTAGCACCCACTCCCCACACTTTATATTTATTGATGAAGGATTGCACTACAACTCGTACACCTTACTGTAAATTGTACCTAAATTGTACCTCATCCCATTTCTGCTTTGCACTATATAGTACTGTACATTAGTACACTGCATAGTATTGTATATTATATGGTAACTCAGATCATTGTACATATGTCTATACCGAACACTGTGACCTCATTTTCTTCTTCTAAATTACATGCTATACTATGTTATTTGATACTATCTTGTCTAGCACAGTCTCTGGAGCGTAACAGTAAGAAGCATTTTGTATGAAAGTATTCTGTAATTCTGTATGACAACTATTAAAGAAACTTGAAACCTCTCTTCCTGCTGTACCTCACTTCCTACTGTACCTCTCTTCCTGCTGTACCTCTCTTCCTGTTGTACCTCTCTTCCTGCCTCTCTGCCTGCTGTACCTCTCTTCCTGCTGTACCTCTCTTCCTGCCTCTCTTCCTGCTGTACGTCTCTTCCTGCTGTACCTCTCTTCCTGCTGTACCTCTCTTCCCGCCTCTCTTCCTGCTGTACCTCTCTTCCTGCCTCTCTTCATGCCTCTCTTCCTGCTGTACCTCTCTTCCTGCTGTACCTCTCTTCCTGCTGTACCTCTCTTCCTGTTGTACCTCTCTTCCTGCTGTACCTCTCTTCCTACTGTACCTCTCTTCCTGTTGTACCTCTCTTCCTGCTGTACCTCTCTTCCTGCTGTACCTCTCTTCCTGTTGTACCTATCTTCCTGTTGTACCTCTCTTCCTGCTGTACCTCTCTTCCTGCTGTACCTCTCTTCCTGATGTACCTCTCTTCCTGCTGTACCTCTCTTCCTACTGTACCTCTCTTCCTGTTGTACCTCTATTCCTGCTGTACCTCTCTTCCAGCTCTTTTCCTGCTGTACCTCTCTTCCTGCTGTACCTCTCTTCCTGCCTCTCTTCCTGCTGTACGTCTCTTCCTGCTGTACCTCTCTTCCTGCTGTACCTCTCTTCATGCCTCTCTTCCTGCTGTACCTCTCTTCCTGCCTCTCTTCATGCCTCTCTTCCTGCTGTACCTCTCTTCCTGCTGTACCTCTCTTCCTGCTGTACCTCTCTTCCTGCTGTACCTCTCTTCCTGTTGTACATCTCTTCCTGCCTCTCTTCCTGCTGTACCTCTTCCTGCCTCTCTTCCTGCTGTACCTCTCTTCCTGTTGTACCTCTCTTCCTGCCTCTCTTCCTGCTGTACCTCTCGTCCTGCTGTACCTCTCTTCCTGCCTCTCTTCCTGCTGTACCTCTCTTCCTGCTGTACCTCTCTTCCTGTTGTACCTCTCTGTACCTCTCTTCCTGCTGTACCTCTCTGTACCTCTCTTCCTGTTGTACCTCTCTTCCTGCCTCTCTTCCTGCTGTACCTCTCTTCCTGCTGTACCTCTCTTCCTGCCTCTCTTCCTACTGTACCTCTCTTCCTGTTGTACCTCTCTTCCTGATGTACCTCTCTTCCTGCTGTACCTCTCTTCCTGTTGTACCTCTCTTCCTGCTGTACCTCTCTTCCTGCTGTACCTCTCTTCCTGTTGTACCTATCTTCCTGTTGTACCTCTCTTCCTGCTGTACCTCTATTCCTGCTGTACCTCTCTTCCTGATGTACCTCTCTTCCTGCTGTACCTCTCTTCCTACTGTACCTCTCTTCCTGTTGTACCTCTATTCCTGCTGTACCTCTCTTCCTGCTGTACCTCTCTTCCTACTGTACCTCTCTTCCTGTTGTACCTCTCTTCCTGCTGTACTTCTCTTCCTACTGTACCTATCTTCCTGATGTACCTATCTTCCTGCTGTACCTCTCTTCCTGCTGTACCTCTCTTCCTACTGTACCTCTCTTCCTGTTGTACCTCTCTTCCTGCTGTACTTCTCTTCCTACTGTACCTCTCTTCCTGATGTACCTCTCTTCCTGCTGTACCTCGTTTCCTGCTGTACCTCTCTTCCTGCTGTACCTCTCTTTCTGCTCTACTTCCTGCTGTACCTCTCTTCTTGCTGTACCTCTCTTCCTGCTGTACTTCCTGATGTACCTCTCTTCCTGCTGTACCTCTCTTCCTGCTGTACCTCTCTTCATACTGTACCTCTCTTCCTGCTGTACCTCTCTTCCTGTTGTACCTATCATCCTGCTGTACCTATCTTCCGGCCTCTCTTCCTGCTGTACCTCTCTTCCTGCTGTACTTCTCTTCCTGCCTCTCATCCTGCTGTACCTCTCTTCCTGCTGTACCTCTCTTCCTGCTATACCTCTCTTCCTGCTGTACCTCTCTTCCTGCTGTACTTCCTGCTGTACTTCCTACTGTACCC
This sequence comes from Notolepis coatsorum, assembly GCF_963971535.1. NCBI lineage: Eukaryota > Metazoa > Chordata > Actinopteri > Aulopiformes > Paralepididae > Notolepis > Notolepis coatsorum. The sequence continues at coordinate 98,037,909 of NC_140173.1, read as the reverse complement.
ATCTTCCTGCTGTACTTCTATTTCTGCTGTACTTCCTGCTGTACCTCTCTTCCTGCTGTACCTCACTTCCTGCTGTACCTCTCTTCATACTGTACCTCTCTTCCTGCTGTACCTCTCTTCCTGCCTCTCTTCCTGCTGTACCTCTCTTCCTGTTGTACCTCTCTTCCTACTGTACCTCTCTTCCTGCCTCTCTTCCTGCTGTACTTCCTGCTGTACCTCTCTTCCTGCTGTACCTCACTTCCTGCTGTACCTATCTTCATACTGTACATCTCTTCCTGATGTACCTCTCTTCCTGCTGTACCTATCTTCCTGTTGTACCTCTCTTCCTGCTGTACCTCTCTTCCTGCCTCTCTTCCTGCTGTACCTCTCTTCCTGCTGTACCTCTCTTCCTGCCTCTCTTCCTGCTGTACCTCTCTTCCTGTTGTACCTCTCTTCCTGTTGTACCTCTCTTCCTGCCTCTCTTCCTGCTGTACCTCTCTTCCTGTTGTACCTCTCTTCCTGTTGTACCTCTCTTCCTGCCTCTCTTCCTGCTGTACCTCTCTTCCTGCTGTACCTCTCTTCCTGCCTCTCTTCCTGATGTATCTCTCTTCCTGCCTATCTTCCTACTGTACCTCTCTTCCTGCCTCTCTTCCTGCTGTACCTCTCTTCCTGCTGTACCTCTCTTCCTGCTGTACTTCTCTTCCTGCCTCTCTTCCTGATGTACCTCTCTTCCTGCCTCTCTTCCTGCTGTACCTCTCTTCCTGCTGTACCTCTCTTCCTGCCTCTCTTCCTGCTGTACCTCTCTTCCTGCTTCTCTTCCTGCTGTACCTCTCTTCCTGCTGTACCTCTCTGTACCTCTCTTCCTGCTGTACCTCTCTTCCTGCTGTACCTCGCTGTACCTCTCTTCCTGCTGTACCTCTCTTCCTGCTGTACCTATCTTCCTGCTGTACCTCTCTTCCTGCTTCTCTTCCTGCTGTACCTATCTTCCTGCTGTACCTCTCTTCCTGCTGTACCTCTCTTCCTGCTGTACCTCTCTTCCTGACTCTCTTCCTGCTGTACCTCTCTTCTTGCCTCTCTTCCTGCCTCTCTTCCTGCTGTACCTCTCTTCCTGTTGTACCTCTTGTCCTGCCTCTCTTCCTGCTGTACCTCTCTTCCTGTTGTACCTCTCTTCCTGCCTCTCTTCCTGCTGTACCTCTCTTCCTGTTGTACCTCTCTTCCTGCCTCTCTTCCTGCTGTACCTCTCTTCCTGCTGTACCTCTCTTCCTGCTGTACCTCTCTTCCTGTTGTACCTCTCTTCCTGCCTCTCTTCCTGCTGTACCTCTCTTCCTGCTGTACCTCTCTTCCTGCCTCTCTTCCTGCTGTATCTCTCTTCCTGTTGTACCTCTCTTCCTGCCTCTCTTCCTGCTGTACCTCTCTTCCTGCTGTACCTCTCTTCCTGCTGTACCTCTCTTCCTGTTGTACCTCTCTTCCTGCCTCTCTTCCTGCTGTACCTCTCTTCCTGCTGTACCTCTCTTCCTGCCTCTCTTCCTGCTGTACCTCTCTTCCTGTTGTACCTCTCTTCATGCCTCTCTTCCTGCTATACCTCTCTTCCTGCTGTACCTCTCTTCCTGCCTCTCTTCCTGTTGTACCTCTCTTCCTACTGTACCTCTCTTCCTGCCTCTCTTCCTGCTGTACCTCTCTTCCTGCTGTACCTCTCTTCCTGCTGTACTTCTCTTCCTGCCACTCTTCCTGCTGTACCTCTCTTCCTGCTGTACCTCTCTTCCTGTTGTAACTCTCTTCCTGTTGTACCTCTCTTCCTGCCTCTCTTCCTGCCTCTCTTCCTGCTGTACCTCTCTTCCTGCCTCTCTTCCTGCTGTACCTCTCTTCCTGCTGTACCTCTCTTCCTGCCTCTCTTCCTGCTGTACCTCTCTTCCTGCTTCTCTTCCTGCTGTACCTCTCTTCCTGCTGTACCTCTCTGTACCTCTCTTCCTGCTGTACCTCTCTTCCTGCTGTACCTCTCTGTACCTCTCTTCCTGATGTACCTCTCTTCCTGCTGTACCTATCTTCCTGCTGTACCTCTCTTCCTGCTTCTCTTCCTGCTGTACCTATCTTCTTGCTGTACCTCTCTTCCTGCTGTACCTCTCTTCCTGCTGTACCTCTCTTCCTGCTGTACCTCTCTTCCTGACTCTCTTCCTGCTGTACCTCTCTTCCTGCTGTACCTCTCTTCCTGCTTCTCTTCCTGCTGTACCTCTCTTCTTGCCTCTCTTCCTGCTGTACCTCTCTTCCTGCTGTACCTCTCTTCCTGCTGTACCTCTCTTCCTACTGTACCTCTCTTCCTGCTGTACCTCTCTTCCTGCTGTACCTCTCTTCCTGCTGTACCTCTCTTCCTGCTGTACCTCTCTTCCTACTGTACCTCTCTTCCTGCTTCTCTTCCTGCTGTACCTCTCTTCCTGCTGTACCTCTCTTCCTGCTGTACCTCTCTTCATGCCTCTCTTCCTGCTGTACCTCTCTTCCTGCCTCTCTTCCTGCTGTACCTCTCTTCCTGACTCTCTTCCTGCTGTACCTCTCTTCCTGCTGTACCTCTCTTCCTGCTTCTCTTCCTGCCTCTCTTCCTCTTCCTGTAAATTCCTCAGACAATACCAGCACAACAACATTACTGCCATGCTGTAAACTCCTCAGAGACTGATAGAACAATACCAGCACAACATCATTACTGCCATGCTGTAAACTCCTCAGAGACTGATAGAACAATACCAGCACAACATCATTACTGCCATGCTGTAAACCAAAGCTGTAAACCCACTGGATCTATATGTCATACAATCAGTCTATTCATCATATTACCAACTATGTTTATTCCTGTGTGAGTTCATTATTCATATCAATGTGTGAATTAAACATAGGCAGGGACATCCATGGGACTCTTATGATAATCTCATTAACTGCGGGTGTGTGTGTGTGTTAGTGTTGTCAAAAATATCGAAAAATCGATACATATCGATTCTGAATATTTAAAACGGTTTCGATACTCATTTCCCGCAATATCGATACTTTCTGCAGTATCGATACCAGCTGGCTTGCTCGCAGTGTTCTACCGCAAGTTGTTGACAGACACACGCTGCTGCAGAACACGCTTGCCCCTCCTCCTCCGCCTCAGAGACCCGTCTTCACTGTCTTCTTGTCAACAAAGCATTAAACATTAAACCATTAACTTTAGTTTAATACATGAGACGTTGTCTACTGATGACTCATAATATCAACAGCTGATTCGTTGTTAGTAACGTTACAGCTATTAGCTAACGTTAGCTAATCGTTCTTCCGTTAGCTTATGCTAGCTAGCTGGCCACCTTATAATTCACAATATAATTACTTCATGGAAATGGAGTAACGTTAACGCTATGTCGAGTTCATACTACACTACACGTATGAACTCGACATAACGTTAACGTTACCCCGTTTCCATGAAGTGTTTAATTAGCAGAAATCTTGTTGAAAATGTAACGTTAATGCTCCGAGCATAGCTCCGCAAACCGTCATGAAATTGTTGTAGTCATATTGTAGTCTTTTAGTCTTATTAACTAAAAGATTTTAACCAAATAAAAAGCAGCAGCACTATTGCATAACTGAGTCATGTTCAGTGATGGGAATAACGGCGCAATAAGTAACGGCGTTACTAACAGCGTTAGTTTTTTCAGTAACGAGTAATCTAACAGATTACTCTTCCAATCTTAATAACGCTGTTACCGTTACTGCAAAAAAATGCGGCGCGTTACTATGAATGAACCTGTTTCTTTCATCAGACAGATATCTGCGCTGAGAGGCAATATGTTCTTCCTTGTTTAGTGGGCAGTGCACGAGCCAAGCACAAACATGCTGACGATTGGCTGAGGTTGAGTAAAATGTCATGGTAAGCCAATCAGAGGTAGAGGTGGGCGGGTGTCTAAAGCATCCAGAGTCTGACACACAGCGCGACAACACGAGCGATTCAGTCAGCGTGAGACCGCGGGTCCGTGTAGTGTACGTTTTGAGCCCAAATAATCCAAAACTAATCCAACGGAACAACACGAGCGACTCATTCCGCGTGAGACTGCGGGTCCATGAGCGTTTTTTGTTCTGCAGCGCAGGGCAGTAGTGGCTCTACTGCTGACAGGCTCAACATAGTGCTGCACTTCCTGGTTTAATAGCACAGTCTGGTGCGCAGAGATATATATCTGTATGTCATGCATGTCTTAAATGTCATGATTAGATTAGTTTAGATGATTCGATTAGATTCTTATATCTGTATGTTGTGTATGTCATAAATGTCATGAATTGAAAATGGGGGACCCTGATGTAAACAAGACGAAAGTCTTTCTCTGATCTGCATCCCCTTAACAATTGTGTGTATTGAGCCGTACTGTATTGTACCCATTCTGCAATCTGTTCATTAAAATGTTCAATCAATCAGTATATATTTGTTATTTATTTTTGGTATAGTGCTTAACAAGCATAATTTAATGTTGCCCAGTTGTGGCCTGTTGAGGGGCAATACATATCAAAAGTTCCAAAACATCTATTGTATTTGCATGATGCATTATATAAACATAGTAATTATAATATCTACATACATGGCATTTGATTGGAGGCTAGTCTCACTTTGTCCCACAGCAACATTAAAATAGTTTAGATTTGTGTATGTTGTTTATGTAAAATATTTAAAGTAACGCAATAGTTACTTTCTGAAGTAACTAGTTACTTTTATAATTTGTAACTGAGTAAGTAATTTAGTTACTTTTTGGAAGAAGTAACTAGTAACTGTAACTAGTTACTTTTTAAAAGTAACTTGCCCAACACTGGTCATGTTTGCTATGTATTTCTTTCTTTAGGGGAGTAGGACATTTGTTTCACAGTTTTAGCATGATGTTTTATAGATAGCTAGGTTAAACACAGGTTTTTGTTTTTAAGAGGGGGGGTTTGATTTGATTTAGATTAGATAATTTAGTTATTTTTAAATGTCTGATCTAAAGAGAAACAAAGGGTTTTAAACGTGGTATATTTATCTTCTCGTATAGTACCAGAGAGAAGCTGAGGAGAATCAACCAGCAACAAAAGCAAAATTTGTAAAAATAAATAAATAAAAAAATATTATAAATTTAGCATTTTCGTGGTATCGAAAATGGTATAGAATATCGATACTTTTCAAGGTATCGTATCGAAGTTCGAAATTCCAGTATCGTGACAACACTAGTGTGTGTGTGTGTGTGTGTGTGTGTGTGTGTGTGTGTGTGTGCAAGTGTGTGTGCAAGTGTGTGCATGAGTACACATTTGTGTGTGTGTGTGTGTGTGTGTGTGTGTGTGTGTGTGTGTGTGTGTGTATAATGTGTGTGTGTGTGTGTGTATGCGCAAGTGTGTGCATGAGTGCATGTTTGTGTGTGTGTGTGTGTGTGTGTGTGTGTGGTGAGTGTATGTGTGTGTGTGTGTGGTGAGTGTATGTGTGTGCGTGTGTGGTGAGTGCATGTGTGTGTGTGTGGTGTGTGTGTGTGTGTAGGTGCGTGTGTGTGTGTAGGTGTGTGTGTGTGTGTGTGTGTGTGTGTGTGTGTGTGTGTGTGTGTGTGTGTGTGTGTGTGTGTGTGTTTGTGTGTGTGGTGAGTGTATGTGTGTGTATGTTTAATATTCACCAGCTGCATCTGAAAATAGCTCACTGGAAAAGTGTACGTAACCACAACTCAACCAGGGATGTCTTGAACGTTGTAGACAGTGTTTCACCGTCTGACTAGTAAACTGAAACAGACCAACATTAGTGAGGGAGATTCTGTGCTAAAACATAATTCCAGGGTTCGTCCTCCACTGTAAAGTAATACTCTTGAACATTATCATACTAATAAATGCCTAGTTGGAGAAATCGTGATCTTAATGGTACACAACTTCCCAGAGTTGTGCTATAATCGCCTTAACCAACGGTTGTTGTTTGGTACGATACCAGTAACTCACCATACCAGTAACTCACCATACTAGTAACTCACCATACCAGTAACTCACCATACTAGTGTCATGAACCAAACTCAAGGTACAGACAAAACAAGGGAGACCACACAAGTACTTGAGGATATTTAAAGAAAAGTAATTTAATTATGCTCTTAAACTATCTATAAACTAAAGAAATTAAAGAATGAATGGATCAGTAATATCAGTAATGTAGTGAGTGCATGAATGAGTCAGTGTGTGGTGCGTGTAAGTGATAGTATGAGAAACAAACAAACCAAATGAAACAAAACAAAATGTCATGACCAGCTTGGAGGAGAGAGAAGCCAGTCCTTTTGCACCGGTGTGCCTCCTCCTCCTGACACACCTGATTAGGTGTGTCTGATTGCCAAGGTGCCATGCTGTGAATGACAGACAGGTTAGTACAGGTATATTCCAGGTATATCCCTGAATTAACCTGTAGGAGAGGGACACTAGTAACTCGCCATACCAGTAACTCACCATACCAGTAACTCACCATACTAGTACAGGGCTCTACGCTAACCTTTTTCCAAAGGAGCACATGTGCTCCTAAATAAAAAAAAATAGGAGCGCACAAAGAAATTTAAGAGCACCCAAACATATTTAGGAGCACAGTAAAAATATTTCAAGTAACAGAGTTTTTTTTTTTTTTTCAAAAATAAATGTATATTTGTACTGTGCGTGCATGTGTGTAAATTAGCTCTTGCTACAACCCTGCATGTTTACATTTTGTATTTTGTACTTGATGTTCATTAACATGTGCTGTCCCTATCAAATAAACTATCAAATCAAACTACTGCTACAAAAGGTTCAGTCACTTAACTTTAGCTTTTGCCCCTTTTATGCATACAATGCATATGTTTTGGCTGCGTTGCTCTTCTAGAAAAATAATCCTTTCAGGGTTGCCTATTGCAATACTGTACACCTCCAGTACAGAAACATTGTTTATGAGTTTGCGTGTCAGGTAGACCATTGATTGACAGTCGAGTCTGCCAATTACATCACACCACTTGCACTCCGGCCGTCCGGCGCTGCAGCTGGACCCTATTGCCCATCTATTGATTGATTGATTGATTGAAAAGTTTATTAACAGATTGCAGAATGGGTACAGTACAGTACAGCTCAATACATACAATTGTTAAGGGGATGCAGACCAGAGAAAGACTTTCGTCTTGTTTACATCAGGGTCCCCCATTTTCAATTCATCATAACATATATGACATACATGACATACAGATTGACAGTACTGCTACATCTATACATTTATGACATATCAGATTTGCAAATACAGTACTGTTTGTGATACAAAAGTGTCCAGAAAAGGAGTGTATATACATTTGGCATAGAAACTGTACATTGGAGGAGGTTGGTTGGGTGGGGTGGGGTTGGGTGGGTTGGGTGAGGGCTGTACATTGGAGGTGGGGGGGGGGGGGGGGTTGGGAAGGGGACACACACACATTTTACACTGTACATTGGAATATTGACAAAGCCTTACTTGGTCATTTACTGTACAACTAGGTTAGGACATTTGTAGGGGCCAGTTTCGAATTGCAGTCTCACGTAGGTGTTTTTTGAGAGTGTTTTTGAAGGTGGGTAGTGATTCACATTCCTTTACAGCTTTAGGTAGGGCGTTCCACATTGATGTGGCATAATTGCGAAACGTGTTTAGTCCCTTGTTTGAGCCGAATCTGGGTTTTACATGATTTGTGGAGCTCCCTCTGGTGTTGTGATCGTGGTATTCACTGACCTTTGGGAAGTATTTTGACATGTACATGGGTACCTTGGTCGCGTAGTGTATCTTGTAGACCAGGCCCATTGCAAGTTGCTGTACTCTGTCGTCTACTCTAAGCCATCCTAGGTTGTCAAAGTGGGCAGGGGTGAGGTGGGTTCTAGGAGTCAGGTCAAGTAGTAGTCTGACTAGCTTGTTTTGAGATGTTTGTAATTTGTTTTTTAGTGCCTTTGAGGTGCTTTGGTACCATGAGGTGCAAGCATAGTCGTAGTACCCTTGAATGAGTGCTCCTGCTAGAGTCTTCAGGGTATTCTTGTTTACCAGAGAGGAGATCCGGTACAAGAATCGCGTTCGTTGGTTGACTTTTTTTATTACATTGGATGCCATTTTGTCACAGGAAAGATTAGCCTCTAGGATGGAACCCAGGTAGGTAATTTCATCTTTCCTTGTGATAATATTGTCACCCACTGTAACCGAGAAGCCGTCGGTCTTGCTGAGTTTGTTATTTGAACCGAAGAGAATGGACTCTGTTTTGCCCATGTGTAATGATAGTTTGTTGTCGGCGAGCCATATGCAGATTTTGCCTAGTTCCGAGCTGAGGGCTTTTTCAACCTGTAACTTGTTCTTGTCAGAGACCAGCAGGGCTGAGTCGTCCGCAAACAGGAACAAGTTGCAGTCACAAGCTGACGACATGTCATTTGCATAAATTAGGAATAGTAGCGGTCCTAGTATGCTTCCTTGTGGAACACCACAGCTCACTGTGAGGGGGGGGGATAGGGTACCGTTTACTTCCACCATCTGTTCCCTCCCCTCCAGGTAGGATTGTATCCAGCTCACTGATAAACTATCAAAACCAATTGCTTTTAGCTTGTCAATCAGAATGGTGTGATTGACAGTGTCGAAGGCCTTTTGTAGGTCCAGCATGACCATGCCGCAGTATTTGCCCGCGTCCACCTCTTGTTTGATGTGGTCGTTCAAGTAGAGAAGGCATGTGTCAGTGGAGTGGGATGTTCTGAAGCCAGATTGGAATTCGTAGATTAGATTTTTTTCCGCGAGGTACTTTTCGATCTGTTCGTATACTATTTTTTCCATGACTTTCGAGATGGATGTAAGGATAGAAACAGGGCGGTAGTTACCCGGGTCTAATTTGCTGCCCTTTTTGTGCAGGGGTGTTACTCTCGCAATTTTGAAGTCCTTGGGGACGTGTCCCTGTTTTATGGAGAGGTTTATTATGTGTGTGATGACTGGGGTGATGGCTGCTGCTGAGTCTCTGAGGAATTTGGAGGGGATGTTGTCATGGCCAGTGGCCTTGTTTGGTTGGAGGGCGCTCAGTTTTTTGAGTACCTCATCTGTAGTTACTATTTCCAGTTTGAAGTCGTCTTTGTGGACGCCTAGGTTCATGTAGTATGCTACTATGTGTTCTACCCCATACTGCCCTGAGTGGGAGGGTAGTTTGTTTACCAGTGTTGTGGCTATGTTTGTGAAGAAAGTGTTTAAGTAATTGGCTACATCCAGCTTGTCTGTGATGAGCGTGTTGTCCGTCTTTATGTTTATGTTTGAGAACCTGGTTTTGAGTTTTTTACTGCAGCCTAGTTGATTGTTGAGTAATTTCCAAAGTTCACGTGGTTTATTTTTGTTTTCCTCGGTTTTGTCATTGATGAAATTTTTTTTAGCAGTTTTGATCATGGAGTTTACGTCATTTCTTAGTCTGTTTCTTTCTAGTTTGAGTTCAGTCACGTGGTCTTGGAGTTCACTGCTCGTGCTTTTGGTAAGCTTTGACTGACTTTTACGAAACTCAGAGCATTTTTTGTCTCTGGCTTTCATAGCGGTCAGTATTTCAGTGTGCATCCATGGCTCAGCGCGATTTTTTACCCTGGTGGTTCTTAGGGGGGCCATTTTGTTTAGTATTGATGAAAATTTGGTTTTGAAGCCAAGCCAAGTTTCTTCAACCAGTGTACCATTGAGTTCATCTGACCAGTCCAGACTCTCCAGTTCAAGGTTAAAGGCCTCGCTAGAGTAGGTTTTGAGGTCTCTAGATGTGACTGTTTTGTGACAGCCAGCCTTTAGTTTTAGCTTTTTGCGGGTACAGAATATCATGTAATGATCACTTAACCCGCATGCTATAACCCCTTTACTGGAGATCTTGGACTTGTCAGAGGTCAGTATGAGGTCAATGGTAGTCTGAGTTGATTCACATATCCTTGTGGGTTGGGTGATTAGTTGGCTGAGGCCGTGCAGATCACAAAACCTATTGAAGGATTTGAAGACGGGTGCATTTTTTTGTTGCATATCCGTGTTCCAATCCCCAATAAGAATTTTTTCCGCATCCTCAGCTCCAGCTAAGCACACATCCAGAGTATCATAAAAGCCAGTTTGATCTGGCGGTCTGTATATTGTGCCGACTAGAACAGATTTTGCCCTTTCAAATAAAATTTCCACCCATACGGTTTCAATTGTCTCATGATGAAGGTCAGTACGGGTAATGAATTTGGTGTCCTTATGTATGTACATACAAACACCACCTCCATACTGGTTTCTGTCATTACGGACTATAGTATAGTTCTCTATTTCTATTTCAGGGTCTGTTACAGATGGATCAAGTTTAGTTTCAGTAAAGCATATTATGTCTACCTTACCGCTCATAAACAGGTTTCTTAATTCGTCCAGCTTATGCTTAATGCTGTTTACATTAAGGTGAAAGATGTGTAGTCCGTTTTTATTAGCTGTGTTATTGATGTTTTCGAGTTCCAGGTAACTGTCTTCTGGTGCTGCTGTGGGGGAGGGAGGGGGGGGGCTTTGTTGTTGTCTCCGTGAGGTCTGTGTGTTGGTGTGTGGGGAGGGGGAGTCCTTTGTCCTGTCTTTTCTGGCGGCAACCTTTTGTTCTCCTGGGCTGGTAAACATAGCCAGCCTGGCTAGGTTGGCTAGTTTATCAGGCGATTTGTCCGTGGGGTTGCCGGTTGGGGGGGCTTTGTTGACGTGGGTGGGAAGGGGGGAGGGGGGGGTCGGGACCCGCGCCGTGCTGGTACAACAAAGGACTCGGTCCAGAGTCCTTTGTTCCTGGATGTTTTCGCCGTTAGCTCCGCTGGCTAGCCGGCTATCGGGCGTCGAGATGTTTAAATCCCGCGTCGGGATGGTCGTCATGGTTTCGACCCTCGGTTCACCTCCTCTCGTCTCTGCCTCACGTGTGCTCGTCTGCTGCGGCGTCATTTGGGAAGAGTTGCCGTCCGCGCAGTGGATGTAGCCACAGGTTGAGTTGTTGATATTGGTCGCGATGGTAACCTCCCTCGCTTCTTGCGCTGCCAGACCAATACTTCTCGCCTGAGTTCTGGTCAAGACCGGGCCTGGGTTTAGATGAATGTCTCCCGAGAGTAGCAGGATAAGGGACAAAAAGGTCTTTCGGTCCATTCTGCCATTCGGGGGTCTGTTCTTTCTTTCAGGATTGGCCGTTAATGTTGCGTGAACGGTCGCTGTCCCCACGGCCAGGTGCTTGTGCTCCGTGCCGTTTTGGAAATAAAAGTCGCTGTGTACCTCCTTTTCTATTTTTGCTCTTCTCTCCTCTTCTGTCTGGTTATGCTTCATCGTTGAGTAGAGGTACGAATCCGTTATCCAAAACATAACGAGGAGAAAATGTGCGCAAAATCTCTTTTGTTTGCTGTATTGACGAGGGCTCCGGGAGCTCAGGAATTTGCGACCGCTCATGGCTAACGCTGCTAATCTATGCTGTTGATAACGCTAGCCAAGTTATTATACACACAGATACACAGTGGGCCAGTGACTTTGGTGTAGGGGTGTAACAATGCATCGATCCTAAGGGGGAAATTCAACTGCATCGATTTGAAAATGTTAGAATAGATTATCGCAATTTTAATGTGTACACGTTGTTATTGTCATGTCCGTTACAGCCAACACACCGACATACGCTACTGCATCAACGTTATGATTAACAAAGCAAAGCATTCGTTTTGTTGCATTAACGTTATATTACTATTGCTATCGATAAATCTAGGTGTTCTAAAATCTATTGCTATTGGTAAGAGAGAGACTATAATAAGTTAGTGTCTCGGAAAACGAGAGCCCTGATCGCAATGGCGGAGTTTCAGGAAGTAAACAAGCAAAATGAGAGCTTCCGATTGGTCATTTGCTTTATTTCCCATGAAACCAGTCACTTCACTCTATTGTGATTGGACCGTTGGCTTGAGTGCAATGTGGGACTTGTAGTTTTTTAACGATTCTCAGCGGAGAAATAAAAAGTACGACCGAGGCTGTAATCTGCACTCGCACACCGTGCTCGTAATTGAGTTTTGAGGTTCGCGGACACATATTTTTTAGGGGCATATACGAGCAATATGGTCGCACTGTAGAGCCCTGTAGTAACTCACCATACTAGTAACTCACCATACCAGTAACTCACCCTACTAGTAACTTACCATATACCAGTAGCTCACCATACAATACCAGTAACTCACCATACCAGTAAATCACCATACAATACCATTACCAACTCACCATACGATACCAGTAACTCACCATACCAGTAAATCACCATACAATACCAACTCACCATACAATACCAGTAACTCACCATACCAGTAAGTCACCATACAATACCAACTCACCATACAATACCAGTAACTCACCATACCAGTAAATCACCATACAATACCAACTCACCATACAATACCAGTAACTCACCATACCATACCTCCGCTGGGGAAGAGCACACACTCTCTGTGACAGAGCACAACGTGAGGAGAGTGTTTATATGGGTGAACACTAGGAAATATGCAGGCCCAGATGGCATAACAGGGTGAATACTTAAGTCCTGTGCTAACTAGCTAGCCCCAGTGTTTACCACTATATTCAACCTATCCCTGGCCACATCCGTGGTCCCTGACTGCTTCAAGGTGTCCACTATAATCCCTGTACCAAAAACACCTCCCCAGCTGGCCTAAATGACTACAGACACTCACCTCTGTGGTCATGAAATGCTTTGAGAGGCTGGTCAAGGAGCTGATCGTGGATTTTAGGAGAATACAGCAGGCATTGTATTGTATTTTATTCGTATTACTTATCATGTCTATTCTATTTTATTATTTGTATTCTTGCACAATGGCATGGCGACCTTCATTTCACTACATGGCTTGTGCATGTACGTGCCAAATAAAACTCTTGAATCTTGAAACTCTTGAATCTTGAATCATACCAGTAACTCACCATACCATAGGGCTGTCGCGGTATGACATTTCCTCACGCGGTTGGGTGTCTAGCTAATCACCACGGGATGCAATGGTACCGCACTTCTATTCAATTAAAGGTTTTCATTTTCATTAAAAATTTTTTTTTATATATACCTGTATATATATATTTTATTATTAAGACATGCGAGTTTACAAGTTTAAACATGTTTGATAATCTATCCATTTGTCCCTCAATGTTCTGAAATGTGATAAAAGTAGTAGGGTGTTGCCTGCTCCTTTAACACATTGAGTGCCAACGACGAGATTAGTCGTGCTAACTCGCCATGCGTTGAGTGCCAATGATGAGTTTTCTCGTCTTTTAATCGTTATTTCTTTTATTAGCGATATCCATACATTTTTCATCCATCCAGCCTGACGTTATCATTGTGAATAGGTCTGAGCTCGAAAAGGGCAAATACCGCCGCCTATCGTCTCCCGGATGGTAATGCAAGTCAAGTCAAGTCAAGAGTCAAGTCAAGAGTTTTATTTGTCACGGCATACGAGTATACAATGAAATGCGGGTGGTCTTGCCCGCAACGATGTGCAATACAGTGGTACAACATATAATAGAATCCAATAATTTTTTTTGTTGTTGCAATAACAGGTAACAGGTAACATGGTGTGACATCTCGGTATCTGTACATAGTTATTTACAGGGCATATAGGACATGCTAGGTAGCTTTGGTAGTGCAATACACTGTTACTGTTGCTAATACTAATTTAAAGTGGCCTTTCCTTTTGGCAATAAGTGTGGGTGTGTGCGGCATGAGTGTGTGCCCGCTCATGTTAAAGTGTTAAAGTGGCTGCTAGTGTGTGAGCGTGCACAGCGTGCGTGTCGTGTGTGTGCTCATGTGTGCACATCATTGGATTGGATTGGCTGGGGTTGTGCATCAGAAAAAAAGTCCGGTCCGGGGTTTTCCCATCTCGGGCAAGCAGTATCGTGTTATCAGATTGACTGAGGACCCTCAGAGCAATGTCGATTATGTGTTTCGGACTATAACGTTGGATCAATAAACGCGATCATCGCAGCATGTCTGTGTGTATGTGTGTGTGTATGATGTTAGCGCTGACCAGGTCATGGATAATAGATTTTTCAGCCCGCTTCTCTAGCGTGCATAAGTACACATATACTATCGATAATCTAGCGTTTATTTGAAAACGATTCATAAATCAGCCGAAAAATTACAACGTGTTTTGTGTATTCAACTAAAGAGCTATTATCGCGGAATTTCTCTGGAATTACTAGAACTCTCCAAAACTATACTCGTATTCAAAACGGTATAAAACGGAAATGTACCAATGAAAAAACAATCCGTTTCGTACATGTTGACTGCAAGCAAGTCATTGATAAGCGAGGGGTGTTTTAGACCCATAGCCATAATTTAAGATATAGTTTAAGCCTTCGCAAATTTCCCCGCCCTCCCATTGACTTCAGCGCTGGCACAGAACGGCCATATATGGTCAAAGGGGCGTGGCACTCAATGTGTTAAGAGTGATGCGTTGTGGGATATATACTGTAGGTCTACGCAAGCAGCAAGCAGTCACACATCCCTTCTCCAACTTAAAACTAACGTTATTTGAGCGAACATTTAACGTTATTATAACACTATTTTAACGTTAGTGAATTTGAATGCACATACATAGCTAGTTAAATATCACAACTTGTGTCATCAATCATTGGGGGAAACTAGCCAATAGCTAACGTTATAAATAGCTAGCCTAATAGCTAACGTTATAGATAGCTAGCCTAATAGCTAACGTTATAGATAGCTAGCCTAATAGCTAATATTATAGATAGCGAACACTAACGTTTGCAAACAAAGCTAACGTTATCCAGTTGACATTACAGATCATAATAGCTATGATAACGTTAACGAAGTGAGCGTAGGGGTTAGTCAGAGTGTAGCGGGGTCAGTAGAGAGAGGCAGCACTTCATTTGCGTGTAACGTTAGCAATAACATTGAGCAAGTTACATAACCGGCACTTCGGCCCGGGAGTTGCGATAATGCCTGGTATTCTGGGACAAAAACAAGGACCCGTCACCCACTAGGGGTGGGAATCACCAGTTTCATCGACGATACAATATCGATACGATATCGATTCTTTGGACAACGATATTTGCCGATATCACAAAGTCTGCCACTATACGATTCGATTCAGGTGCCTGCGATCGATATGAGACGATATTATATGCCCATTTAACACAATCAGTAACATTTAGATCAACTCAAAAAAGGCACACAAAAAATTTTGCTCTTCCAGACATTTAAATAAAAAACAATCTATTGTTTTTAATACAAATAGACCTCCTGTTAACTGTAAAGTGCCACCTTTTGATATATTGACCTTTAAACTTTAAGTAAATTTTTTTGGAACTCACAACACGCAACCTAAAAACCCCTTCCTCTCCCAAACCGTTCCTATAATTGTTTTATGTTGCATGATGATCATGAATACATTCATTATGTATTGTATTTTTTATGTTTAAATATCAACATGATCTGTCCATCCTCAGTAAATTTACTATACATATAATATACTCTTGACTTCATCTGGTCTTTCCAAACGCACACACACACACACACAGAAAGGGAGAATGCCCCCCGCCTTCTAGGGATGGGCATGAGTAATTGATTAATCGATTACTCGTAGCTGAGAAAAATCAATCTTAAATTATTAATAATTTTTATGAATATGAATTATGATTTTTTTACATATTTGTTTCACATGTATGTGTAAGATTATAACTGTTTGTTGGTTTCCTTAAACATATACGTGAATGAACTAAATTAAGTAAAAAAATATATATATAAAATAAAAAATTCCAATATTTCTTTTTGAGTTTTTTTTCCCTTTTCGAGTAATACACGATCAATCGAGTATAACATGTGATCAATCAATCTGGATTTTGATAAAAAATGCCCATCCCTACCGCCTTTCTCTCTATATGGCTCTGGGCCATATTCCCCGTACCTGGTTCAACTAAGTCGATCAAAAGTCCCATTATCCAGATTCAATTAACCTGATGTTTTAATCCGGGCTTTCCCTGTTCCTCGAACGCTGATTCAGTCTCGTTAATTCGAACCAGACTTGATACTCTTGATACTCTTGATACGCGCGGCCGCCTCACCTGAAAAGACAGCAGGTGTCGATCGCAGAAATCCTGATTTTCTAACGGCATTGATTGATTGATTGATTTAAAACTTTATTAACAGATTGCAGAATGGGTACAATACAGTACGGCTCAATAGCCTCGCAGACAAGTTAAATGCATATCTATAGGCACATTTTAAGTCCCTCATTACCCCAATCAATCAGATTATATTTCTTTAAATGTGCCTGCTGGCAATAGGCTTAATGGAATGAATAATCGAATGAGATCTTGCTAGCGAAAATAATTATTTCAACTCTTTCAGAATAAGTATACAAAAACAAGCCCAAAGAGAGTATATCTAATTGATACGAATTAATAGATACTTATGAGGATATCTGTACTGTATGCGCTTAGGTATCATGTAATATAATAAATACATTGTTCCTAAAGTTTTCAGGCTGCGACCCCCCGAAATAACGGTGTCAGGGAGCCGCGACCCCCACTATTATATAGAGGTGGTTGAAACATGCAAACGTTCACATGCACACATATGCATTGGAGGCTTTTAACACGCACAATAACTACACAAAATAACACAATAATCAAACAACCATAAAATGAATACATATAGCGTGTTTCATTTAGAAGGCTATAATGTTCAACTCACCTAATGAGATGGATGGGCATATGTCCAGTCTGGGTTTAATTTTGGAGACAGCGACTCGGAGATCATCCTCCACATTCATTCAGACGTGATCTGTACTTATTTTTTATATAAGTCAGTGCAGATAATGTTTTTTCGAATAGGTAGGTATAGCTGTGCGTATTCCCCCTCAATTGATATCTAGTCGGCATCGGAGGTGGGCAGCGAGCTGGGACGCATTCTCCATCAGAAACAAGCGTGCCTCATCCCGCAGCTCAAACAGGTGTCGTGCAGTATGTAGGAAATCCATCGGCTGAATATGACTTATTATCAGCATTTTAGGTCTATTATTTTACATTTCAAAAACATTTCTTTTACCAGTTTAATGGATTTTAATTGTTTTTAATTATAGGCCTATTTCACACATTCTATGAAATCAATACATTCTGGAAATCATCTCGCGAAAACATTATTCAGAATGGTATAATGGGATCAAAGAGCACCTACAGGAGGCTGCAATTCAAAACTGGCCCCCGTAAATGTCCAAACACCCCCTCCCACCCATCACAAGTGTGCATCACAGTCACGAAAGGGGCTAGCCGGCACGTAGCTTTAGTGCAATCCACCTGTCTTTGTCCATTACTGTGGTTAACTGGGAATCCGAAATGATCCCAAACGGGAGACTTGAATGTTGTGGGAGCATCTTCTAGCTCTGGCTGGTCAGTTAGTATTGCACTCGCCATACTAAGGCTAATATGCTATGCTGAATTACAGCTATCATTCAGCGTGGCTGCGTGGGATGAACAAACAACATCCGGTTAGTTGTGCACGTTATATTAGGGCCGGGGGGATTTAAGTTCTGCAAAAAAAGGTTCCGTACCGTTGCAATCGTTCGGTGAACAGCGCGTACTGTACCGGAGGACCACATTGAGGCGTACCGTTACCAGTGGCGTCGCGTGGGTAAAATAACAGGGGAAGCCAAAAAAAATTATACAAAAAAAAATTATTAAATATTTTTATTAATATTTTTTTTTTTTTTTAAGTCAAGCAGTCACCATGTACACTACAGTATGGCTCGGCGGCCAGTCAAACTTTCTTTTTATTTATTTAACAGATTGCAGAATGGGTACAATACACTACGGCTCAATACACACAATTGTATAAGGGGATGCAGACCAGAGAAAGACGTTTGTCTTGTTTACATCAGGGTCATTAATACTGCTGGAGCATTGGTTAATTTTTGGTCAGATTTTTCCTTGCACGATTTTGCGCGCCGCGTGGGAGCAAATTCGAGACACATATTCGGTTGCAAAAAGGTGTCCCACGGTCTCCTCTATGGCCGTGAATATTTTCACGCGGATCGGAATCACGGCGCGCCCGTGGGACACTTTTCCGTTTCGGCGAGTTTATTCCACACTTTCTGTTTTCCTTTTCTAAGCATTTTAGGGGCTACATGTGAATGAGTAAAAGTTGCGGGACGCCCAGATGTTTCCACGATAGAAAGCTCGCGTGGATCCCATAATAGGCTCACTTAATACAGCGTTTTTAAAATCACGCGACATTTTCAGGGTCGCGAGCCGACCTTTTCCCCTCGTTTTCGATGATGGAAGTGATTTAGGAAAAGCTTCGGCACGCCGAGAGGTCCCCGTGGATTCAATCTCACGAGGATCGGGGCAATATTCGGCCCGTGGGAACAGTTACGGGTTAATACAATGTTCAGAGTGCAGAGGGGAAAATATGCTGAGTGTTTTCCTCTCAGCCCCGTTTTAAACTTTTCGGGTGTGGCAGTCAGCTCGAATCTGATTGGCTAGGATCGGATTTGGACTCTATAATGCTGGAAGCCTGGAGAAAGAGACCTACCATCTGCCTCCTCTCCTGCTGCAGTGAGCATAGTGAGGCTGACAGTGTGTTAGAGCAGTGATTCCCAACCTGGGGTCCGCGGACCCCTGGGGGTCCGCCAGGGGGCGCAGGGGGTCCGCCAGACCACAGATGATTTGAGGTCTTTTTTTTAACTTTTTTTTTTAATTTTTTTAATTTTTTTTTAATTTTTTTTTATCATCAGAAGCATGAATAGTCTCTCCACTACAATAAAAAAATAAAGATAAATAAATAAACATCTAGACATGATTTTTGAATGTTAACAGTAGGCTACCGGGTAGCCGCTAAAACGCGAATCAGTTGACTGTATCACTTTCTGTAGCTAGCCTAGCACGCTAGTTAACTTTCTCGGCTCGTCTGCAGTCAGCCGCCAGAGGCGAAAATGTGTGACAAACGAAAAGGAGATGATGGCAGCTCATCTGCAAAAAAAGTTAGGACCTACAGCAATCGCGAAAATTACATCTCACTGAGGGACCAGACAAACGACCTGAGTGTGTGATTTGTGGAGAAAAGTTGGCAAACTCGAGCCTGAAGCCCAGCAAGCTGAAGAGACATCAGGCGTCTAAGCACCCAGAAACCGTTGGGAAGGATCCAGACTTTTTTCGGAGGAAAGAACAGTCTCTCAAGGCGAACAAGCCTGTTGATGTTAGAGTAGTGTGGAGCAGGGGTGGCAGTGATTTACAGAAGGCTACCGAAGCCTCCTTTGAGTGTTCGCTTTTAATTGCAAAAGCAAAGAAACCGCACAATATTGGCGAGCAGCTCATCAAACCAGCCTGCATCAAAATGGTTTAGAAACTGTGCGGCCCACAGGTGGCGGATAAACTAAAATCAGTACCACTCTCGAACAATGTAGTGAAATACCGAATTGATAAGATGTCAAGTGATTGCGAGCAGCAGCTGTCAGAAAAGCTTAGAAAGGGTCCATTTGCCATACAACTTGATGAAACTACAACTGTCGCAGACGAGGCTGTGCTCATCGTTTATGTGCAATATATTGAAAATGAGGATCTGAAGCAGGACATTCTCATGTCAGTCAACCTTACTACCACCACTCGAGGTGAGGATATTTTTACTGCAGTGGATTCTTACTTCATTCAACATAAATGCAAACCGTTCACCATTAGGGCCTGATTTGAGAGGATGAATACAGGATTTGAATATTGGCCAAAATTTTGAAATACATAAGGTGCAAGATTAGATTTGTTGATTGAAGGCAAAAGAAGCATAGTGGGTCTAATTATGATGCATATGCCTGTGTATAAGCAGTTTGTTATTAAAATGACAAAAAAAAGGTATTAAACCCAGCTAGGACAGATTCTCTCTGCTACTGATTGGAATTTCCTGTCTCATATTTAGTTTAATTTGTTGCATTGATTTGTTCCATAAATGCAAACCGTTCACCATTAGGGACTGATTTGAGAGGATGAATACAGGATTTGAATATTGGCCAAACATTTTGAAATGCATATGGTGCAAGATGAGATTTGTTGATTGAAGGCACAAGTTAAAGAAGCATAGTGGGTCTAATTGTGATGCATATGCCTGTGTATAAGCAGTTTGTTATTAAAATGACAAAAAAAAGGTATTAAACCCAGCTAGGACAGATTCTCTCTGCTACTGATTGGAATTTCCTGTCTCATATTTAGTTTAATTTGTTGCATTGATTTGTTCCATAAATGCAAACCGTTCACCATTAGGGCCTGATTTGAGAGGATGAATACAGCATTTGAATATTGGCCAAACATTTTGAAATGCATATGGTGCAAGATGAGATTTGTTGATTGAAGGCACAAGTCAAAGAAGCATAGTGGGTCTAATTGTGATGCATATGCCTGTGTATAAGCAGTTTGTTATTAAAATGAAAAAAAAAAAAAAATTATGGTATCTTATTAGGAGGGGGTCCACGAATTTCATCAGAGATGTTTGGGGGTCCCTGGGGGGAAAAAGGTTGGGAATCACTGTGTTAGAGGGAGTGAGAAGGAGAAGAGGGAGACATTTAAAAAAAAATAAAAAAAATTATAACACAGATGCACAGATGAAAAAGAATGTAAACTATATTAAAAAAAAATTATATTTTTTATTTTTTATTTTTTTTATATTTCATATTTGATATTAATTCATATTTTAATATTAGGGAGGCATGGCTTCCGTTGGCTTCCATAAGGATTCGCCACTGACCGTTACACCCCTAATATCTGTATATCTGTATGTTGTGTATGTCATAAATGTCATTATGAATTGAAAATGGGGGACCCTGATGTAAACAAGACGAAAGTCTTTCTCTGAGTCTGCATCCCCTTAACAATTGTGTGTATTGAGCCGTACTGTATTGTACCCCATTCTGCAATCTGTTAATAAAGTGTCCAATCAATCAATCAATCAATCTCTGAGGAAGGGAGCTGCCATTTTGTTCCGAGGGAGTGGACAGCTTATATCCAGCTAACTCAACTAAACCTGCTCTGGAGCAGGTTCAAATGTTTCAATCTGTTGCCATAGTGATTTTGACAATCACGCGTCGGGAACCGAAAGATCTGGCTTAAGTCAAGTTATCCTGAAAATTATCCGGCTAACTCAGTTAGCCAGGTACGAGGAACAGGGCGATCAGGGTTAGCTTAGTTTAGTTAGCTTACGCTAACGTAGCGTTAATTTCGGTCTTTAACGCGACGTGGGCATAAAGGAATGGCGAGGATGCAAAGCATGTTAGATGCATTTGACCCGTTGTGGAAAAAAACAGCAGGCACTTATTTCTGGTCGCAAAATAGGCAGACTCTGGAGCTATGCTGTGTAACGTCTACACACGCGGAGCTACTGTTGTTGTTGCGGATATGCTCCAGGGGATTTTCAAAATAATCGCAATCGCAATATGAATCGATCTTTTTACGTTGCATCGATCCTATTTGATCATTGATAATAGATAGATATATCGTGATTGTTGCCACAGTGTTGGAACAGAAAGATATACTGTATATACACAAGATATGCAATATATATGGAACATTCCAAAAGTGAGCGGAGCATGAACCAATACGCTAACCGTTATTTTCCTAACTGCTTTAAGCTGAGGAAACGCCTCTCAAAGAAAGGCTACAATTTAACACCTGTGTCGGTTTCTGCTGGGTGTGAACAATAGTGTTTTTTTTCTAAACGTTCACAGAAAGTAAAGAAACAATATACGTTGGATTTTATGGCAATAACGTTCAGGTTTGTTCGACCTGTGAGATATAAACACGAAATTCACATCAGAAAAATTTGTTTGTCTGCGGCTGGTGTGAGCTGGGTAGTGTAGTTTTATGAAATGTCGATGTCCATCGAAAGCCTAAAAAACTACAAAGAAAACTACAGTATTTTATAAACTCATATTTCGCTCATACTGTAACAGCCATTTAAATGCGGTGACATAGGGCTGGGCGATATGGCCAAAAACGTTATCGCGATAAAATTATACAATTATTTTCATATAACTCGATATCGATAATTATCGTCAATATAATTTCTGTCAAGTTTAATTAACTTCTTATGCCCGGCGCCGATGGACGGGCGGGCTATTAATAGACTTGTTTTGCTGCTGCGAATGTCTTGAGTTGATGTCGTCATCAGTCCGCGCACATTCTTCTACCCCAGTGCATAGATTATTATATTCCACCAGGGGGCAACCTACCGCCACTGGATCATATGCATTATAAGAATGGAACACAGTTAGCCAGAGCAAGCGGTGTATCCCACGACAATGTACTAAAATCACCCTAAATTACTCCGTTCCGCCCCAATACATTGCAACGACGTCCACCGCATACCCCACACTACTCTAACCGTGGCCTCAGAATTCACGCCACACACCCACTCGGCACGTAAACTATAAAATAGCGGCGTGCAAGCTAATTATCCCAGCCAGCCTTGTTTCCAATGTACTAACTATCACCCTAAAATACTCCGTTCCGCCCCAATACATTGCAACGATGTCCACCGCATACCCCACACTACTCTAACCGTGGCCTCAGAATTCACGCCACACACCCACTCGGCACGTAAACTATAAAATAGCGGCGTGAGGGGCGGCTACGTGGCGTAGTGGGCAAGGCGCTCGCCACGAAATGCTGGAGACGCTGGGCTCGTCGGTTCGAGCCCAGCGCTCCACATTTGCTTTCAGTTTAGCTGGTCGTCCGTACTAATACACATTGGCTGTATTAGGGGGTGGGAAACTGATGGGTGGGGTTCGGGCGTTGTGGACAGCGACTCCTACAGGTCGGTTGGTGCGCCTGCGCAGTAGAATCAGGAAGTGTCGGGGGCAGCGTGAGCCTCCCACGCGTTACTCCTCGCCACTGAGAGATCGAGCTGCGCAGGTGAAAAGATGCGACTGCTGTTACCTCAAGTACCGGAGGGGACTTGTGCTATGTATGACTTAGTCCACATTGCAGCCGGCTTGTGGGAGGCAAGAAACAGCGTCCGTGACAGGGGAGGGTTGAATTGGATGATACGAAATTGGGATGGGAGAAAATATAGAAAATGGGAGAAAAAGTGGATAAAAAAAAATAAAAGTAGCGGCGTGCAAGCTAATGATCCTAGCCAGCCTTGTTTACTACCCAGAGGTGCACCGCGGGTCTCCTTCACTGTCGCCATCTCCTTCACTGATTGGTTGTTAGTGCGTGTGCTCATATCCAAGCTTGGAAAATCGATATATTGAAACTTTGCGACCACGTTTCATGTTTATTTCGAGGAAATAATTATCGTTTTATCGCCCAGCCCTACGGTGACAGTAACGTTATTTGAATGCTACTTTTCACTGTCCAACAGGGCTGTACCACACAAACATTCTAAATAAACAACTAGTCAACAACTTACCCACAAAGAAAGCAGAACGTCACACGACAGACCACGAAAATCAACTACCCTCCGCGTCATTGACATGATTAACAAAGTCCAATACCTCGTTCATTAAATCTCAACATAATATCAACAGAGCCATGTGTGTTATTTATGGACGTCGCTAGAAACTCAGGCCAACGAAAGCACTCGTCTTGATTCGCATGCAAATTTAATTCTGCCACCACGCAATGACCAAAGTCACACACAAATAGCCCTTTTTAAACAAAGAAATTAGAGATACTATAACTGTTCGCCTTTATAGTAAATACGTTCTTAAACATTCAAACTGTGATAATATAATATATTAATTAGTGGTGCACGATATATCGGCCGCCGATATGTTTTTTATACATCGGTATCGTTCCAATGTCAAAATATAATAAAAAATGTCAAAGTTTATCTAACGTCTTAGATTGTTTAAAAATATCAGTCATTTCTGAAAATAAATTACAAAAGTTAAATCAAATGAGTTTTGGAAAATAGCTCTTTATTTGATTATCATAAAAAAGTGTTTTCTATACAGAGATATGGACATCAGTAAATATCGCCATATCGGTATCGGCCAGAACAACAATATTAATATCAGTTATCGGTATCGGCCACAATTTTCACATCGGTGCATCACTAATATTAATTAATATATTAATAAATCTTCTGGTTTGATTTGCGGTCGACTTGCAGTCACAACCGCTGGGCGTGGTCACAATTACTACTGAAGCTTTGATTATTCAATGATAATAAAGTAAAGTCACTACTGGATTCTCTACTCCGGAGAGCCGTGTGTTTGATTCTATTAAGGACACTTGCAAATATTATACTGATGATCAATTTAATGACAATGTTGAACTGGAAAAGACATTTTTGTTTACTACATTTAAATTGTAGAAGCCTTTATGCAAACTTCAATAACATAATGAATACTTGAATACATTTAAAAGTACATTTAAGTTGATAGCCTTATCTGAGATATGGTTAAATCAAGAGAAGGGTATTGATTTTAATATTGATATCAATATTGAACACAGGAGCACCGCAGGGGACCATTTTATCTCCTTTACTTGTCTCTTATACAAACAAGTTCCAAATAGATTTTTGCGTGTTTAAATACGCGGACGATATGGTCTTGGTCCCTGAAGAAGAGGGATACTATGAGAGGGTACATGCAGGGACCTATAAAAAACGAAATACTACTGAAGCTTAGATTATTCAATGATAATTACTATTGAAGCTTCGATTATTCAATGATAATTACTATTAAAGATTCGATTATTCAATGATAATTACTATTGAAGCTTTGAAGTCCAAACACTGGTAATTGGGACACACCTCCTTGCAATAAACATTTTAAGTCAAATCCTGAGTTAAAAATGTAGATGTAATTATTGTGTGTCCTGGCCCTTTTGGACAGTGTAGGGATGCAGTAGGGATGGTCATTAGCGTAAAGCTGGTCAAAATATCACAACAAAATATTTTCCTTTTTTTCTTTTTTACAGTATAACAATCCTCAGTGTAAACGACAGTGTGATTTGTTTTCGTGTCTAGGTGTCTGGCTCTGGAGAAGACAGTAAGAGCATTTCCCATAATGTTGGCGTGTTCCTTTAATATTCAGTGTACCTCCCGCCACGACCTGACCCTGCAAGACAAGACCTGACCTCCACCCTGGAAGACACGGCCATTGTATTGCCAGATATTTCAAACCACTTCACAGAAATACTAATTGGTAAGAAAGAGGTGTACCAGTGTCTCTACACAACAGAGACAACGGAATGTTTAGAATGCCCATTTGTCCTCCATGTTGGCAGAAACAACAGTTACAATGTGCAAAATAACGGTTGCAATGTGTTGATACATGACAAGCACATCAGCAAAACATTTATAAATAGATGTCTTATTACTGGATCTTGTAAACAAGTCACAGTTGAACAGTAATATCATGCTTTTTAGTCCTTTACCTACTATTTCACTTCACAGAAATTAGGCATTTTCTTTCCGAAGAAAGGAACAGGCAGCCATGTAATTAGCCACTCCCCTTTTAGCCAATGGGCTTGAACACACACATGAACACACCTTCATCTCTTCATCTCAGCCTCCTAGTGGCCGCTTGTCGACCGACATAGTGACCTATAGAGCTGCTGGTTGCAGAGACAAACCCTGTTACAGACTTGACTGTAACACTAAGCCATCCATCACAGGCTGGGCTGCCTGTCGCCAAGCTGTGGAAGCTCATATAATGAAGTGCTCCATGGAGAATAAAGAGAGGGGAATATATCTGACAGAGAGAGAGAGAGAGAGAGAGAGAGAGAGAGAGAGAGAGAGAGAGAGAGAGAGAGAGAGAGAGAGAGAGAGAGAGAGAGAGAGAGAGACAAAAAAAGAGACAGAGAGAGAGATCAAAGAGAGAGAGAGGGGGAGATAAAAAGAGAGACAGATAAACACACTGACTCCCTTGTGAACACAGCAGGATATTTGCACCTTATATTCAAGTTACCTCATTCATCACACACACATCCTATTACTCTGTAAGCATGTGTGCTATGCTTTCGAGTGTGTCATGTCAAGAGTTTTGTGTGTCTGTGTGTGTGTGTGTAAAGATAGATAGATAGATAGATAGATAGATAGATAGATAGACAGACAGACAGACAGACAGACAGACAGACAGACAGACAGACAGACAGACAGACAGACAGACAGACAGACAGACAGACAGACAGACAGACAGACAGACAGACAGACAGATAGATAGATAGATAGATAGATAGATAGATAGATAGATAGATAGATAGATAGATAGATAGATAGATAGATAGATAGATAGATAGATAGATAGATAGATAGATAGATAGATATGTGAGGTTTTGTCCGCTGCTCACCTACTCTCTCTGTTCTTTTAAGCCTACTGTTAGGGAATTCCCTTCTCACTCACTCTCACTTGCCCCCACCCTCTTGTTCGTTACTCTCGTTTGCTCTCAGCGGCCACACCCTTGTACTACCTGTCATTATGTGTTTGATTGGTCTGGTGCCGAACTCACACTTTTAGTTCGATTATCAATTACCTCTCGCACCTGTGGTGCATTTTAATTAGTTCCCCTGTGGCCTTTAAGTACCTGGCTCTTTCTCTCTGTTCCTCGTGGGGTCGTGTTGTAACATGCCGTAACATTCGGTATCATATGCTCTTTCATCAAGAGGTCCTCTGTTCGGTCTATGCTGTTTTTATCTCCGGCGTAAAGATGTGCTCCAGCCTTCGCCTCCTGTCGCCGTTGCCTGAGGGAGAGACTGGACTGCGCTCCCTAGACTTCCACGGGAGGCATCCCAGTGATCCACTTCAGACCTCCGCGCAGCAGTCGTCCTGACGCACATCCAGACCTCCGCGCTGCAGACGCCCAGACACCATCCAGACCTCCGAGCTTGGCACGCTCCTCCGTACCAGCGCGCACTCCCAGCAGACGCGCATCATCCAGACCTCCGAGCTTGGCAAGCTCCTCCGTACCAGCGCGCACTCCCAGCAGACGCGCATCATCCAGACCTCCGAGCTTGGCACGCTCCTCCGTACCAGCGCGCACTCCCAGCAGACGCGCATCATCCAGACCTCCGAGCTTGGCACGCTCCTCCGTACCAGCGCGCACTCCCAGCAGACGCGCATCATCCAGACCTCCGAGCTTGGCACGCTCCTCCGTACCAGCGCGCACTCCCAGCAGACGCGCATCATCCAGACCTCCGAGCTTGGCACGCTCCTCCGTACCAGCGCGCACTCCCAGCAGACGCGCATCATCCAGACCTCCGAGCTTGGCACGCTCCTCCACGCAGACGCACTCCAGATGCGTCTCTCTGTACCGGCGCGCACTCCAAGCAGTGGCGCACCACTCTGACCTCCGCTCGGACAGCCGGCTCCCCGGTGGCGACGCTCTCGCCCCGCTGCTGTTCCAGCGCTCTTTGCGCATGTGACGGTCACACCATTTGCCGCACATCAGCACTAATGTCGGTAACCACTACACCCCCTCACTACACTCCCCTTCTTTTCATTTTGTCCTTATGCATTGTTTAACATCCATAATACTCATACACAAATCAAATAATGACACCACACATTATTATTGTTTCATATACCATACTTCCATCTTTATTTGCATTATGATATATTACAAGGTCCTAAGTTAGTGCACACTTAGTTTACATTGTTTATCATAATTGTTTGCTCATGCTGTTTCTTTGTCTTACATGTTTGGTGTCCCGGGCGGTGCTCTGCTCTTCCTGGTGGCAACTGGCAAATGACCAGTAATTGGAAGAGGCTGGATTTAAATACCAGGAGAGGCTTGCCGGGAGATACCAACTCCATGAGAAGAGGAGGGGGGGGATTTAATTAGACAATGATGTTCTACTATGATTTATGTATGTTTTAGCTTGACTCAGTTATTGTCTCCTACATAAATACATAGTGTTCTTCAAACTAACTTCATTATAAATTATAGATTATTAAGGTTAATGTAATTTATTATTGATTATTTGTCTTTCCCCATGTGTCTGTATTGGTTTAGTCAACCAGTATAAATACCTCCCTCTTGTCTTAGTCTGGAGGTCAGTTTTGTTTGGTTCAGTTGTGTTAGGTATTTTTAGTTTGTTCTGTTTAAGTTGACCCGAGTTCTGCTGGGCCCAAGAACAGCATTTTTGATTATTTGTTATTGGTGCACTTTTGTGGTTTTTGTCCCCTGTATTTACATTTTGGGGGAAAATAAACCTTCCTTTGAGCACTCTACCTATGACTCCTCATGTCTAAGCGGTTTGGTCCCTCACATATGGTGACAGCGGTGGGATCAACCAGTAAAGGGCATAGGTAGATGATTTTTTTTTCTTCCCTATTTTTTTTAATTTTTCTTAATTTTTTTCCATGATACGTGGAGGAAAGGCATATCAGCCCACTGGAGCTGAGTCGGATGGAGCTACTGGAGAGGCCCCAGGTACTGAGGGCAAGGAGCCAACAATCACAGACCTGGCTGGTATCATTCGAGCCCACATGGAGCAGCAGCAAGCCCGAGAGGCTCGACTGGACCAGGACGCGGCACGGCAGGATCAGAGGTTCAACGCACTGCAACACCAGTTTGGTCTTCTTCAAATGGAGGTGCAGGCCCAACCGTCCCCAAGCCCCGAACCAACCGTGACCCTGGGGAGTGGAGGCCCAGAACTGGACTCCTTCCATGTTGCTCAGACATCTCATTCAGAAGACATCCGGTCAGGTCAGTCTCGGTTCACACAGGAACCTAGGTTGGAGAAATTGACAGACTCTGACGATGTTGAGCATTTTCTTATAACATTTGAACGTATTGCAGTAGCATGTCGGTGGCTTAGGGCTGATTGGGCTTTCCGCCTTATTCCCCTACTGACTGGAAAGGCCAGAAGTGCTTATGTGCATATGGATGTGGATGAGTCTCTTGAGTATGAACTGGTTAAGACAGCTATCCTCAGGAAGTATGATATAAACCCTGAGACCTACAGGCAAAGATTCCGCTCACTGGAAGTTGAGCCGGAGGAGACCCCCAAGGAGCTGTATGTGCGATTGAAAGAGCTTTATTGGAAGTGGGTCCAGCCTAAGGGTAAGAGTATCGAAGAGATTAGTGAATTTATAATCCTTGAACAATATCTGAACATGTTGTCTCCTGAGCTTCAGGTGTGGGTCAAGGAGCATGACCCCAGAACTGCGGTCGAGGCTGCAGCACTGGCTGATGTGTTTGTGGCGGCCCGAGGGAAAGGCCAGCCATGGAGCCAAGATTCCTGGAAGACAGGCAAGGACAACAGGATACCTTGGTCTTTCCAGCACAACACCAAGTCAATCGCAGCTGTGGGTAAGCCTCCTGTACAAGAGAACCAGCCAATGAATACGGCCCTTTCGACATATGGAAAAAGGATAATTTGTTATCTATGTGGGCAGGAAGGCCATACCAAACCAAGATGCCCGAGGAGTTCAGTCAAGCTCACCCAGACATGTTTTGTGCCGAGGCGTAGTTTGGAGCCTGAATATAAAGTTGAGCAAATGAGAGAGGTCCTTGTTGGTATCGATGGCCAGGAGCTCAGGGGCCTTATTGACACTGGTAGCACCCAGACCCTAGTACACAGGCAGTTTGTACCGCCCAGTATGGTGCGCACAGAAGAGACTGTCCCTATCTGTTGTGTACATGGGGATGAGAAGCCTTACCCCACAGCGGATCTCTATATGAAGATACAAGGGCAGACATATCTTTTGAATGTGGGTGTTGCTGATAACCTACCTTTTCCTGTTGTGTTAGGCCATGACTTGCCAGTGCTCCTCGACCTACTACACCCAAGCCAAGTTTGTAATGTTGCCGTCACAAGAGCACAGGCCAAGCAGGCAGGTGAGACGTTTCAGACTCTAAGCACCCTGCCTTTTTACAGTGCTGACTTGGAAGTAGAGCCAGGAAAGCCCCGCAAGACACGCAGGCAGAGAAGGCAGGAGAAGTTTACGCACACAGTTGTAGATCCACATGTTGAACCAACACCTGAACTGCCTTTGGGTTTTAATCTCCCTACCAATGTGGTTCAGATGCAGCAGGAAGACCCAAGCCTGGTTCCCTGTTTCCAAAAGGCCAGCGAGCAGGAAAGGACAGGGACTAAGCCAGACAATACCATGGAAGGGAGTTATGTTATGCAGCACGGTGTTCTATATCGGCAGCTTGGGCCAGTTAAGCAGCTTGTAGTTCCTCGAGCAGCCAGAGAGACTGTACTCTCCTTGGGTCACTCTTTTCCCTGGGCTGGCCACCTGGGAAAACACAAAACAATTGCTCGGATTCAACGCAGTTTCCATTGGCCCGGCTTACGTGCAGATGTTGCCCAGTTCTGTAGGAGTTGCCCTCAATGTCAAAAGACCTCACCCAAGGGCCCCCCCAGAGCTCCCCTCCAACCTCTGCCTATTATTAGTACTCCGTTTGATCGTCTGGGAATGGACATTGTTGGCCCTGTAGAGAGAAGCAAGTCAGGGAATCGTTTCATGCTTGTGATCACTGATTATGCCACGAAATACCCTGAAGTCTTTCCTCTAAAATCGATCAAAGCCAAGTCTGTTGCTTTCTGCCTGGTACAGTTTTTCTCTAGGGTAGGGTTCCCCAGAGAGATACTCACTGACCAGGGAACCAACTTCATGTCCAAATTGCTGAAGGAGGTATACCAACTGCTGGGTATCAGAAGCCTGCGAACCACACCCTATCATCCACAAACGGATGGGTTAACCGAGAGATTCAATCAGACCCTTAAGCAAATGCTTCGTAAGTTTGTGGATGACACTGGCTCTGACTGGGACCAATGGCTTCCCTACATCCTATTTGCCTATAGAGAAGTTCCCCAGGCCTCCACAGGTTTCTCACCCTTTGAACTACTCTATGGTCATGAGGTAAGGGGGCCTCTAACCCTGCTTAAAGAGATATGGGAGGGAGACAGAGGGAGTGATGAGCCCATTAATGTTGTTTCCTATGTTGTCCAGATGAGAGACAAGTTGGAGAGGATGAGTTCTCTGGCACAGGAACACATGTCGGAGGCACAACGGCACCAGAAAGCCTGGTATGACCGGTCAGCCCGGGGAAGGAGTTTTGATCCTGGCCAAGAAGTGTTGGTGATGCTTCCCACTGAAGAGAGCAAGTTGTTGGCTAGGTGGCAAGGACCCTTTAAAGTGAAGAGGAGGTTGGGACCTACCACTTACGAGGTTGCTACCCCTGGGAAGAGACGCTCTGTTAGAGTTTTACATGTAAACCTCCTCAAGGAATGGATGCCAAGATCGGTGAAAGAGGTGTTGCTGATCAGGAGGGTGGAGGATGAAGAGGATGTCAATGAACAGTATCTGCCTGTACCAACCTCCTCCCTCCCTGACTTGAGCCATCTTCCAGAGGATCGACAATCGCAGGTGAGAGCCCTTTGTGATCCCGAAATGTTTCAGGAGAATCCTGGCCTCACTGATTTGGTACACCATGACATTGTGTTGAATGAGAATGCACCTGTGAGGCGTATGAGTTACAGGATACCAGAGAGACTCCTGATCTCCCTGAAGAAGGAAGTGGACCTGATGTTGTCCCTGGGAATCATTGAGGCCTCAAAGAGCGAGTGGTGCAATCCGATCGTCCTGGTACCGAAGAAGGATGGCACAATAAGGTTCTGTATTGACTTCCGATACTTGAATTCAGTTTCTAAGTTTGATTCTTATCCAACCCCTCGCATTGATGATCTTATTGAGCGCTTGGGTAAGGCAAAGTACTTGACAACCATCGACCTGTGCAAGGGCTATTGGCAAGTCCCTCTGACCCAGGGACCACGGGAGCTGACTGCCTTTCGGACACCGTGGGGTCTCTACCAGTTCAATGTACTGCCGTTTGGATTACATGGAGCCCCGGCTACATTCCAGAGGCTCATGGATCAGGTACTGTCCGGGTTGTCTGATTTTTCATCTGCCTATCTCGATGACATTGTCATTCACAGCTCCACCTGGGAATCTCACCTGGAACACCTGGGAGTGGTCTTTGAGCGTCTGCAATCTGCAGGTCTGATCATCAACCCCTCAAAGTGTGCTTTTGCCAAAGCAGAGACCGAGTACCTTGGCTATGTCATTGGAAATGGTGTGATAAAGCCCCAGGTCCAGAAGGTCCATGCCCTAGAGTCCTGTCCACTGCCTCAAACAAGAAAGCAGCTCAAGTCCTTCATGGGAATGTCAGGTTGGTACCACCGGTTCATTCCTAACTACTCTGCTAGGGCTGCCATCCTAACGGATATGACTAGCCTGAAAGGCCCAAACCAGCTCCAGTGGACAACTGAGGCGGAAGCGGCTTTCCAGGACATGCAGCAGGCTCTGAGTAAGAACCCAGTACTGTATAGCCCTGATTTTGATGAACATTTTATCTTGCAAACTGATGCTTCAGATCGTGGGCTTGGTGCTGTTCTCCTGCAAGGGCTGCCAGAGGACCGCCATCCTGTGGCCTTCATCAGCCGCAAGCTGTTCCCTAGGGAGGTCCGCTATTCCACTATAGAGAAGGAGTGCCTGGCGGTGAAGTGGGCCCTCGATTCCCTTAAGTACTACCTCCTGGGAAGGGAGTTCACCGTGGAAACTGACCACAAGGCACTGAAATGGCTGGAGAGGATGAAGGACACCAATGGGAGGATAACGCGCTGGTACCTGTCCATGCAGCC
This sequence comes from Notolepis coatsorum, assembly GCF_963971535.1. Classification (NCBI taxonomy): domain Eukaryota; kingdom Metazoa; phylum Chordata; class Actinopteri; order Aulopiformes; family Paralepididae; genus Notolepis; species Notolepis coatsorum. The sequence goes on along the minus strand of NC_140173.1, from coordinate 98,005,354 downwards.
ATTCCGGTTCACCATTCATCACATCCCGGGCCGGGACAATGCAACTGCCGATTACCTCTCCCGCTGTCCCAGCGAGATTCCTGAAGGGGGGGAGTGTGTGACGGCCACACCATTTGCCGCACATCAGCACTAATGTCGGTAACCACTACACCCCCTCACTACACTCCCCTTCTTTTCATTTTGTCCTTATGCATTGTTTAACATCCATAATACTCATACACAAATCAAATAATGACACCACACATTATTATTGTTTCATATACCATACTTCCATCTTTATTTGCATTATGATATATTACAAGGTCCTAAGTTAGTGCACACTTAGTTTACATTGTTTATCATAATTGTTTGCTCATGCTGTTTCTTTGTCTTACATGTTTGGTGTCCCGGGCGGTGCTCTGCTCTTCCTGGTGGCAACTGGCAAATGACCAGTAATTGGAAGAGGCTGGATTTAAATACCAGGAGAGGCTTGCCGGGAGATACCAACTCCATGAGAAGAGGAGGGGGGGGATTTAATTAGACAATGATGTTCTACTATGATTTATGTATGTTTTAGCTTGACTCAGTTATTGTCTCCTACATAAATACATAGTGTTCTTCAAACTAACTTCATTATAAATTATAGATTATTAAGGTTAATGTAATTTATTATTGATTATTTGTCTTTCCCCATGTGTCTGTATTGGTTTAGTCAACCAGTATAAATACCTCCCTCTTGTCTTAGTCTGGAGGTCAGTTTTGTTTGGTTCAGTTGTGTTAGGTATTTTTAGTTTGTTCTGTTTAAGTTGACCCGAGTTCTGCTGGGCCCAAGAACAGCATTTTTGCTTATTTGTTATTGGTGCACTTTTGTGGTTTTTGTCCCCTGTATTTACATTTTGGGGGAAAATAAACCTTCCTTTGAGCACTCTACCTATGACTCCTCATGTCTAAGCGGTTTGGTCCCTCACAGCGAACAAACGTCTGGGTGAGTTTTTACTGACTGTCTTGATCAAATTCCGTTTTCGTGTGTTTCTATAACACTGAAGATTACCACCTTTTTAATCAGACAGTCACTCACCCAGCGTGTGCCTTTGTTTGTTTTCACTGGGATAATATTTTTGGACTTTACATCTCCCACTGTGTGTTTGTTTCACACCGAAGATATTATTTCACATTGGATTGTTTTTTGGACTTCACTCTCACTGTGTATTTACACGAAGATATTTTTCACTTGGGATTGTGTTTTGGAACATTTGCTCACTGTGTGTTTACTCTTTTCCAGTATGCAGCTCCTGCCCTCGCCCTGTTCCAAGGCCTTACCCTGTTTGTCCCCAGCCCGCCTCCGCGGGCCTCTGTCCCTTCTCCCCTATCTAGTCCTCCCTTTCCAGTTCCCCCTAGTTCCTCCCTGTTCCTGACTTCCCTTGCCTTCCCCTTAGCCAGCTCGCCTCTTAAAGGCACTGTACCTTTCCCCTCTTGTTATTCCAGTATTTTGTTTCTCCCTTAAAGGGACAGTGCAGTTTTTTTCCTTCTGTTTCAATAAATGCCTGTTTCTTGGCTTACCCTCATACCTGTCTTGTGTTGTGCGATTGGGGTCGGTTACAAACCATAACAGTACGACCCCACCAAATCGACGACCCCAGCCAGCACAGACGGTGTATGTTGAGTTTGCCTTTTTTTTTCTTGTTCCCTCTAGTTCCCCTCTAGCTTCCCTGTTAGCCCTGTTAGCTTCCCTGTTAGCTCCCCTGTTAGCTTGTTAGTCTCCCCGGTTAGCTCCCCTGTTAGCTTGTTAGTCTCCCTCGTTAGCTCCCCTGCAGCTTGTTAGGCCTCTACTACCAGCATGGCCCCTGTCTGCTAGCCTTGCCCCGGCTGCTAGCACAGCCTCTATGTTAATGCAGCCCTTGCTGCTGGCATAGGCCCTGTAGCTAGCCATGCCCTGGCAGCTAACCCAGTCCCTCAGCAGAGCCCCAGCCTGCTAGCTTTGCCCCGGCTGCTAGCACAGCCTCTATGTTAATGCAGCCCTTGCTGCTGGCATAGGCCCTGTAGCTAGCCATGCCCTGGCAGCTAACTCAGTCCCTCTGCATGGCCCCAGTCTGCTAGCTTAGCCCCGGCTGTTAGCACAGCCTCTATGTTAATGCAGGCCTTGCAGCTAGCATAGGCCCTGTAGCTAGCCATGCCCAGGCAGCTAACCCGGTCCCTCTGCATGGCCTCCACTTTTTGTGTAGCTTTCCCACTGCTAGGACTGCCCTTTCAGCTAGCAAGGTCAGTTTTCCCACTGCTAGGACTGCCCTTTCAGCTAGCAAGGTCAGTTTTTTCCCACTGCTAGGACTGCCTTTTCAGCTAGCAAGGTCAGTTTATCCCACTGCTAGGACTGCCTTTTCAGCTAGCAAGGTCAGTTTATCCCACTGCTAGGACTGCCCTTTCAGCTAGCAAGGTCAGTTTTCTCCCACTGCTAGGACTGCCCCTTCAGCTAGCATGGTCAGTATTCCCACTGCTAGGACTGCCCTTTCAGCTAGCAAGGTCAGTTTTTTTTCCCACTGCTAGGACTGCCTTTTCAGCTAGCAAGGTCAGTTTATCCCACTGCTAGGACTGCCTTTTCAGCTAGCAAGGTCAGTATTCCCACTGCTAGGACTGCCCTTTCAGCTAGCAAGGTCAGTTTATCTCCCACTGCTAGGACTGCCCTTCAGCTAGCAGAGTCTGTTTATCCCACTGCTAGGACTGCCTTTTCAGCTAGCAAGGTCAGTTTATCCCACTGCTAGGACTGCCCTTTCAGCTAGCAAGGTCAGTTTATCTCCCACTGCTAGGACTGCCTTTTCAGCTAGCAAGGTCAGTTTATCCCACTGCTAGGACTGCCCTTTCAGCTAGCAAGGTCAGTTTATCTCACACTGCTAGGACTGCCCTTCAGCTAGCAGAGTCTGTTTTCTCCCACTGCTAGGACTGCCCCTTCAGCTAGCATGGTCAGTTTGCTCCCACTGCTAGGACTGCCCTTCAGCTAGCAAGGTCAGTTTATCCCACTGCTAGGACTGCCCTTCAGCTAGCAAGGTCAGTTTTCTCCCACTGCTAGGACTGTCCTTCCAGCTAGCTTGTTCTCTCATGCTGGTCCAGCCCGGTCTGCCAGCCTAGCTCCGGCAGCTAGCGCAGCCTCTATGTTGATGTAGCAGTACAGCTAGCATAGGCCCTGTAGCTATCAGTGCCCTGGCAGCTACCCTTTCCCTCTGCTAGCCTAGCTCCGGCAGCTTGCGCAGCCTCTATGTTGATGTAGCAGTACAGCTAGCATAGGCCCTGTAGCTATCAGTGCCCTGGCAGCTAACCTTCCCTCTGCTAGCCCTTTTCCCGGTGCTCCTCTTAGTTACCACTTAGCCCCTCCAGTTGCCCCTCTGCTACCCTGGTTACCCCTCGGCTACCCTGTTCTTTTGCTAGCCCCACTCTTGTTGTGGCTTCCCCTGCTGGCTTGGCCCAGTACCTTTTGTTTTTGCCTTGTTTTGTCCCCTGCCACTCTGTCTGTATTTTTTTTGGGTCGCCGGGTGGCTTCCGTTGAGGGGGGGGGGTACTGTGAGGTTTTGTCCGCTGCTCACCTACTCTCTCTGTTCTTTTAAGCCTACTGTTAGGGAATTCCCTTCTCACTCACTCTCACTTGCCCCCACCCTCTTGTTTGTTACTCTCGTTTGCTCTCAGCGGCCACACCCTTGTACTACCTGTCATTATGTGTTTGATTGGTCTGGTGCCGAACTCACACTTTTAGTTCGATTATCAATTACCTCTCGCACCTGTGGTGCATTTTAATTAGTTCCCCTGTGGCCTTTAAGTACCTGGCTCTTTCTCTCTGTTCCTCGTGGGGTCGTGTTGTAACATGCCGTAACATTCGGTATCATATGCTCTTTCATCAAGACTCCCTCGGGAGGTCCTCTGTTCGGTCTATGCTGTTTTTATCTCCGGCGTAAAGATGTGCTCCAGCCTTCGCCTCCTGTCGCCGTTGCCTGAGGGAGAGACTGGACTGCGCTCCCTAGACTTCCACGGGAGGCATCCCAGTGATCCACTTCAGACCTCCGCGCAGCAGTCGTCCTGACGCACATCCAGACCTCCGCGCTGCAGACGCCCAGACACCATCCAGACCTCCGAGCTTGGCACGCTCCTCCGTACCAGCGCGCACTCCCAGCAGACGCGCATCATCCAGACCTCCGAGCTTGGCACGCTCCTCCGTACCAGCGCGCACTCCCAGCAGACGCGCATCATCCAGACCTCCGAGCTTGGCACGCTCCTCCGTACCAGCGCGCACTCCCAGCAGACGCGCATCATCCAGACCTCCGAGCTTGGCACGCTCCTCCGTACCAGCGCGCACTCCCAGCAGACGCGCATCATCCAGACCTCCGAGCTTGGCACGCTCCTCCGTACCAGCGCGCACTCCCAGCAGACGCGCATCATCCAGACCTCCGAGCTTGGCACGCTCCTCCACGCAGACGCACTCCAGATGCGTCTCTCTGTACCGGCGCGCACTCCAAGCAGTGGCGCACCACTCTGACCTCCGCTCGGACAGCCGGCTCCCCGGTGGCGACGCTCTCGCCCCGCTGCTGTTCCAGCGCTCTTTGCGCACAAACGTCTGGGTGAGTTTTTACTGACTGTCTTGATCAAATTCCGTTTTCGTGTGTTTCTATAACACTGAAGATTACCACCTTTTTAATCAGACAGTCACTCACCCAGCGTGTGCCTTTGTTTGTTTTCACTGGGATAATATTTTTGGACTTTACATCTCCCACTGTGTGGTTGTTTCACACCGAAGATATTATTTCACATTGGATTGTTTTTTGGACTTCACTCTCACTGTGTATTTACACGAAGATATTTTTCACTTGGGATTGTGTTTTGGAACATTTGCTCACTGTGTGTTTACTCTTTTCCAGTATGCAGCTCCTGCCCTCGCCCTGTTCCAAGGCCTTACCCTGTTTGTCCCCAGCCCGCCTCCGCGGGCCTCTGTCCCTTCTCCCCTATCTAGTCCTCCCTTTCCAGTTCCCCCTAGTTCCCCCCTGTTCCTGACTTCCCTTGCCTTCCCCTTAGCCAGCTCGCCTCTTAAAGGCACTGTACCTTTCCCCTCTTGTTATTCCAGTATTTTGTGTTTCTCCCTTAAAGGGACAGTGCCGTTTTTTTCCTTCTGTTTCAATAAATGCCCGTTTCTTGGCTTACCCTCATACCTGTCTTGTGTTGTGCGATTGGGGTCGGTTACAAACCATAACAAGATAGATAGATAGATAGATAGATAGATAGATAGATAGATAGATAGATAGATAGATAGATAGATAGATAGATAGATAGATAGATAGATAGATAGATAGATAGATAGATAGATAGATAGATAGATAGATTGATTGATAATTAGTAGGGGTGGGGGAAGAAATCGATACGTAGTATCGCAATACTTTGCGTGGCGATACTGTATCGATACAGGGACGCCAAGTATCGATATGTAAGGGATAATGTATAGCTACGAGGTCATTGTCGCAAAATAATTGACCGACACAGAGTTTAAAATACCGAGCCGCCTCGGCGAGGTGTTTTAAACGTCAGTGAAGGTCAATTATTTTGCGACAATGATCGAGTATAGCTATACATTATCCCGCTTATTACATGGCTAACTTACTAACAATATACCTAATTCATTTTACATCGACTCGCAACACTGGTTCTGGCTCCGCTCGTCGCTCCGCCCCCTGTCATCGCCGGCAGCTTCCCCGGCAGCAGAACACCGGCAGTGTCTGATTGCACTGATGTCAGTGGGCTTGATTGCGAACAGCTGCACACAGCGGTCATTATTGTTCCACAGCGGTCATTATTGTGTGATAATGGACCTCTGACGCGCGCTATTGACCAATCACAAGCAAGCATTTCGGCGAATGTGAAAACGCCATGTAATAATATTATATATTTTTTTATCCTCTTTTTCTCCGCCTGATTTTCGATTTTTCTCCCCATCCCAATTTAGTCGTTATGCCAATTCCCCCCCTCCCCTACCTGGTTGTTGTGCGCATGTTCTTCCTACTGGTCGGTACAAGGGAACCCTGAAGTCAACCACATGCTTCCTCCGACACATGTGGAGACAGCCAGTGGCTCTCTTTCCACCTGGCAGCGAGGACTATCATTGGTGAAGCGTAACGCGTGGGAGGTCACGCTGCCTTCACCATTTCCTGCCATTCGCTGAGCAGGCGCCCAGACCTGACCTGTAGGCGTCGCTGTCCACAACGCCAGATTACCACCCTCGACTTCCCTCCCGCTAACTCAGCCAAACGAGTTAGTATGACGATCGGCCCAAGCCGCAGGCAATGCTGACTCCGGGAGTCGAGACCGCAGCCTCTTGCATTGGTGACGAGTGCAATCTCCGCTACACCATCCGACCGCCCCTCAAGTATCGATATTTAATTATTCATAACAAACAAAAAAAATAATTGTATAAGGAAGTTGCATTGTTCATTTCAATACCTGTAATAATAGTATGTAGTCCACACACACGCACACATGTGCATTCAGTTAAGTTGGAATATGACTGTAATACAAACAGTTCAGTTTGTCAGGTACATGCAACACAGATTAGTGTTTACATCTGTCTGCTTGAGAAAATACCATGTTCTGTAGTGATGCACGATATATCGGCCGCCGATATAATATCGGCCGATATGTCAAGTCAAGTCAAGTCAAGAGTTTTAATTGTCACGGCATACAGGTATACAATGAAATGCGGGTGGTCTAGCCCGCAACGATGTGCAATACAGTGGTACATATAATAGAATCAAAGAAGAAAACAACATTGTGCAGTAACAGGTAACAGGTAACATGGAGTGACATCTCGGTATCTGTACATAGTTATTTACAGAGCATATGGGACATGCTAGTTAGCTTTGGTAGTGCAATACACTGTTCCTGTTATTCTAATTTAAAGTGTCCTTTCCTTTGGCCATAAGTGTGCGTGTGTGCGACATGAGTGTGTGCCCGCTCATGTTAAAGTGTTAAGTGGCTGCTCGTGTGTGAGCGTGCACAGTGTGCGTGTCGTGTGTGTGTTCATGTGTGCTTGTGTGTGGACAGTTCAATGTTCTGAGCACTCAATGTTCATTGTTCATGGCTCTGATGGCCTGGGGGAAGAAGCTGAGCCTAAGCCGCTCTGTCCTAGTAGCTGGGGTTCGCAGGCGTCTGCCTGACCTCAGCAGCTGAAACAGGCTGTTATTGGGGTGGTGAGGGTCTTTCATTATCCTGCAGGCTCTGGATTTGCACCTCTTGTTGTATAGAATCTGCAGGGGGGGTAGTGCAATACCCGTGGTATGCTCGGCTGAGCGCACCACTCTCTGTAGGGCCTTCTTGTCCTGTGCCGTGCTGTTTCCATACCAGGCAGTGATGTTTCCGGTCAGGATGCTCTCTACAGCTCCTGAGTAGAAGGACTGGAGTATCTTTCCCGATACTCTGAACTTCCTTAACTGTCTCAGGTGGTAGAGACGCTGTTTCGCCTTCTTTACTACTGTGTCTATGTGTGTTGACCATGTCAGGTCCTCTGAGATGTGGACCCCCAGGTACTTGAAGCTGCTCACCCTGTCCACGGTTGCCCCGTTAATCATCAGTGGTGTGTGCGTCTCCTGCTGTCCTCTCCTATAATCCACGATCAGCTCCTTGGTTTTACCAATGTTCAGGAGCACACCAGACACGACCATTCAGGTAATGTTCTGTTTTTTTTTGTGCGTCGCTCTGTTTAACTGGGGGTGTTGTTTCCCTCCGGGAGATATGGGAGGACTGACCGGATGTTAGGTTAGGTTGACGTCGTGAAGCAAGCATATTAGCAGGTAGCTGTGTTGTGCATTACAAGGGAAGTATTAACCTGTAAACCCCATATTGAGCTGGAATTAAACCACCATATACGAATACAACCTCTCCTCCATTACCACTACACCTTCTCCAACTAACGTTAATTGTTCCTGTTAATAATTAACATAAGTAGCATGGTAATAATACGTAGGTTATTGATAAATGTTGATCAATATTGATACATTAATTTATATTACAAATGATACACCAGTTAACATAACACATAATGTCATGTTATTTCCTCATTGTCCTTGCTGTGTCGCCTGAAGAAAATAGGATTTAGGCGATATTTAGCCAGGCGACAGAAGTTGCTGTGTGATCAAAAAAAATCTCCTGCCATGTGGGTTGTCTCATTCATAACAACAATGGAAGCTATACAATTCTGTCCGTCGCCTGGCTTAAAAATTCGGTGGCCTGGCAAAAATCGCACGTCGTGTGCGTTGGACTTAACAGCCTTTAGATTAGATTAGATGTATTGTCATTGCACAAGAAGTAGAGTGTAAAGTAGCAGAAAAGTGCATTACAGTATACAGTATAACATTTATTGATTGATTGAAAACTTTATTAACAGATTGCAGAATGGGTACATCAGTACGGCTCAATACACACAATTGTTAAGGGGATGCAGACCAGAGAAAGACTTTCATCTTGTTTACATCAGGGACCCCTATTTTCCATTCATCAAGACATTTATGATATAAATTACATACAGATATACAGTACTGTTACATCCAGACATTTATGACATACAAGATATACAAATATCTATCCAAAAAACATGTGAATATGTGGAGTATAATGACGAAGCTATGGAGTAAATATGGTAAGCGAATGTATGTAATGTATATATGACTTACACACCACACCAGCACACTTATTAGACGCACACACTGCTGCTAACATATACCTTGTATTGTATAGTTTGTATAGATAGCATATATGTTGGGCATTATCTTTAGTTTATAGTTTTAGTTTATAGTTTATAGCTAATTTAGTTAACACATTCTGCGCCAAAAACGAGTTAACTCATTATTGCCGTCCATTTATTCGCTATTGCCATTCATAATTCATCGGGGCAGCCTGTGCATGCTGTTCTGAATGTGTCTGAGCTGGCAGACGGTCAATACCGCCCTCTAACGCCTTCGGCCGCTATTGCACTCCATTTGAAACTATGTAGTTTGTTTTCTGGGCCGAGCTGAGCCGTGCAGGCAGGGTTTAAATACTCCGGCAGGACAAGCGCTTACAACGATGCATCAACTAGGCTGCCCCGCCCCCTCGTTCATATGCAATGCCAGATAACGTCCGACAGACCTCCGCGACCAGTACTTGGAATGGCGATCAGATAATTGGATTCTTTTTTTTGCATTACATCAGAGTGTTGTCAAAAATATCGAAAAATCGATACATATCGATTCTGAATATTTAAAACGGTTTCAATACTCATTTCCCGAAATATCGATACTTTCTGCAGTATCGATACCAGCTGGCTTGCTCGCAGTGTTCTACCACAAGTTGTTGACAGACAGACGCACGCTGTTGCAGAGCATGCTTGCCCCTCCTCCTCCTCCGCTGCAGCCCTCCCCCTCGCAGACCTGTCTTCAGTTTGTAAACAAAGATTTTAGCTAGTGCAGAGCCTCCGCAACTTGTGCTTGTGGATAAAGAAAACAGCAGAAGTGCTGTTTGGAAGTACTTCGGGTTTGATGTAAACGACGAAGGAAAAGCTAAAGCCCATTTGCAAGCGTTGTTACAGAGCAGTGCCAACGATACAGCTATTAGCTAACGTTAGCTAGTCGTTCCTCCGTTAGCTTATGCTAGCTAGCTGGCCACCTTTATAATTACTTCATGGAAATGGAGTAACGTTAAGTTGGGTGCATGAGGAGACATAATAACAATAATCTAGCGTTGATTTCAGGAAGATTCGATAATCAGGCGAAAAATTACAACGTGATAACTGGATTTCACTAAAGGGCTATTTTCGCGTCTTTTCCTGTGATTACTAAGAATCACCCAAACTTAGGGCTGGGCGATATGGCCAAAAACGTTATCGCGATAAAATAATAAAATAATTTTCATATCACTCGATATCAATAATTATCGTCGATATAATTTCTGTCAAGTTTAATTAACTTCTTATGCCCGGCGCCGTTCTTCTACGCAGTAAACACGGCCCAGTGCATAGATTATTATATTCCACCAGGGGGCAACCTACCGCCACTGGATCATATGCATTATAAGAATGGAACTAACACAGTTAGCCAGAGCAAGCGGTGTATCCCACGACAATGTACTAACTATCACCCTAAAATACCAATCGTAATCAAGAGCACACAACATAAAATTTGTTTATATGCGGACGACGTAATACTGTTCATGCAAAACCCCAACACCACATTGCCTCATCTGCTCAAGTTGATTGAGGACTTTGGAGATTTATCGGGATTTAAGATAAATTGGCCAAAGTCGGCTTTCCTTCCACTTAACGCCCCTGCAAAAAAATATATAACCCTCCCAGAAGAGATACCTATGGTAAAACACTTTAGATGTTTGGGAGTTGAAATATTCCCTACCATAAGCCAAACGGTGAAGCACAATTACATAAAAAAGCCAAAACAAAACCAAAGACGACCTTGACAGGTGGTCAAAACTTTAAAACTCAGTACAGGCACGGGTATCAATAATTAAGATGGACTTCCTACCTAGAATCAACTTCTTCAGCTCAATGCTACCGTTACCCCCTCCAGAGGGTTACTGGAAAAAATTACACTCCTCCACATACACATTTATTTGGAATAACAAACCACCACGTATAAAAAGATCCACCGCACAGAGAAACAAAGCAGACGGTGGTATGGCATTTCCAGATTTTTTCATTTCCAGTCCACTTTAAGACCACTGACAACGTGGTTTGATCCCCAAGCATTAGTATCCTGGAGAAATGTAGAAGAAAATATAGTAGCTCCACATAGACTGAAGGACATAGCATACACCAAATTATCAATTAAGCAATGCAAACAGAGTAATTATACTCATGCGATCCGGATATGGCGTGAAACACAAAAAAAATATTCTAACCCACATAAATGGCATAATCATACTCCCTTATTCAATAACAATGCACTTGATTGGAAAACGACCTATAAGATTCCCTATATGGGAAAAGCAAGGCATACACACATTAGGAGATGTTTTCAACAAACAGGGTTTTTGTAGCTATGAAGAAATACGCAAAAGATTTAATCTCACCGATTCCACATATTATTTTTACGCACAGTTATTGTTATGTTTGAAGGCTCACGGTGTTCCATTAAAGATACCAATTGTACACCACAGATACCACAAATTCTTCTATGAAAGAGAGACATCGAGAGGTTTTATTTCAGATTTTTATCATCAATTACTAACGTCCTCGTATGAAACCCTCCACCTAGACTCAGTCTGGAGGAGGGATATACCAGACCTGGAAAAAGATTTTGATTGGCAAGAAGCCTGGGCAAATGTTCGATTTACATCAAGGAACCCGGACCATCAACAAATCAATCTTAACTATATTCACAGGACATACTTGACTCCTATAAGACTGAACAGAATGGGTCTTAAACAAGACTCCAAATGCTCCTTATGTACAAATGGGGACGAGGGGACATTTATGCACATGTACTGGGACTGCCCACCAGTTAAGATATTCTGGAAAGAAGTGACCCAGCAATTATCAAATCTCTTAACTCTGAATATACCTGTACACCCCTCTGTATTACTGCTGAATGATGTTTTTGAGTGTGCAGTACACCTACAGCTAAAGAGATTGGTTTTATCGGGTATCACAGTGGCTAAAAAGCTGATAGCATCACGATGGTTTCAACTGGAAAAAAATTGCCGGAAGGTCTGGATTATTACATATCTCGATGTGATTTATCAAGAAATATCTACAGCAAGAATTTTGGGTCTCAACGAATCCAAAATGACAATGTGGTTAGAAGTGGTGGAGAGAATAAAAGCTAGCATATAATGGTAGTGTCTGGTTAGGAGCGAGGGATAATGGATGGATTATCCAATGGGGTGTCCGGGAGGGGGGGGTACGAGCTAGAGCAGTGGTCACCAACCCGTCGATCTTGATCGACTGGTCGATCTTTGAGACTGTCCCTGTATGTAGATCTTTCCATGAAAATTAAAAAAGATTTTTTTTTTTTTTTTTTTTTTTTTTTAGATCTTACCCTGAGAGTCCACATTACAGTTCTACCTTTGTTTTGATGTGAAAAGTGATGCTGCACTTAGCACTGACTGAGAAAGTACACATACAGTTCTACTTTTGTTTTGATGTGAAAATTATGCTGCACTTAGCACTGACTGCACTTAGCACTGACTGAGAAAGTACACATTACAGGTCTACTTTTGTTTTGATGTGAAAAGTAATGCTGCACTTAGCACTGACTGAGAAAGTACACATTACAGTTCTACTTTATAAAATGCTAATTGTAAATATGTTTGTCAATGTTAATAATATGAGAAAGTCCACATTACAGTTCTACTTTTGTTTTGATGTGAAAAGTGATGCTGCATAAGATGACTGCACTTAGCACTGACTGAGAAAGTACATAATAGTTCTACTTTGATGTTTTAATGTTGGACCAAAGCATTGCATGTAATTAGAATACAGGCAAATAAAAGTCATTTAGTTTAAAGTACAATCTTGGCTGTCTTTTTCTCTCAACGCTTCAATAGGTAGATCTTGCCTTCACCAAAAAAAAAAAAGTGATCTTGGGCTTAAAAAGGTTGGTGACCACTGAGCTAGAGCATATGTGTGTAGGGTAATAGATAGCAGGTATTAGGGGTATATCCTGTATAAGACATTTAACTAATTGGTGATTTCACTGTTAATTAATGCTTGTATATCTTATCGTGTGTTGTCATGTTTGTTTATATGTTTGTTTAAAAAAGAGAATAAAGAAATTAAATACAAAAAAAAAATAGCGGTGTGCAAGCTAATGATCCTAGCCAGCCTTGTTTCCAATGTACTAACTATCACCCTAAAATACTCTGTTCCGCCCCAATACATTGCAACAACGTCCACCGCGGCGCAGCATACCCCACACTACTCTAACCGTACCCTCAGAATTCACGCCACACACCCACTCCGCACATAAACTATAAAATAGCGGCGTGGAAGCTAATGATCCTAGCCAGCCTTGTTTACTACCCAGAGTGCACCGCAGGTCTCCTTCGCTGTCGCCATCTCCTTCACTGATTGGTTGTTAGTGCGCGTGTGCTGATATCCAAGCTTGGAAAATCGATATATCGAAACTTTGCGACCACGTTTCATGTTTATTTCGAGGAAATAATTTATCGCGATAGTTATCGTTATGGTTTTATCGCCCAGCCCTACCCAAACTATATTCATATTCAACACGGTATAAAACGGAAATGTACAGATGAAAAAACAATCTGTTTTTTGCATGTTGACCGGAAGAAACTCACTGACAATATTTAATATAGTTTAAGCACTCGCAAACACAGAATTTTCTCCATTGAACAAAGCGATGGCAGACAACGGCCCAATGACCGTAGCGCCCTGTGGCGTTCAATGTGTTAATAGTTATAGTTTATATTTATAGTTTGTCATTTGTATATTGTTTACAAATATACTATGGTTGAGGAGCCGGGGAAAAAAAGCATCTGACGTTTTTCTGAATGTATGTACATTTTAAAAAGCTGTGACAATAAAAAAAAATCTGAATCTGAATGTACAGTGGTACGAGTATGAATACACTATGGTAATAAACCAGTCTAGCTAGTGGTTTAACTAATATGAGTAGGTATGGATATATTATATATATAGGTATTAGGTATAGATTACACAGTGTGTACAGTTGTATTGTAAATTGTTATTTTACAGTAGGGCTGTACCGAATAGTTCGAAGCTTCGTTCATAACATTGACATTCGAATTCTAAATCAACATTCGAAAAAATTATTATTTTTATTATTTAATTTTTAATTTTTTTATGTGTCTATTCATTCTGTTTTTCTTCACAGTTGCAGATAAATATTAGGCTACACTAATATTATAGTATTATACTATTATAGTATATGACTCATCATAAAAGAAATTATAAAACATTTATCATAAATGATGTAGCCTATTTGCATCCGCTTGGCGCTCCATCAAGATGTCACCATCACTTTCGTACCAACGTGCCCTTATTGGATTATTTATGTTGACGCAACTGACAAGTTATATTCATTCAAGAAAATTGATTTAATAAAGAAAATTACTAATTTAATCAGATGAATCACTTTATTCAAATTGAGGATTTTGTTTGAGGATATAAAAATTATTATTTTTATGATTATGTCATAAAATATGACAACAGACATGCAAAGCTTCATTTGAAAACTTCAATAGAACCTTTGAATGTAAAAAAAAATTGCATTCGGTACAGCCCTATTTTACAGTGTTATATGGATAGACTATAGATTAAAGTTCAGAGTTCATACAATATGGGTTGAGTATAGGCAACAGAGCTAACAGAGCCTTTACTTCATGAATGAATGAATGCTATACATTAGGGCTGTCTTAAATACTTCGAAGCTTCGTACGATGGAATCTTGCGCCTCCATTCCAATGAAACAAAAGTAAGCAGCGCCTTCCCGCCTCCATTCCAATGAAACGAAAGTAAGCGGCGCCTCGACTCCACCTCTCTACAACAAGCACGTGGAGATTATCTGTGTTGAAAACAACAAGGACATGTGCAGCAGACATGTCGACGAAGAAGTCATCAGACGTGTGGTTACACTTTAAAATAGGCAAAGACAATGCCCAAAAAGCCGAGTGCCAGATATGCCAGAAGAAAATGGCATATCACAACTCTACAACAACTTTGTCAAATCACCTAAAAAACGTAAGTATCGTTGTACACAACGGCGACGCCACACAAAACATTAATAAGGCTATGCCTATGCTGCTATGACTAATGTGTTACCAAGTTGGCTAATTTAATTGTAATCATCTGCTTTTGTAGGTGCATTGTCTGATATAATTATAAATTATAAATTATAAATTATAAATTATAAATTAAATATAATATAATTGTTTGCTTGATAGACGAAGGTTGCAACATAATTATGTAATGTCATGTTGTTGGCTGTGAGAGCAGCCCCACTGCACCCAGGCAGCGCAGCCAAGTGAAACCTTGTTGGCTGCGTCACAGTCACGAAAGGGGCTACTTAATTAATTAATCCAATCCACTTTATTTATAGAGCACATTTAAAAACAACACAGTTTACCAAAGTGCTGTACAAGTCCCACAACATAAGATTAAAAAATATATATATATTTAAAAGAAAATATTATAATAATTATTTTTTTCTTTTTCTTCGAAGCTTCGAATTAAAATCGAAGCTCGGCCCGAAGCTTCAAGTTTCAAGTTTCTTTAATAGTTGTCATACAGAAGTACAGAATACTTTCATACAAAATGCTTCTTACTGTTACGCTCCAGAGACTGTGCTAGACAAGATAGTATCAAATAACATAGTATAGCATGTGAATTAGAAGTAGAAAATGAGGTCACAGTGTTCAGTATAGACATATGTACAATGTTCGATGCAGAATAGACGTAACTGAGTTACCATATAATATACAATACTATGCAGTGTACTAATGTACAATATTATATAGTGCAAAGCAGAAATGCAGAAATGGGATGAGGTACAATTTAGATACAATTTACAGTAAGGTGTACGAGTTGTAGTGCAATCCTTCATCAATAAATATAAAGTGTGGGGAGTGGGTGCTACAGTGTGTTTGTTTAAAGTGAGTGTGTGCTATAAAGTGTGGGGAGTGGGTGCTACAGTGTGTTTGTTTAAAGTGAGTGTGTGCGTGTGGATGTGTGTGCTATGTGCGTTTGATGGTTGTTGTTGTGTAGTGTTCATTGTTCGTTAAGCAGCCTGATGGCCTGGGGATAGAAGCTTCTTCTGAGTCTTTCTGTGCTCGCCTTGAGACTCCGGTATCGCTTGCCTGACCGCAGCAGTTCAAAGAGGCAGTTGTTCGGGTGGCTCGAGTCCTTAATAATTCTCTTAGCCTTCCCCCTGCACCGCTTGTTGTAAATGTTCTGGAGGGTGGGGAGCCCCCCTCCGATTGTGCGTTCGGCTGAACGTGTCACTCTTTGTAGTCTGCTTCGGTCTTGTGCAGTGCTATTCCCAAACCAGGAGGTGATGTTGCCAGTCAGGATGCTCTCTATTGTACATGAGTAGAAGTTCTTAAGGATCTTCTGACTGACTTGGAACTTCCTTAGGCGCCTGAGGAAGTAGAGGCGTTGTCGTGCCTTCTTCACAACACTGTCAATGTTTGTGGTCCATGTCAAGTCCTCGGATATGTAGGCTCCGAGGTACTTAAAGCTGTTGACTCTCTCAACCGGTGCCCCGTCGATGCTGAGGGGGCTGTAGTCCTTGACCCCCGACCTCCTGAAGTCCACAATCATCTCCTTTGTTTTGCTGACGTTCAGGGAGAGGCTGTTTTCCTGGCACCATCCCGCCAGGACCTTGACCTCTTCCAGGTAGGCCCTCTCGTCGTTGGCAGAGATCAGGCCCACCACCACTGTGTCGTCGGCAAATTTGATGATTGTGTTGCTACTCCGCTGAGCCACACAGTCGTGTGTGTACAGGGAGTAGAGGAGGGGACTCAGAACACAGCCCTGGGGGGCCCCTATGTTGAGGGTGATGGATGAGGAGGTGCAGTTGCCTGCTCTCACCACCTGGGGTCTGCCCGTCAGGAAGTCCAAGACCCACTGGCAGAGGTCATAGTTCAAGCCCAGGTCCCTGAGCTTGGCTATGAGTTTGGAGGGGACTATGGTATTGAATGCCGAGCTGTAGTCGATGAATAGCATTCTCACATAGTTCCCCTTCCTCTTGTCCAGGTGTGATGCTGCTGTGTGCAGCACATGGGCTATGGCGTCCTCCGTGGACCTGTTGGGGCGGTATGCAAATTGCAGGGGGTCCATGTTGATGGGGAGGGAGGAGCAGATGTAGCCCTTTACTAGCTTCTCAAAGCACTTCATGGCTATGGAGGTGAGAGCTACAGGGCGGTAGTCGTTGAGGCAAGCAGGCTTGGATTTTTTGGGTACAGGGATAATAGTGGACTTCTTCAGGCAGGTGGGGATGACAGCCTGTTCTAAGGACAGGTTAAATATGTCAGTGAATACCGGGGCCAGTTGGTCGGCACAGACTTTTAGGACATGGCCGGGGATGCCGTCCGGTCCTGCTGCCTTCCTGATATTCACTTTTTTAAAGGTCCGCCTCACCTCATGCTCTGTTACCCTGAACACTGAGTCTCCATCAGCAGCAGACCCCCCCCCCCCCCATTGCCGTGGCTTGTGGGCTGGTGTTGTTATTACCAGCATCAAACCTCGCATAGAAGGTATTGAGGTCATTTGCTAAGGAGATGTCACTGTTCAGTTTGAGGGAGGTGCCTTTGTAGTCTGTCATCGTTTTGAGCCCCTGCCACATAGCTCTGGAGTCAGCCTGTTCAAACTGGAGTTAAATTTTATCTCTGTAGCGCCGTTTGGCCTCTGTCACTGTCCTCCTTATGTTGTATCGCGCCACCTTGTGGTCATTCATGTTGCCTGCCACCAGGCCGTCGTTGTATGCTTTGGTGCGCGCTTTCAGAGCTTCACGGACGGATTTGTCTACCTCTCTCTGCTCCTCCTCCCTCTCCTCCTCTCCCTGCTCCTCCTCCCTCTCCTCCTCTCTCTGCTCCTCCCTCCCTCTGCTCCTCTCCTCTCCCTGCTCCTCCTCTCCCTGCTCCTCCTCCCTCTCCTCCTCTCTCTGCTCCTCCCTCCCTCTCCTCCTCTCCTCTCCCTGCTCCTCCTCCCTGCTCCTCCCTCCCTCTCCTCCTCTCCTCTCCCTGCTCCTCCTCCCTCTCCTCCTCTCCCTGCTCCTCCTCCCTGCTCCTCCTCTCCCTGCTCCTCCTCCCTGCTCCTCCTCTCCCTGCTCCTCCTCCCTCTCCTCCTCTCCCTGCTCATCCTCCCTCTCCTCTCCCTGCTCCTCCTCCCTGCTCCTCCTCTCCCTGCTCCTCCTCCCTCTCCTCCTCTCCCTGCTCCTCCTCCCTCTCCTCCTCTCCCTGCTCCTCCCTGCACCTCTGTCTGTATTGTATTTATATCTCGCTGTTCACCCACGCCATGTTTTTAAACTTTTTAAGATCCATCTAGTAGTGGGTTCACTGTGACGCTTGCTGTCGATTGCCAAAAAAAGCTTCGAAGGTCAGCCCTACTATACATGCAGTGTGCGAACCACGGGGGAGCCGGGGAGCTATAGCTCCCCTTAATGGGACATCAGCTCCCCTGAAAACATGATTTGTACAGGTTTGGGGGTCTCTAAAATACTGACAATAAATGCTATTTTTGCCATGCATTACTATTTTTCAAAATTTTCGGTATCGTCATCATCGTGTATAAGCCCAGGTATCGGTATCGAGACTGAAAAAGTCGGATTGGTGCATCCCTAATAGCGACATGCATGCTATTCTTTCCATTACCATCGGAGCGTGGCGGCGCTGCAGGCACAAGTCAAACTTCACCCACGTTTTATCAGAAGAAGAAGAAAACGTTCTATGGTATGGTTATTGGTATGGTTATTGTGCGTTGGTTACATGCGCAGCTGCACTTGTCTCGTGTGTGGGTGCGAGCGGCTCTCACCCTGTCTCTGATTACTGACCAGGGTGCTGACTGGTGTGATAATGATGCATTTGCCTATAATAATGTTAGACTCGATGTGTTTGGTCATGGACTTGTTGTTCGCTATTGGTTCATCTGTGTGTTACTGTTTATGTGTAAATGTGGACTGTTGTGTGTGAATTTTAGTGTTGGATCAGAGGGGTTAATCTGAGCATGTGTATTTCAATATGTGCGTCTTCAACATGCATGCAGACCTGTGTGGCGTGGTCTATGTGTGGTTCTGTAACATTACTCATACCTATAGCCTATGTCTACAGCAAGCGTCACAGTGAACCCACTACTAGATGGATCTTAAAAAGTTTAAAAACATGGCGTGGGTGAACAGCGAGATATAAATACAATACAGACAGAGGTGCAGGGAGGAGCAGGGAGAGGAGGAGAGGGAGGAGGAGCAGGGAGAGGAGGAGCAGGGAGGAGGAGCAGGGAGAGGAGAGGGAGGAGGAGCAGGGAGAGGAGGAGAGGGAGGAGGAGCAGGGAGAGGAGGAGCAGGGAGGAGGAGCAGGGAGAGGAGGAGCAGGGAGGAGGAGCAGGGAGAGGAGGAGAGGGAGGAGGAGCAGGGAGAGGAGAGGAGGAGAGGGAGGGAGGAGCAGGGAGGAGGAGCAGGGAGAGGAGAGGAGGAGAGGGAGGGAGGAGCAGAGAGAGGAGGAGAGGGAGGAGGAGCAGGGAGAGGAGGAGCAGGGAGAGGAGAGGAGGAGAGGGAGGGAGGAGCAGAGAGAGGAGGAGAGGGAGGAGGAGAAGAGAGGAGGAGAGGGAGGAGGAGCAGGGAGAGGAGGAGAGGGAGGAGGAGCAGAGAGAGGAGGAGAGGGAGGAGGAGCAGAGAGAGGAGGAGAGGGAGGAGCAGGGAAAGGAGGAGAGGGAGGAGGAGAGGGAGGAGCAGGGAGAGGAGGAGAGGGAGGAGGAGGGATAGGGAGAGGAGGAGAGGGAGGAGGAGCAGGGAGAGGAGAGGGAGGATGAGAGGGAGGAGGAGTGGGGAGAGGAGGAGAGGGAGGAGCAGGAAGGAGGAGCAGGGAGGAGCAGGGAGAGGAGGAAAGGGGGGAGGAGCAGGGAGAGGAGGAAAGGGAGGCAGGAACAGGGAGAGGAGGAGAGGGAGGAGGAGCAGAGAGAGGAGGAGAGGGAGGAGGAGCAGGGAAAGGAGGAGAGGGAGGAGGAGGAGAGAGAGGAGGAGAGGGAGGAGGAGCAGGAAGAGGAGGAGCAGGGAGGAGGAGCAGGGAGAGGAGATAGCAGAGAACACAGTTTTAGCAAAGGTAGTATACCGAAAGGGCACCTTACAGTCCCCTCTACTGATGGCCCTGGTGGTAATGCCAGTGTCTCCTTTTTGTTCAGTTTCACTGCCTTTCTTATTAGGCCTAGTTGTTGGCTACAACTTTGCCACAGTAGGCATTAATCACTTAATAGTTCAAATGTCTGTGTCCCATTCCCGTTTGCACACGCAGATACACACACACGCACACACAGTAGGCCAGTGACTTTGGTGGTATGTGCTATTGCACAGATGTGTGTCCCGTTCCCGTTTGCACATGCAAACAAATATATGCAGTACAAATATACATTTATATAAAAAACTGTTACTTGAAATATTTTCACTGTGCTCCTAAATATTTTTGGGTCCTCCTAAATTTCTTTGTGTGCTCCTAAATTTTTTCATTTCACATGTGCTCCTTGGGAAAAAGGTTAGCGTAGAGCCCTGCCTAATCATGACTATCATCATGACTATCATCAGCCATCATCATGGCTATCATCATGACCAATGTTCCCTCTAATTTTTTTTCGGTCTGAGCAAACACTCAAACCTCCTGAGCAGACATCAGCAACTACTGAGCAACACAAGTCACCTGCCGATTAACCGGTTAGTTGATAAGCGGCGGTTTGTAAAAAATCTGATCATCTTAATTTCCCTCAATGTCTAACATAAAGATCTATACATTTTGCTGATACACGAGAAATAATACAAAAAGGCATATTATATTCCTTAATCAAATATTTATTTGACCATTGATTGACGATACAGAGCAAAGTCCTTACTTTGGCGGCGGCGGTGTGAGTCGTGTCACTAACTTTTAACTTTTTAGGAGGCTGACTCGTCATTATTTTATTAAGTGAATTATCATGCGACTTCAGGGGTGACCATATTGTGATTTCTTTTTAAGGAGGACACTCTGCCTTCAGCCTCAAGATACTTAATGATACTCAAAGTTTACTCAAAGATGCCTTATCATTATAATATATTTAAAGTATGCCTGCTCTGTATGGATATAAAATGATTGTTTATATTATTTTATATAACAAAATAATATCTCTCTATAACCAAAGTTACTCAACATGCTGTATTATGCCTAAAGTAATCTATCTGACAAATCTCAAGAAAATAACAATCAACCTATGACAAAATAATATATAGTTATATATAGTCTTACTGGACAAAATAAATAACAAGAAAAATATGAAGTAATGTTCTAAATAATACCTCTTCTGTATTTTAATCCAGCTTAAAAAATATATCTTTGTATCTTTTCAATGTAATGTAAATTATAAAACAGTAACCTCACAAAGATACTAATTTAAAAGTGCACTATGCAGTTTCAGATTTGTTGCAATTAGTGTACTAAACAAATTTATTACACACATAATCCTTAGAATGATTGTATCATAACCAAAACATCATTTTGAGGCATCAAAATAGTTTTCAATTATTTTCTTTCTCTCTGTATAGCTGCATGCTTCAATCAATTCGGTCAACTTTGCCATCAAACTCTCGCCTCGCACTGCTTTGTTTGTAATGTTTTCTGTGTCCATGTGAGCTTTGAGATCGCCACCACCTTTATTAGACACAGAAACATATGGTCAAGCTTTGCATGCGTTTCACTCCGCTTCCAATTAGTCTCGACCGGGATGATACATTGGGAATTTTCTCTGCAGTTAATCTGTAATGTACATTTTCGCGTTTGCATTGTGAGGAGCCAGCGATGCTGGTCAGATCTGTCCGCTTCCTGCTCTGTTCTGTGTGTCTGTGTGAGAGCGCAGTAGCACCGCCCACAAGGCACTGAAAGCGAGGCTTCTCTTGGTAACGTCACACGCAACAGGTTACCGTAGTATTCGGTGCAACGCGCCAGTCAATTTAACTACATGCTTATTTTACACAAACGTTTCTGTGCGCAACAGATTTCAGATGTGCACGGGAGCGTTTTGCCATGTGCGCGCGCGCACGGGCGCACCTTAGGGGGAACATTGATCATGACTATCATCAGCCATCATCATGGCTATCATGACTGTAGCTGAGGGGTACAATTCCCTGACTGTATTGTTAGATATGATATTTAATACCACTACCTCATGTACTTTAACTTCTGGCCACCCAGTACAAGATATAAGTATGATGAACACTTTCCCACCTGATGAAACGAACCAACACAAATGTACCAAATCGAATATTTAATACAGCAAAAGGTGTATACAACATTCACTTAATTACATTTATGATTTGAAATATTGAATATGCACTTTTATGGCAAATGAGTATTCGTAGGTAAATCAACATTGAATGTCCAATCTCTGGTTGCGCAGGGAGTAAGTATACAACCTGGAATATTTAGGAAACGATAGCGATGGTACTTAAATGATTATAGCTGGATACACTAAGGCGGGGGGGGGGTCCCGCTGGTTGTAAGACAGTAGGAGGGGGGGGGTTAGAGAAGCCGCTGGCGGTATCCCATCTGGCCGACGGTGTCTTGGGAGAATCCAAAGTCTTAGACACAGTGCCCACAGAACCTCGGGCAGCAGACGAATACAGCTGGACCCTCTGTGGAACGGTATCTGCCGGTCCACAACGGAGAGACGTGGTGCGACCTCACGTGTAGAGCGCCGCCTCACCTGGAGTCCTCTCCGGGGGGTAATTCCAACACTCGACAGTGTTGGCCTTTATCCATGGAATAATCAAAGCACACAAAGCATAATCCAAGAGCCGTGGAAGGCTCGCCGTCGTCGGGTAGAGTAATCCAATATACAGGTCCAGTCGCTCTTGACCCGGAGCTCCTCGGATGCAATCACCACTAGGGGTCTGACCAGCCTGGATAAGCGTCCAGATAACGTCAGGAACGATGGGGGTACTGATAACTGTAGAACTCGAACCGAACGATGCACCATACATAAATAGACTATTATTAGCTTAATAGAATACGTCCAACTCGACGGTATGGTGCCAAACTATGACCATTCAACTATTAATCTACACGATATCTCAATGCCTATTCTGGGCCAAGTAGGCCCTACTACACCGCACGTGCTTCGTGGGGAGGCTTTTGCGTCTGTCACTCTGTTGGAGGGTAAAGAACTGGACTAAAAAAAGTTCTACTTTACGAGCGCCATATATATATGCGCTATGAACAAATAGTACCACACGTATTTCGCCCGGCATATTACTGCGCGGAACCGGGGGTTGCCTCGACATGTTAGGCGGCACGATTGAACTTGGACCTAGGGGTATGGCAACCTGGCGCCAGGTTCTCGTCCAATGGTAGAATGAAACTATTATGGGCTGTTTAGTAGAAACGGGGATATTCAATGCATATTGTACAAGGAATATACAGGGGATATCAAACGATATACAAATACAATTAAATATATATATATAAATAAATATACATATTCGGTTTAATCTGATCCTTCACAACAGCCGCCCCCTAATTAGTCCCACCTAATTAGCTAAGCAGAGACAGATTAACCGCACTGTCTTCCACTCAAGGTCCGCTGTAAGGTCAGTCAACTCA
Source organism: Notolepis coatsorum (assembly GCF_963971535.1). Taxonomy (NCBI): domain Eukaryota; kingdom Metazoa; phylum Chordata; class Actinopteri; order Aulopiformes; family Paralepididae; genus Notolepis; species Notolepis coatsorum. The sequence goes on along the minus strand of NC_140173.1, from coordinate 97,982,056 downwards.
CAAAGTCATAGGGTCATGGTCATCATCGATAGTATCTGGGAGTCGGGGCAGTTCTATGAGCCTCGCCACGGGCCGTGTGTAGGTGCGCCCTTGGACGAGTACTTCAGCTGCTCGGACCTTGCCATCGGCACCGGTGATCACTTTGCTTACGCGGCCAGCCGGCCACATAGCTCTGGGGAGTGACTGGTCAACTATCATGACGACTGTTCCTTCTGTCAAGTTGTCTCTCTCTTTTACCCACTTCTGGCGGGTCTGTAGAGACGGTAGGTAGTGAAGTAGGAAGCTGCTCCAAAACTTGTCAGCTAGTACTTGGCTGTACCTCCACAGTCTTCGGCCGTTCGCTTCTTCGGGCCTGTACATTGTCTGGGGTAGCGCGGGGTCCAGCCGCCCCATTAGGAGTGTGTTGGGGGTGACTGGGTCGACATCTGCTACATCACTGGAGACGTAACCGAGGGGCTTTGAGTTCAATACTCCCTCGATCTCCGTGAGGACTGTCATTAGGACTTCCTCTGCCACAGTCTGGGCTCCGAGTACGGCATACAGGGCTGTCTTTATAGAACGTACTTCTCGTTCCCAGGTTCCACCGAAGTGGGGTGCGTTCGGGGGATTAAACTGGAAGTCAATCTGGGCTGGAGCGAGGTGGGTCTTAAGTTCTGGGCCCATAGCTTGGAAGCTCTCTCTCAGCTCTCTTTCTCCGCCTTTGAAGTTGGTCCCGTGATCAGACAACAATGTAGACGGTTGTCCTTTCCGTGATATGAATCTCCGGAAGGCCATAAGGAATGAGTCTGTGCTCATGGTCGGAAGGAGCTCGATATGTATCGCTCTGATGGTCATGCATTTGAATACAATACCCCACCGCTTCTCGGTGCCTCTTCCTCTCTTTATATACAACGGGCCAAAACAGTCCATGCCTGTGGAGTGGAATGGCTTGTCGCCGATTCGGAGGCGACAGGGGGGTAGGTCAGCCATCCGTGGTATGCTGGGCTGCGCGCGCCACTTACGGCAGTCTAGACAGGTTCGCTGGAAGCGCCGTACTGCTTCTCTGCCTTGCAATATCCAATAACGACGTCTGATCTCCGCGAAGACTCTCTCTGCTCCGGCGTGGTGCACATCCTCGTCGTATTTCTTTATGATCAGCTCTGTGACCTTGTGTCGGCTGTTCAAGACGATCGGGTGCTTAATGTCATCTGGTAGATCGGGGGCTCTCCGCAGGCGACCACCCACTCTGATGAGATTATGTGCGTCACTCTCTGGTGCCAGGTGAATCAGTCTGCTGTCTGATGGGACGGGGTTTCCTCCCTGTAGACAGTCTAGCTCATCGGGGAACGAGTCTCTCTGGGCTCGTTGTAGTAGAAGAAGTTCTGCTTCTTCGTAGTCAACTGCTGACATGTCAGTGGTGGACTGAATCTCTGGGTGGTGCCGCAGGAATGTTCTCTGTTGCGCACTCTCCAGGGTAATGCAGTCATCCATGTTCGGGTCTGTGGAGGCGACAGTGCTCAGTCCACAGAACATAGGCTTCTTGTTCTCAGCCTCCTCGCTACTTGCTTCCCTCGGGGTGGGCGTAGGCCAATCTCCTTCCGGGAGCTGGAGGAATGCTGGTCCGTCACTGTAGATGTTGCGACGGGTTAGGTCATCCAGGGACATTCCCCGGGTGATGACGTCAGCTGGGTTGTGTTTGGTATCCACATACCTCCAGCTTGCTTCTTCCGTTAATTCTTGAATCTCGGTGACTCTGACTCCCACGAAGACTTTGTATCTGCATGAATCAGACTTAATCCATGTGAGTACTGTCGTGGAATCTGACCACAAGATTGTTCTATGCACCGGAATGGTGAGTTCACGTTGGATTAACGTGGCTAGATGCGCTCCTGCGAGGGCTGCGCAGAGCTCTAGACGTGGGATAGATTGTTGCTTACGTGGGGCTATCCTTGAGCGGGCCAGTATGAAAGCAGTGTGTATCTCTCCTCCCATCTCTTGGGCACGCAAATAAGCAACCGATCCGTAGGCTACTTCGGAGGCATCGCTGAAGACGTGTAGCTCAATCTCGCATGTCTCTGGCCTCACTGTGGATGGGAAGTAGCTGCGGCGTATATTGACACCTGGGATTGAGCGGAGTTCCGTCTCCCACTCTCTCCATGTTGAGGCAAGGTGTGCGGGTATTGGGTCGTCCCAGCCCTGGTCCTTGTCCCATAGTGCTCGTACAATCATCTTTGCCCTGGTGGTGTAGGGTAGAATACATCCCAGCGGGTCATATTGTCTGGCGAGTGTTCTGTACACACTCCGTCTGGTGGTCGGTATCGCCGCCGACCTTCCTTGCTCTGGAGCCAAGGGTTTGTGTCTATAGTGGAGCGAGTCTGTTTTGAAGCGCCAGACTAATCCTAGTGTCATTTCTTGGGCTTCTCCTGGGATCGTCGCCATCCAGGTCTCGCTGCTGGCAGCCTTGTCTGCGGAGGAGAGGCTGCGCAATACGTGCGGGTCACTGCTGGCCCACTGCCTGAGATCAAAGCCTCCTTTGATTAGGGAGGCGCGTAACTTGATTAGGAGAGCCTCTGCTTCTTCTTGAGTCGAGACGCTTTGTAGACAGTTGTCTACGTAGAAACTGTTCTTCACACTGTGTTGGACCTCTTCATCTGCTGCTGGGTCCTCTGTGACGTGTTTCTGTAGTGCAAATGTAGCACAGCACGGGCTGCATGTGGTTCCGAAGGGGAGTACTTTCCACTGGTAGATGGATGGGTTCTCATCTCCGATCTTCTCTCTCCATAGGAACCGTAGCAGAGGCTTGTCCTCCTCTACTAGTCTCACTTGCAAGAACATCCCTTTGATATCCCCGCTTATAGCCACCTTGTCCTGGCGGAAGCGCAGTAGCACGCCTAGTAGGGAGGGGCCGAGTGTGGGGCCGGGCAAGAGCTCTTTATTCAGATTTTGGGATCCGATCTGGTAGCTGCAGTTAAACACAATGCGATCCTTGCCATTGTGATGGACCTTGTGATGCGGCACGTACCATGATTCGGTCGTCTGATCGGCCTCTTTAATGTCAATCTTTGTTACGTGTCCCGCTGTGATTAGCTTCTCAATCTCAGCTCGGTACACACTCTGTTGAGCGGGGTCTTTGGCTAGGCGCCGCTCTGTGTTCAGTAGATAGCGCTCCGTGGCATCTTTCTTTGCGTGAAAGGGGGGCATTCCCTCTCGCCTCAGGAGTGGAGTTGCGTATCTCATCACTCCGCCGACTGTGACTCTCTTTGTCCCCTGCTCGAGTAGGTGGATGGCGTAAATGTCTTCTTTAGAGCGAATGTCTTTCTTTTCGTTCTTAAAGGGCATTGTCTCTAGGGTCCATAGCCTCTCGACATGCTGCAGGAGAGTGGTGTCTTCTTCTGTCGTTCTGGAGTGGAAGCAGCTAGTGGCTGCGGTTCGGTTGAGAGATTTAGCGAGGGGGCCTTGTAATGTCCATCCTAGGCGGGTCTCGACTGCTGCAGGACAGCCTCGGGGACCTGTATGGACCCGGTCAATCGGGACTATGAGTTCTGCATGGTCGGAGCCTATCAACAGGGTCGGGGTAGCGCCGTCTATGAGCGGGATAGGTAATTGGCGCAGGTGCACATATTTATCCATCAACTTGGTGACAGGGTAGGTGTACTGCGAGAGTCCTATTTCTTGGCTGGTGAAAGCATTTGTGATCTCGTACCGTCGCTCTGGCTGCCCGTTGGCTGCGATAGTGAAGGAGACATTCTCGCCCTTTATCGTCTTTAAATCTCTTCTTATTGTCCGAATCGTCATTTCGTTCTTGCTCCCCCGCAGTCCCAGTTGAGTCGCAGCGGAGGCGAGCAGAAGGGTCTTCTCTGACCCGTCATCAAGGACGGCGTAAGTGTCCATGACTTTATCCTGGTAGCTCAATGTCACACGGACTACCTTTAAGAGCACTTGAGCTCCGTTGCTGCTGGCGGGGTCAATGTACATGACACTTGCCTTGGTGCCGCTCCGTGGTGCAGGTATAGGCCGTCTTCCGTTACTATCGTGTAGTATATCTAGATGGGCTCCATCGCACCGGCTGCACCTTTTCTTTAGGCGGCATTCGGCTGCCATGTGGGGCCGCGCACATCGATAACAGCGCCGGTTGGACTTTATCCATTGGCTCACTTCTTCTGCATTCATCTTTGTGAATGAGTCACATTGTGACAGCCAGTGTTCTTTCTCACAGTAGGGACAGGCTATCTTCCACTTCTCCTTTCTCGAGGGGGTGCTGTGACTCTTACTGCTCGGTACTGACTCTGATTGGTGCATGACAGTCACCGATCTTCTTCCATCACTTATTCTCCTGGGTCCCTCTCTGGAGCTTGGCGTGCTCCGCCCGAAGGTGTCCAGTCGTAAGCTGCTGACCTCTCTCGCCAGGAAGTCGGCCAGATCAAGGAGGGATGGCTCGGGGCCGTCGGGATCTCGGTAGTCCCTCTGCCGCCGAAAACGCTCCTGTCTTGCGGGTGGCAGCTTCTCCAAAATCCTCTCAACGTTAGAGTTGGCGTACAGCTCATGCCTGCCCTTCTCCCGTTGAGCTCCCAGCATCCCCACCAGGGACTGCACTTTGATTGACAGGTCGTCTAGTGAGCGATTGTCTGTGGCAGGGGGTAGGCGGTCAATATGCCTTATCTCCTGGATTACGTAATCCCATATACGTCCATATCTTTGATCCAGCGCTGCAAGGGCCGCTGTGTATGGGGTCGAGGAGGTAGCATAGGCTAGCGCTATATTGTGCGCTCGCGGTACTTTCAGGTGCTTCAATAATATCGCATACTTGTGGCGTTCATCAGCGACATCCACCATCATTGTCTCTAAGCACATCCGGATCTCCGTGTACTGTGCTCGACTCTCATAGGCGAAGTCTGGGAATGACGGCGTGGCGTTGTATGACGCCGTGGATGGCTGATACATCGGCGAGCGTTGGGGGAGAGACCTCCTGGGCGAGTCCCCTCTTGCGCCTCGCTGTGGGCTGGTACTGGCAGGGTACCATGGCCCGCTGGTCCAGGTGCTGTTCCTCGGGGCTGGTCGTGCGTCGTGCTCACCCGTAAATAGAGTCGGGGGTCTGTAGCGCAGCGCCGCGGGGGTATAGCCTGGACTGTATGGGACCTCCTGGTCCGGTGGAGTACTGTGCTGTCATCGGGCTTGGTTCTCCTCTTCTCCCTCTTCTTCTTCTATCAAATCTTCCAGATCTTGTAATCGTTTATTTAGCTTCTCCGCAGTGTAGGCCGCTCCTTCCTTGTAGCTGGGTCTCGCTTGGACCGGTATGGGAAGGGGGTCTGCGGGGGGTCTAGACTCGGTCTGTTGGTCAAGTTCAGGGTCGCTTGCTCGTTGCGGTGACGCTGCTCTTGACTGCTGTCTCGACGAGTTCCTTGAGCCCCTGGCGGAGGGAGAGGGAGTTGTCCCTTTGATCAGCTGCTCTATTAGTTGCGCTTGTAGTCTGTCGCGCTCTGCGTCTCTTTGGGCACCGGCAGCGGCGCGCTGGGCGTCGGCCCGGTCTCTTGCCATATTCTCTTCCATCTGGAAGCGTCTCATCTCCAGACTTGTGCGCTGTTCTTCGCTCCGTTGCTGTGCTTGGAGGTGTTCGCGCTCGCTGGTCGCCTGGGCTTGGAGACGTTCGCGCTCGCTAAGCGTCTGTGCTTGGAGCCGATCGCGTTCGGTAGAGGCTGTCAGGCTGACGAGGAACGCCTGTTGTAGTATCCTCTCCGCTTCGCTGGGGGAAGGCGGTAGTGGAGGTGAGCCGCTCCTGCGTGAACCGCTCCTGGGGGTACTCGTTGGGGAGTCCTGGAGCTCTAGTTCCTCGGCGCTCTCCTCTTCTTCTTCCGTGCAGAGTTCTCTCTCTGTAGGGTTGTCTTCCTCCCGGGGCGTGTCGGGGACTACTTCTTTAGTAGTGGCGGGGGGTAAAGGCATGTCAATTCCCTCCTGGTCCCCACCGTGGGCTTGGTCAGTTACATTAGGACCTACTAGGGCCTCTGTGGTCGGGGAAACCTGGTCGTTAAGGTCAGACATAATTTTACTTTCTACTTTTACCACGTTTACCATTTGTCGAAGGCTAGGTAGTTGACTGACAGTGTAAGCCTCTAAGTACTGAGGTGTCTGTCGTCTGCGCCGCGGGCGTTCTAGGTTAGGAGGATCGTTTCGTGGAGTGTTCATCATAGGCCATTTCGATATTAATAACACTATATTAATATTACACTAGTTACCATCCGGCTCGAAGGACCAATTTTAGCTGAGGGGTACAATTCCCTGACTGTATTGTTAGATATGATATTTAATACCACTACCTCATGTACTTTAACTTCTGGCCACCCAGTACAAGATATAAGTATGATGAACACTTTCCCACCTGATGAAACGAACCAACACAAATGTACCAAATCGAATATTTAATACAGCAAAAGGTGTATACAACATTCACTTAATTACATTTATGATTTGAAATATTGAATATGCACTTTTATGGCAAATGAGTATTCGTAGGTAAATCAACATTGAATGTCCAATCTCTGGTTGCGCAGGGAGTAAGTATACAACCTGGAATATTTAGGAAACGATAGCGATGGTACTTAAATGATTATAGCTGGATACACTAAGGGGGGGGGGGGGGTCCCGCTGGTTGTAAGACAGTAGGAGGGGGGGGGTTAGAGAAGCCGCTGGCGGTATCCCATCTGGCCGACGGTGTCTTGGGAGAATCCAAAGTCTTAGACACAGTGCCCACAGAACCTCGGGCAGCAGACGAATACAGCTGGACCCTCTGTGGAACGGTATCTGCCGGTCCACAACGGAGAGACGTGGTGCGACCTCACGTGTAGAGCGCCGCCTCACCTGGAGTCCTCTCCGGGGGGTAATTCCAACACTCGACAGTGTTGGCCTTTATCCATGGAATAATCAAAGCACACAAAGCATAATCCAAGAGCCGTGGAAGGCTCGCCGTCGTCGGGTAGAGTAATCCAATATACAGGTCCGGTCGCTCTTGACCCGGAGCTCCTCGGATGCAATCACCACTAGGGGTCTGACCAGCCTGGATAAGCGTCCAGATAACGTCAGGAACGATGGGGGTACTGATAACTGTAGAACTCGAACCGAACGATGCACCATACATAAATAGACTATTATTAGCTTAATAGAATACGTCCAACTCGACGGTATGGTGCCAAACTATGACCATTCAACTATTAATCTACACGATATCTCAATGCCTATTCTGGGCCAAGTAGGCCCTACTACACCGCACGTGCTTCGTGGGGAGGCTTTTGCGTCTGTCACTCTGTTGGAGGGTAAAGAACTGGACTAAAAAAAGTTCTACTTTATGAGCGCCATATATATATGCGCTAGGAACAAATAGTACCACACGTATTTCGCCCGGCATATTACTGCGCGGAACCGGGGGTTGCCTCGACATGTTAGGCGGCACGATTGAACTTGGACCTAGGGGTATGGCAACCTGGCGCCAGGTTCTCGTCCAATGGTAGAATGAAACTATTATGGGCTGTTTAGTAGAAACGGGGATATTCAATGCATATTGTACAAGGAATATACAGGGGATATCAAACGATATACAAATACAATTAAATATATATATATAAATAAATATACATATTCGGTTTAATCTGATCCTTCACAACAATGACTATCATCATGTCATGACTATCATCAGCCATCATCATGGCTATCATCATGACTATCATCATGTCATGACTATCATCATGGCTATCATCATGACCAGGGCTTGACAGTGCGACCATTTCACTCGCATTTGCCCCTAAAAATTGATTTGTGCGAACCGGGAAAATCATTTAGGAGCACAGTGTGCAAGTAATGGTTTTGCGTAGTGGGCGTGTCAACCCGCAATTGTCATTTCATAATATACACAGAATATACCTTACATTTTAGAAGCCATGACATCTAGCTATTGAGCCCTGAGTTTGACAGCTCTGTGACAACTTATCTCACAAGTCACGCTGTTTCTATGTGTAAGGAAAACTCTGCGAGCAAAAGGTCCAATGGTCTAAAGATTCTTAGCATCCTCATTGCGGTAAAAACCTCTCTCTCTCTCTCGTCAGTCACGCTGTGAACTATGTGTAAGGAAAACTTTATTATTAGCTATAGTATAGTTTATAGTATAGCTCAGCAGCTGTAACAGAATAATTTTATTATTTTTGATTATTTACGTTTCAACAGCATCAAATTATTAATTTAAATTATAATGAATTAAAGAATTGTATAAAGAACTTTCCATGTCTGTCATCTAATAATATATTCCATTACCTTTCCTATCGGTATCGAAGTCAAAATGTTGGTATTGTGACAACTACAACATACAAAAGCAGCTGGACAACCTATACCCGTTGCGTCTAGTAGGCATTAGGGGTGGGACGATACAAAAAGATCGGTTGCGATACTCTTATTTTGACAATCCCGTGGCGAGTATCCGCCCAACAGCACAGCAGTAGCGTCTGAAACTGAAGCATCTATTTTTTTGCCCGAAATAAGTCATTGCTGTTTTATTCCGCAACGGGTCAAATGCATCTAACATGCTTTGCATCCTCGCCATTCCTTTATGCCCACGTCGCGTTAACTCTTTGATGGCCACGCCCTTTTCCCCATCTGCACTGACTAGCGGCGCCAGCTTTTCTTGACCATTTTCACGATATTTCTTTTTTTTTGTATTTTATTTTTTTATAATTTTTTTCTCCCATTTTTCTATTTTTCTCCCATCCCAATTTCGTATCGTCCAATTCTACCCTCCCCTGTCTCGAACGCTGTCAGGCCATGCCTCCCACAAGCCGGCTGCAATGTGGACGAAGCCTTACATCACGTGTCCCCTCCGGTACTCGAGGAAGCAGCGTCACATCTTTTCACCTGCACAGCGCGATCTCTCAGCGGCAGGGGTCTGCGTGGGAGGGACACGCCGCCCCCGTCGCTTCCTGATTCTGCTGCGCAGGCGCACCAACCGACCTGTAGGAGTTGCTGTCCACAACGTCCAATCCCCACCCATCAGCTTTCCCACCCCTAACACTGCCAATTGTGTTAGTATGAACGACCAGCCAAGCTGATAGCAATGCGGAGAGCTGGGCTCGAACCCAGCGTCTCCTGCATTGGTGGCGAGCGCATTGCCCACTACACCACCTAGCCGCCCAACATCGCCCATTTCCAAAATGATCCAGTCTTTTTCCATAGATCGCGAGATAAAACTTGAAACTTGAACTTGAAAAACGTGTTATGCAATAAGCCCAAATCGTTCTGGTTGATCCCCTGAAACCCCAAATACTCCCAAATCAAAGGTATATACCATGTACACATGTGCCTTCATAAAATCATCAAGGGGGGGAGGGGGTGAAATGTGATTGTTAGAAAACACTTGGTTTAGGTCCGGTAAAGTAAGACACTGTGATTGTTACAGAAACATGTTTCAGGTTCGGTAAAATAGACATAGGGGGCCAGAAGGTACTCCAAAAAGAATAATTCCAATGATCCCATCGGCGATCACGATTACTCGCTTATATGTAATAATTACACATGTTTATGGGAAACTATAGGTTTTGAGGGGAGCAGATCTCCTAGCGATTACCCTGCAAGAGCTCTTCCCCCTCAGAGCGAGTCTTGACAGTCCAGTTCATTCATTGGGTCTCATTCCCGAACGAAGTTACGACAAAAAATGTCGTCTTAGCCAGATTTCGGCCCATTTAAGACATATTAGGGCTGGGAGTGGGAGTCCCCAAATTTTCCTGAGATCAGATTTGATCGTGGCTGAGACAGGGCTCCAGACTAACTTTTTTCACCACCGTCCCAGAACCGTCCCGAAATACAATCTTAACCGTCCCAAAGTGAATGTAACCGTCCCAAAAATCAAATGTCGTTTCTTTACTTTGGTTTTGTCGTCTATAGTTGTTATTGCCATAAGAAACACCATTCAGAGAAGGGGAGAATAAATTGATTTAGTCAAAAGGCTCCCAGGTGGAAAGATTTCACAAGAATAAATATGATTAAAAATAAATAAATATATATATATAAAAAAAGTGTTTAACAAGGTGCTAGTATAGGGATATTTGGTCACGGTGCTGTTATAGTCAACCAATTGGAGCCATGTTGATTATTCCTTCCATAGGAAAATATATTTAAATGTATTTGTATTTTATTTCGTTTTAGTTTTTTTTGTTATTACAAATGTGTGTGTTTATGGTTGAAAATGTTAGAGATAAATAAAGATCAAATCAAATCTAACTGAATAAGTTATCCCTCTCCTAACAAGAAAGAAAAACGTAGTTTAGCTTTAAACTATATAATGTCATTGCGTCCAGAGATTCCACCTTTGATAACTAAAGTAATGACACTTGACTAGTAATGAAACATGTCCCTTAGATCGCGCTGTCCTCCTGGTCGATATTGATGATAACTGCTGCTAAAATAAAATAAAATAAGTCCCGAGTCGAGACTCCGTGCTGCTGTTCCCAACAAATCCCAATAGTATGCAACTGCAGAGCCGCAGAGCCAGGGGCGCTTTCAGGTCCGGTCACAGGCCCGCTCAACAGCGCCCCCCACCCAACGGCTGAATTGCCAATTCGATCGTCATTGCAATTCCAACGTAGGCAAATTAGCCAGGGAAGGCTGGAGTGATCCGGATGATCGTTTAGAACGGGGATCAAAGGAAAAAGATCAAAGGATCTAAAAGATCAAAGGAAATACAAATTATTATGTGACCAGTGACCAGGAGGTCTACTTCTATTAAAAACAATAGATTATTTTTCATCTAAATGTCTGGAAGAGCTCAAAAATAAAATTGTCAAATGATATTTCCGTTGTCTTTTTTGAGTTGATCTAAATGTTACTGATTCTGTATCGTATCGTGGCAGACTTTGTGATATCGGCAAATATCGTATCGTTGTCCAAAAAATCTATTTCGTATCGTGATGAAACTGGTGATTCCCACCCCTAGTAGGCATGGGCCAATGTGTGATTTTGGTGGTATGTGCTATTGCACAGATGTTTGTCCCTTAGTATGCACGCGCACGCACATGCACGCACACGCACAGTATAATATGCATGTAATAAATAGTTTGTTAATAAACTCTGTGTTACTTGAAAATGTTCACTGTGCTCCTACATTTCTTTGTGTGCTCCTAAATTTCTTTGTGTGCTCCTACATTTTTTCATTTAGGAGCACATGTGCTCCTTGGGAAAAAGGTTAGCGTAGAGCCCTGATCATCAGCCAGCATCATGGCTATCATCATGGCTATCATCAGCCATCATAATGACTATTGTTGTGAAGGGCCAGATTAAACCGAATATATATATTTATTTATATATATATATTTAATTGTATTTGTATATTCTCTAATATTCCCTGATATCCCTTGTATATTCCTTGTACAATATGCATTGAATATCCATTCTAGCCTACTGAACATCCCATAATAGTCTCCATTCTACTATTGGTCGAGACCTTGGTGCCAGGCTGCCATACCCCTCAGACCCAGTTCAAACGTACCGCTCGACATGTACGAACAAGTCCTAGTTCCGCGTAGGAATTTGGCTACCGCACCACTAATGGGACTATTTGTTCATAGTGCGTATATATACTGCGCTACTAAAGTAGGACTTTCTTTTCAGTCCAGTTTCTTACCCTCCAATAGAGTCACAGACGTAAAGCCTCCCCGCGACGCCACGTGTGGGAGTAAGGCCAAGTTCGCCTACCATCGGTATTGAGACATCGTGTATATTAATATTTGAATAGTCATATTTGGCACTATATCGTCGAGTTGGACGTAGTCTATTAAGCTAATAATAGTCTGTTAATATATAGTGCTTCGTGCGGTGAGAATACTACCGTAGTCAGTACCCCATCGTTTCGGGCAGAGAACTGGCTGCTTACCCAGGGTGGTTGACCCTATGTGAAGCTGCACCCGAGGAGCCCCAGAGCCGACGAGCGAGTGGACCTGTATACCGGATTATTCTACCGACGACAGCCCGCCTTCCCAGGCACGGATTATGCTTTGGATACTTTGATTATTCCATGGATAAAGACCCCCGACACTGCCGTGTGTTGGAACCCCCCCCCCTGGAGAGGACGCAAGGTGAGGAGACGCTCTGCAAGACGAGGTCGCTTCACGTCTCTCCCCCGTGGACCGGAGAGAGCCGGCCCACAAAGAGTCCACCTGCTTTCATCTGTGGTCCAAGGATCGCCGGCGCATTGAACGGCACTACAGTGGGTTCACCTGGGATACCCTTGGCCGGACGAGGCAGCCGGATTCTACCCCCCCCCCCCTCCTACTCCTGTCGGCTTACAAGCGACCGGATTAACCCCCTCTAGTGTATCTAGTATAATCATTAAAGTATCATTGCTGTTATTCCTTAACTATTCCAGGTCGTATATTTACCACCTGCGCCTTCAGAGATTGGACATTCTCTATTGATATACCGACGAATACTCCTTGCCATAAAAGTGCATACTATTTCAATTCATAAATGTAATTAAGTGATTAAGTGCTTATTCTACACACCATCGCTGTGTAGAAATAAAGACCTGTTTCTAATTCGTACATTTGTGTTGGATCCGTTTCATCTACGTGAGAGTGTTCATGATAATATATTTATGCCGTGTACTGGGTGGCCGAATATTAAGTACAAAGGTAGTGGTAGTAAGTATCATATCTAGTAATAGTCAGGGAATTGTACCCCTCAGTTACAATTGGTCCTTCGAGCCGGATGGTAATTAGTGTAATATTAATATAGTGTTATTAATATTGAAATGGCCTATGATGAACACTCCACGAAACGATCCTCCTAACCAACGCCCGCAGCGCGAACGACGGCTCCCTCAGTACTTAGAGGCTTACGCTGTCAGTCAACAACCTAGTCTTCTACTAACAGTAAACGCGGTAAAACTAGAAAGTAAAAGTATGTCTAACCCCAACGCCCAGACTACCCCGACCATAGAGGCCCCTACGGGCTCTAATGTAACTGACCAAGTTCACGGTGGGGACCAGTGGGAACCAGACATGACTTCACACCCCGCCAGTACTGAAGAAGTAGTCCCCGATGAGTCCCGGGAGGAATACAACGCTACCGAGAGAGAACTCGGCACGGAAGAAGACGGGGAGAGCACCGTGGAGATAGAACTCCAAGGCTCCGCAAGGAGTACCCCGAGGGAAGGCTCCCCTATACAACCGCCTTCTCCCAGCGAGGCAGAGAGGACCCTACAGCAGGCCTTCCTCATCAGCCTGAACGCCGCTGCTGAACGCGACCGACTGCAGATCCAGCAGCGAAGCGAACACGAGCAGATACGTCTAGAAATAAGACGCATTCAGATGGAAGAGAATGTGGCCCGAGAACGAGCCGGTGCTCAACGGGACGCAGCGCGCGACAGACAGCAGTCGCAACTAATAGAACAGCTGATCAGACGGACAACACCCTCTCCCTCCGCCAGAGGCTCCAGGAACTCGTCTAGACACACCTCCAGGGCGACATCCCCTAGCCGAGTAAACAACCCTGAACTTGACCAACAGACGAGGTCTATACCCCCCACAGACCACCTCCCCCCACCGGTCCAAGCGAGACCTAGCAACCGGGAAGGAGCAGCATATCCTGTGGAGAGGCTAAACCAGAGACTACAAGCACTGGATGACCTAACTGAAGACGAAGAGGAAGAGGAGGAGAACCACGCCCGAAGACAGCACAGTACTCTACCGGACCAGGAGGTCCGGTACAGCCCAGGCTATACTCCCGCGGAGCTGCGCTACAGACCCCCGACTCTATACACGGGTGAGCACGACGCACGACCCGCACCGAGGAACAGCACCTGGACAAGCGGGCCATGGTACACTGCCGGTACCAGCCCATACCAAGGAGCGGGAGGAGACTCGCCTAGGAGGCCTCTCCCCCAACGCTCGCCGATGTATCCACAGTCAGCGTCATACATTGGCACGCCTATGGTACCCGACTTCACCCAAGAGAACCGGGCCCAGTATACAGAACTCCGCATGTGTCTGGAGACCATGTTGGTGGATGTATTGGATGAACGCCACAAATACGCCATCCTACTGAAGCACTTAAAGGTACCCCGCGCACATAATATAGCGCTCGCCTACGCGACTTCCACCACCCCATACACAGCAGCGCTGGTAGCATTGGACCAGAGGTATGGGCGCATATGGGATTACGTGATCCAGGAGATCCGACACATCGACCGCTTACCCCCAGCAATAGACAATCGAGCACTGGACGACCTGTCCATCAGAGTGCAGTCCCTGGTAGGGATGTTGGGAGCGCAAAGAGAGAAGGGGAGGCATGAACTTTACGCCAACTCAAATGTGGAAAGGATCCTGGAGAAGCTGCCGCCCGCTCGTCAGGAGCGCTTTAGGCGGCAGAGGGACCACAGAGACCCGAATGGCCCCGAACCGAACCTCCTCGATCTAGCAGACTTCCTGGCGAGAGAAGTCAGCAGCCTACGGCTAGATACATTCGGACGGAGCACCCCTGGCTCCAGAGAAGGAACCAGACGACTAAATGATGGAAGAAGATCGGTGACTGTGATGCACCAATCGGAGTCAGTACCAAGCAGCAGGAGCCACAGTACCCCCTCCAGAACGGAGAAGTGGAAGATAGTGTGCCCCTACTGTGAGAAAGAACACTGGCTAGCGCAATGTGACTCCTTCCCCAAGCTGAACGCGGAGGAAGCAGGTCAATGGATAAAGTCCAACAAGCGCTGTTTTCGCTGTGCGCGCTCACACATGGCAGCCGAATGCCGCTTAAAGAAAAGGTGCACCAAGTGCGATGGAGCCCATCTGGACATACTTCACGACAGTAACAGACGGCGCCCTTCACCTGCACCATCCAGCCGCAAAGCGAGCGTCATGTACATCGATCCCGCCAGCAGCAGTGGAGCCCGAGTACTCCTAAAAGTAGTGCGTGTGACACTGAGCTACCAGAATAGGGTCCTGGACACTTGCGCCGTCCTCGATGACGGGTCGGAGAAGACCCTGCTGCTCGCCTCCGTTGCGGCCCAGCTGGGGCTGCGGGGAAGCGAAACACAAATGACAATTCGGACAATAAGACGAGATTTGAAGACGATGGAGGGCGAGAATGTCTCATTCTCTATCGCAGCAAGCAGCCAGCCTGAGCGACGGTACCAGATTGCAGACGCTTTCACCAGCCAGGAGATAGGACTGTCGCGGTACACATACCCCGTCGCCAAGCTGATGGAGAAATATGCACATCTGCGCAAGTTACCGATCCCGCTCATAGACAATGCTATGCCGACCCTGTTGATAGGCTCCGACCATGCAGACCTCATTGTCCCGATAGACCGGGTTCATACCGGACCCCGAGGCTGCCCTGCAGCAGTCGAGACCCGTTTGGGATGGACTCTCCAAGGCCCGCTCGCCAAATCTCTCAACCGAAGTACAGCCACTAGATGTCTCCACTCCCGAGTCACAGAGGGAGAAACCGCACTCCTGCAACACGTAGAGCGGCTATGGACCTTGGAACAAATGCCCTTTAAGAACGGAAAGAAAGACATTCGCTCTAAAGATGACATTTACGCAATTCACCTCCTCGAGACAGGGACCAAGAGAGTCCCGGTCAACGGCGTGTTGAGATACGCCACGCCACTCCTGCGGCGAGAAGGAATGCCTACTTTCCACGCCAAGACAGACGCCACAGAACGGTACCTGCTGAACACGGAGCGGCGCTTAGCCAAGAACCCCGCCCAAGAGAGTGTATACCGCGCTGAGATTGAGAAGCTCATCACAGCGGGACACGTCACAAAGATGGACATTAAAGAGGCTGACCAGACCACTGAATCGTGGTACGTGCCCCACCACAAGGTCCATCACAACGGTAAAGACCGCATAGTATTTAACTGCAGCTACCAGATCGGATCCCAAAATCTGAATAAAGAGTTACTGCCCGGTCCCACACTCGGCCCCTCCCTACTCGGCGTTCTACTCCGCTTCCGCCAGGAAAAGGTGGCCATCAGCGGGGACATTAAAGGAATGTTCCTGCAGGTGAGATTAGTAGAGGCGGACAAGCCCCTGTTACGGTTCCTATGGAGAGAGAAGCCAGGAGATGAGCACCCAGCCATCTACCAATGGGAAGTCCTCCCCTTCGGAACGACGTGCAGCCCCTGCTGTGCGACATTTGCACTACAGAAACATGTAGCAGAGGACCCAGCAGCGGACGAAGAGGTCCGACACAGCGTAAAGAACAGCTTCTACGTAGACAACTGTCTACAAAGCCTTTCAACCCAGGAAGAAGCCGAGGCTCTCCTGATTAAACTCCGCGCCTCATTGATCAAAGGCGGCTTTGATCTCAGGCAGTGGGCCAGCAGCGATCCGCAAGTACTGCGCAGCCTCTCCTCCGAGGACAAGGCAGCCAGCAGCGAGACCTGGATGGCTACAATCCCGGGAGAAGCCCAGGAGATGACCCTGGGATTGGTGTGGCGATTCAAAACAGATTCGCTTCACTACAGACACAAGCCCCTGACTACGGAGCAGGGAAGGCCGGCGGCGGCGCCGACCACCAGACGGAGTGTGTACACAACACTCGCCCGACAATATGACCCGCTAGGATGTATTCTACCGTACACCACCAGGGCAAAAATGATTGTACGAGCATTGTGGGACAAGGACCAGGGCTGGGACGACCCCATTCCCGCACACCTTGCATCCACCTGGAGAGAGTGGGAGATGGAGCTCCACTCACTCCCAGGCGTTAATATGCGCCGAAGCTACTTCCCACCCACGGTGAGGCCAGAGACATGTAAAATGGACTTACACGTCTTCAGTGACGCCTCAGAGGTCGCATACGGATCAGTAGCCTACTTGCGGGCCCAAGACCAGGGGGGAGAGATCTACACAGCATTTGTCCTCGCCCGCTCGAGAATAGCCCCACGCAAGCAACAATCTATCCCACGTCTAGAGCTCTGCGCAGCCCTAGCCGGAGCGCACCTAGCCACGCTCATCCAACGTGAGCTCACCATACCGGTGTCTAGAACAATCCTGTGGTCAGATTCCACGACGGTACTCGCCTGGATCAAATCGGACTCATGCAAGTACAAAGTCTTCGTGGGAGTCAGAGTCACCGAGATTCAAGACTTAACCGAAGAGTTAACCGGAGAAACAGAGTGGCGCTACGTTGATACAAAACAGAACCCAGCTGACGTCATCACCCGGGGGATGCCCCTGGATGACCTCACCCGTCGCAATGTCTACAGTGACGGCCCCGCATTCCTAAGACTCCCGGAAGGACAGTGGCCCATGCCTATCCCGAGGGAAGCAAGTCCAGAGGAGGTGGAAATTAAGAAGTCTGTGTTCTGTGGATTGAGCACCGTAGCCTCCACCGACCCTAACATAGACGATTGCACGTCCATAGAGAGTGCACAACAAAGAACATTCCTGCGGTACCACCCGGAGTGCAAGTCCCCCGCTGATATGTCAGCAGCTAACTACGAGGAAGCAGAATTGCTTCTACTGCAGCGAGCCCAGAGAGACTCGTTCCCCGATGAATTGGCCTGTCTACAGGGAGGAAAGCCCGTCCCATCCGACAGCAGATTAATTCACCTGGCCCCCGAGAGCGACGCTCATACCCTCATCAGAGTGGGTGGTCGCCTACGCAGAGCCCCCAATCTACCGGATGACATTAAATACCCGATCGTATTGAACAGCCGACACAAGGTCACAGAGCTGATTATAAAGAAATACGATGAGGATGTACATCACGCAGGAGCAGAAAGAGTCTTCGCGGAAATCAGACGTCGTTACTGGATCCTACAAGGAAGAGAGGCGGTACGACGCTTCCAGCGAACATGTCTAGACTGCCGCAAGTGGCGCGCGCAGCCCAGCATACCAAGGATGGCTGACCTTCCTCCATGTCGCCTCCGAATCGGTGACAAGCCATTCCACTCAACGGGTATGGACTGCTTTGGCCCGCTGCACATAAAGAAAGGAAGAGGAACCGAGAAGCGGTGGGGTATTGTATTCAAATGCATGACCACCAGAGCGATACACATCGAGCTTCTCCCGACCATGAGCACAGACTCATTCCTTATGGCCTTCCGTAGATTCACATCACGGAAAGGAAGACCGTCTACCCTATTGTCCGATCATGGGACAAACTTCAAAGGCGGCGAAAGAGAGCTGAGAGAGAGCTTCCAAGCTATGGGCCCAGAACTTAAGACCCACCTCGCTCCAGCACAGGTTGATTTCCAATTCAACCCCCCAAACGCACCCCACTTCGGTGGCACTTGGGAACGAGAAGTGCGCTCCATAAAGACAGCCCTGTACGCAGTACTTGGGGCCCAGACTGTGGCGGAAGAAGTCCTAATGACAGTCCTCACGGAGATTGAGGGAGTACTTAACTCGAAGCCCCTCGGATATGTCTCCAGTGATGTGGCGGATATCGACCCAGTTACCCCCAACACACTCCTGATGGGGCGGCTAGATCCTGCATTACCACAGACAATGTACCGGCCTGAAGAAGCGAACGGCCGACGAATGTGGAGGTACAGCCAAGTATTAGCCGACAAGTTTTGGAACAGTTTCCTACTGCACTACCTACCGTCTCTACAGACCCGCCAGAAGTGGGTAAAGGAGAGAGACAATTTGACAGAAGGAACAGTCGTCATGATTATTGATCAATCACTGCCCAGAGCTATGTGGCCGGCCGGCCGCGTAAGCAAAGTGATCACCGGTGCCGACGGCAAGGTCCGAGCAGCTGAAGTGCTCGTCCAGGGTCGCACTTACACCCGTCCCGTGGCAAGGCTCATAGAACTGCCTCGACTCCCAGACACAATCGATGATGACCATGACCCTACAACCCTATGACTTTGTGAAGTTGACTGACCCCTACAGCAAACCCTTATGTGTAAATAGACAACGCGATTAATCTGTCTCTGTTTAACTGATTAGGTCTGGGACCTATTCAGGGGGTGGCTGTTGTGAAGGGCCAGATTAAACCGAATATATATATTTATTTATATATATATATTTAATTGTATTTGTATATTCTCTAATATTCCCTGATATCCCTTGTATATTCCTTGTACAATATGCATTGAATATCCATTCTAGCCTACTGAACATCCCATAATAGTCTCCATTCTACTATTGGTCGAGACCTTGGTGCCAGGCTGCCATACCCCTCAGACCCAGTTCAAACGTACCGCTCGACATGTACGAACAAGTCCTAGTTCCGCGTAGGAATTTGGCTACCGCACCACTAATGGGACTATTTGTTCATAGTGCGTATATATACTGCGCTACTAAAGTAGGACTTTCTTTTCAGTCCAGTTTCTTACCCTCCAATAGAGTCACAGACGTAAAGCCTCCCCGCGACGCCACGTGTGGGAGTAAGGCCAAGTTCGCCTACCATCGGTATTGAGACATCGTGTATATTAATATTTGAATAGTCATATTTGGCACTATATCGTCGAGTTGGACGTAGTCTATTAAGCTAATAATAGTCTGTTAATATATAGTGCTTCGTGCGGTGAGAATACTACCGTAGTCAGTACCCCATCGTTTCGGGCAGAGAACTGGCTGCTTACCCAGGGTGGTTGACCCTATGTGAAGCTGCACCCGAGGAGCCCCAGAGCCGACGAGCGAGTGGACCTGTATACCGGATTATTCTACCGACGACAGCCCGCCTTCCCAGGCACGGATTATGCTTTGGATACTTTGATTATTCCATGGATAAAGACCCCCGACACTGCCGTGTGTTGGAACCCCCCCCCCTGGAGAGGACGCAAGGTGAGGAGACGCTCTGCAAGACGAGGTCGCTTCACGTCTCTCCCCCGTGGACCGGAGAGAGCCGGCCCACAAAGAGTCCACCTGCTTTCATCTGTGGTCCAAGGATCGCCGGCGCATTGAACGGCACTACAGTGGGTTCACCTGGGATACCCTTGGCCGGACGAGGCAGCCGGATTCTACCCCCCCCCCCTCCTACTCCTGTCGGCTTACAAGCGACCGGATTAACCCCCTCTAGTGTATCTAGTATAATCATTAAAGTATCATTGCTGTTATTCCTTAACTATTCCAGGTCGTATATTTACCACCTGCGCCTTCAGAGATTGGACATTCTCTATTGATATACCGACGAATACTCCTTGCCATAAAAGTGCATACTATTTCAATTCATAAATGTAATTAAGTGATTAAGTGCTTATTCTACACACCATCGCTGTGTAGAAATAAAGACCTGTTTCTAATTCGTACATTTGTGTTGGATCCGTTTCATCTACGTGAGAGTGTTCATGATAATATATTTATGCCGTGTACTGGGTGGCCAAATATTAAGTACAAAGGTAGTGGTAGTAAGTATCATATCTAGTAATACAGTCAGGGAATTGTACCCCTCAGTTACAACTATCATCATGACTATCATCAGCCAACATCATGACTATCATTTAGGGGGGTTGATAGGTATTTTCAGTTTCCACCCGACGGGGTCGGTACCGACCCAAAAATGGCATATGGTCATAAATCAATATTTTTCAGTGTTGCATATTTTTTGCGATTTTTTTATCAAACGTTTTCAAGTATTAACATCACTAACATGTCACAAAAGCATGTAGAATGTATATTATCATAAATACGTTAGTTTAGCAATAGGTTAAAAGTGCCATTAGCTGTGGATCAGCGTTGGAATTATTCCGAACGATAGGTTATGGCTATAACCAAGTTCTGTGAGTAATGGTGACGCTCGGCGTCACTACTGCACTGTACCTCGCTCGTGCACGCGCACTGAATAAAAAATTCCACAATGTACCTTTACATCCCAACATTCGTCTGACCACACTCCTATCAGCTTACCTTCATAAGCAGGTGTGTGGCCACCTACTCGCCTCCTTCCCAAGCTTTCACCACAAGGTGAGATCAAGGGCTGCAGCGGCGTCTGACGCCGAGCGTCACCATTACTCACAGAACTTGGTTATAGCCATAACCTATCGTTCTGTTTCGTAATGGATCTCGCTCGGCGTCACTACTGCACAAGGGAGGCCGAGCGAGAGCCATCGCCCGACAAATGTACCCCGCTGAGGCCCCCCACAACCATCAGATCGGGGAGGACCGAGCCCCCCCGACCCCCCCTAATGGAGGGCACCCCCCCTATTGGAGGTTCCCGGGAGGGCGACGGACCCGACCGTGCGAAGAGGCACTCAAGCAACTCAACGCACAGGGTGAGCAGACCGTGGCTTGACCCCACGACTACACACACGCACAACCCGCATGCCACCCGGGAACGAACGGAAGGAACAACCTCGTTACTGCCCCCAGAAATCACGGGCGTGGCAAGGCCGTAGCAGCGGAGCGCGAAGGAAGACCCAGACCCACCGAAGGGACTGGATCCCCTGGAAAACGGGGGCCCGGAGAGGTCAATGACGCCAGGCATCAAGACCCCACCAGGTGGTCACTTAGTGACACCGCCCCCCACATTGCCAGCGTATTCGGATAAGGCCCCTCCAAGAGCGGGCCCTTTCCCCCCAATAGCACAGCAGTCAGCTGTCAGCATGGCCGTAAACACAAATGTTAACCAACGGAAGCAGGCAGCGTACCGGGGAAACCAGGCAACAGGCTGTAACCTGAGCCTGGAGCACTGCGGACGAGACAGGCGCCAAAGGAGTCAGCTGAAAACAGCCGCCCCGGCGGAAGGGGCGTATGCTGGTGTTGTTGATCACCATGACAAAGCCTCCTTTAAAACCCCCCCCCCCAGAGGGTATGAGGCGGAGAAGGCTGACATGATTGGCATACGTCATGAACGTGCAGGGGCACACTCAACCGGGTAACCCGGGAGGTGACTCTGCCCCAACACACCAGGGAACCAACCACCCTGTCGTTACCCTATGCGGTGGTTGTTCCTATAACCCCTCAAGAAAAAACTCCAAAACACACCGGCGGGCATTATACCGCAGTACAAGTGTTTCAGTTTTCAAAAAAGGGTTATTCCAGGCCTACGGGTCGACGCAACATTACTTCGGACCGGGCCCGGCGGCACGGGAAGCACAGGGTTACCAGAGGAGGTCCAAGACGACCCCAACAGCCCCCTCTTCGCCACGCGTGAGAGAGGAGCGAAAAGAATGGAGAACCAGCCCCAAGCACACCGCACTTGGTATTCCCAGGCGGTCTCCCAACCAAGTACTAACCAGGACCAAACCTGCGTAGCGGCCGAGATCGAACGAGATCGGGCGTGTACAGGTTGGCATGGCCGTAAGCCATTACGACAGTGCAGAGTACAATATGTACCCAACAAAGGTCTCCATAGCGCCTAACCCTGCGACACCCGGACCAACCTGGCATTTTTTCCCCCGAAAAAAGCACAAGTCCCTCAGGGTACCAGAACAGCAGATCTGCATCCCCGGCGGACAACGGGTTTAACTGATCTGGACCAGCGTGACCAGAACCAGTCCCGTGCCCTAACCATGCCGACATGCCTACTCCAGGAGAAGGGGCAGATATGCGTGTTGATCTTAAAACATGAAAAGAAGGAGCCACCCAGACGGTCGGTGCGAACCGCGCCCGGTGGCCCACCCCAAGGCCGTGAGACCCCTCTACATATGTTCAGATCCATTCCGTCATCATCCCCCAGATATGAACGAGAATCCGTCGATAACCAATAACAGGTCGTCGGAAGAGGAAAAAACCTCCATCCCAGTTGCTTTATAAAAACGCTGTTTTAACCACAAGCAACCAAGGCGTGCTAGTCACCCGCCTGATCTTCAACAGAACACCCCGAGCTAGCACTTAAGCGTGCGTCGGGACACAACCACATCAATGAACAGGCTATTTAGACCTTTCAGTGAATCCCCAAGGCGCCCAGGGGAACGACAAGAGGGGTGTGGTGCTTCCTAAACTCCAACTCTTTTTAATAAAAAAGAAGGAAGCACCAACAGCATGAATCCCAGTCTGCACAGCCGAGGGTAAAAACTGTTTACATTTTTACATCCAGTCACCCCTTCCACAGAGGATTTAGACCGAAATTCCCCAGAAAGCCTTCCCACGTGAGTCGTAGAATGAAAAAGCCATGGCAACTGCGAGTCACGTGACCAACTTACTCAAGTTACACATAAAATCGAGCGTAGCGGACCCGTAAGTCCTACGCTCTAACCCGACACTTTGACACAACAGATCTTACGTAAAGATCTAACTCACGGAAGCCATCGTCATAGCAACGTACGTTCGTATGCTATGACGGGGGGAAACCCCACACACAACTCCTGTTTGTAATAGGAGCAGAGTCAGGACAACCCTTCCCCCCCCCCCCCAGCCAAGGCATTTAACGGCTTGGCCCTGACTGGCCCAACAGGAGATGAGAAAACCCCTTTGACCAATCAAGTGGGAAGGAGGGGTTTATTCGGCACCCCCTCACAAAACCCTTCCCCCTACACACAATAACAACTGAAGTATATGAAACCTTTGGTAGAATGCTAATGAATAGCGCAAGCTAATACAATGCATGCTACCCACAGACTGTGAACAGGGTTTACAACAAAACCAAGTCGTGTGTGTGTGTGAATCCTACACCCGCATTCCATGTTGTACATAGAAAAAACACTGATAGAGAGTATAACGGCTAGGCCGTGGAACGTGTGTATACGAGCATTACTGCAACTAACACAACAGTGTTGTAGTTCAACATTACTTTGTGTGTAAGCAACAGACCATACAACCAGCTTCTACCTGCATGTGGAGCGTCAGGCCGAGATAGAAACCCTTCTATAACCGAGTGTATGCTGCAGACCTTGCACTAATCTCATAACACGTAACTCATCCATCAATGTGTACTAATGCAGATTCACACTTTGCAACCTCATCATATGTTTTGGTGAAGAAACACACAGTTTGTTTAACAAAAAATACAGTCCCCCTTTAGAAGGGACTTTTTATTTATGCAAACAAATAATATGAGAGGGCCGGGAGGGGTAAACAGAGGGGACCGCATGGGAAAAAAGTCACTGCCTAGCAGCGTCTGCTGCCTCGAGCCGCTCGGGCTTTTCCACCCCAAGAAGCCCCGGAGGGACGGTAGGTAATCGGTTGCTGGTCTCGTCGATCCCTACCGTCTCCTCCGGTCGTAGATGGGCCGGCTGCAGCAGCAGCACCGTCTCTCCTCCTGGCCTTCGTCGACGGGCCAGCAGTGGCGATGGAGGCAGTGGCAGCCACGGCGGAGTTAGCTCGACGACGTGGAAGCCGTCTGACTCCACCGGCGATGACGGGAGGTGGAAAATGGGGTTGGAGCACGGATCTCTCCTCTGCCATCTCTCTGCATGTTGAGGTCATCAATTGCAGGGCCTTCCCGAACAGTCCAGCATCGGAGAGGGTGGCCGTCAGAAGAGGAGCCCTCTTCTTCTCCGGCACACGGGCCTGCTCCAGCCAAAGGTGGCGCTGGATCAGAGTCGCCAGGGCGCGCACTTTCCCAGCGGCTATGGCCTGCACCTGAGTCAGATGCAGGACAGCTCCTGCCGCCTGGGTGAGCTGATCATGTTGTACCTCCGACCGCTCCGTGCCGCCCGTCATTATCCCGGATACAAATCTTGCCAGCTGTGCGATATTAGACGCAGCAGCCAGCGATTGTGTACCCGCGATGAATGACTGGTCACTCCAATACGCCAACCGCCTAGCCGATTTTCCTTGGAGAACCGGCTTGCATAACGGCTCCCACACCACATCCGGACAGAGGAGAGCGGCCATCGGCCTATCAAGCCGTGGCACACCCTCTCTCATACCTTCAACCAAACCCACCACCCGTGTAACTGGTACGTAGGCGGGAGTGAGGCCCATGATGTGGGACACCACCTGGCCCCGACGAACATAGGCCCCCATTGAGGGGAAAAATGGGTAGACAACGTCCACCCCTCTCACCGGGCGACGCTGCCAGAGATGACCTATTAGATCATCGGGGACAGGAGCAGGCAGTGGCTGCGGCAGCGGCACGCCGTTTGCAGCGGCCGCCACCGCCATAAGCTCGGGGAACAAAGCCTGCAGTTCCCCCTGCAGACTTTCCTCCACCGAACCCGCATCCCTCACATGCAGCAGGCTTCGACTGGTTAATGAGCCACAGTCTGATGTGGCTGATAGTAGGGCATCCTGCCGATGAGGCCGAGGGGTTTCCCCGACATCCTCGAACAAGGCGCCCCAAGGAGACATATCACCCCCCTCCAGTGTTACCTGGACGGGTGGGATATTCATCTCTACTGGGCCTTCAAACAAGAACCCGTCCGCCTCTACCATGCAATCCTCTGTTTCCATTGGGCAGCTAGAGACCTACGCATCCTCGCTGGTCTCCAGCAATTCCCCAAACCCAGGCCGTTCGCGTCTGCAGGACACCATCTTGCGACGGGACCGAGCAGACGCAAAAAGTTTCCGTCTCAAATCCTCCGGAACCAACGGAACCGGACGTTCAACAACGGACGATTCCCCGGAAACAGAGGAACCAGAGCCAGGACCAGGCCATCGCAGAGGCGATGGCACCGGTGCACTGGCTCCTCGGAGAGGCAAACTACCCATCGGATGCCTACCGGGCGTGGCTGCCGACCACGAACGCTGCAACAGCCCCGCACCAGAACGCACGAGGGAGGCGCGAATGGAGAACCGCTGGTGAAGAGTGGTTCTACGACTCTCCGAAGTAGACATTATGACTTAGATTTTTCTGTTGAATATTTATGAGAGAAGATAAAAATAAGCACAATGTAAACTCGTCTCAACTTTCTTCAACTAGCAACCTCGTCAAGTGGGGATCTACCAAGGGCACTTCCTTGTGGTGAAAGCGAAGAAGGAGGCGAGTAGGTGGCCACACACCTGCTTATGAAGGTAAGCTGATAGGGGTGTGGTCAGACGAATGTTGGGATGTAAAGGTACATTGTGGAATTTGTTATTCAGTGCGCGTGCACGAGCGAGGTACAGTGCAGTAGTGACGCCGAGCGAGATCCATTATGAAACAGAACTACAGTTCCTGTCAGATACTGTGGGGGTTCAAAGTTCAGTGTTCTGAATGAATTATTTCAATGACTGTTATTATTCGGGATAATAAGCCACAAAAAGTAACGTTTTTGACAAATATTGAAACGCAGTTAGTTTCTCCTCCCTATTGTTAGCATGTAGCAACAATTAGATCTGAAATTTGTTTCAAATGGTTGCACTGTGGTGAAAATAAAAAGGTACAGTAAATTACAGTAGATATCATTATCTGTTCTTATGCACGCCTGGTGATACTAAATCCAGTGATGCAGTGGTGGTACCACAGGGTACCACGCCGTCCTAGCAGTTCGCTGAGCAGAAATGCGTTCACAATTTTCACTGGACTCGTCGCGCCGTGCGCCAAGTACCCGGCACTTATCTATCACCTAGACTTTGCATAATAATAGGATACCGATAGCATAACAAAGAACGAGAAGAGCCAAACCAAAATACAAGCCCTGTACCAATTGGTGGGGGTTTGCTTGAGCTGTGGTCCCGACTGGAAGGATGAGACATTAAGTTGTGCTTCAGAAGGAAACTGTCCTTCTGTAAACTAAGTTACATTGTTCATTTAGTTTGTATTTACTTTTCTAGTTTAAGTTAATTCAATTAAAGAAATTGTAACTACAATTACATTTAAAACATTGTTTTTCAACCATATCTGTTGACAATATAATTTCTTTATATATTGAAGGTTACATCCTGCTACCTTTTTCAGCTTCTCTATTTCAAGGCAATATTTACAAAATATATTTGTACACATGATCTCAAGAAGGCACTGAACAAGATCAGTGGCAGTTTTTTAAGTTTGGTCATTATTATCATGGTGTTATTCACTGTCAAAGATTAAAAGAAAAATCATAATTCATATTCTCCTTTGTTTCATCACAATTTAAGCAAGCCTAGTAATAGACACAATATTTCTGACACTGTGAATACACTCCCTGAGGTCCATAGATGTACCTAGATACCAAGAATATGCAAATGGCCGTTAATGAAGTGGCAGGTTCAGAGAAGGTAATGGAGTGGCAGGTTCAGAGAAGGTAATGAGGTGGCAGGTTCAGAGAAGGTAATGCAGTGGCAGGTTCAGAGACGGTAATGAAGTGGCAGGTTCAGAGACGGTAATGAAGTGGCAGGTTCAGAGACGTTAATGAAGTGGCAGGTTCAGAGATGGTAATGAAGTGGCAGGTTCAGAGACAGTAATGAAGTGGCAGGTTCAGAGACGTTAATGAAGTGGCAGGTTCAGAGACGGTAATGAAGTGGCAGGTTCAGAGACGGTAATGAAGTGGCAGGTTCAGAGACGTTAATGAAGTGGCAGGTTCAGAGACGTTAATGAAGTGGCAGGTTCAGAGAAGGTAATGATGTGGCAGGTTCAGAGACGTTAATGAAGTGGCAGGTTCAGAGACGGTAATGAAGTGGCAGGTTCAGAGACGGTAATGAAGTGGCAGGTTCAGAGACAGTAATGAAGTGGCAGGTTCAGAGACGTTAATGAAGTGGCAGGTTCAGAGACGTTAATGAAGTGGCAGGTTCAGAGACGTTGATAAAGTGGCAGGTTCAGAGACGTTAATGAAGTGGCAGGTTCACAGAAGGTAATGAAGTGGCAGGTTCAGAGAAGGTAATGAAGTGGCAGGTTCAGAGAAGGTAATGAAGTGGCAGGTTCAGAGACGTTAATGAAGTGGCAGGTTCAGAGAAGGTAATGATGTGGCAGGTTCAGAGACGGTAATGAAGTGGCAGGTTCAGAGACGGTAATGAAGTGGCAGGTTCAGAGACGTTAATGAAGTGGCAGGTTCAGAGAAGGTAATGAAGTGGCAGGTTCAGAGACGGTAATGAAGTGGCAGGTTCAGAGACATTAATGAAGTGGCAGGTTCAGAGACGGTAATGAAGTGGCAGGTTCAGAGACGGTAATGAAGTGGCAGGTTCAGAGACGTTAATGAAGTGGCAGGTTCAGAGACGGTAATGAAGTGGCAGGTTCAGAGACGTTAATGAAGTGGCAGGTTCAGAGAAGGTAATGAAGTGGCAGGTTCAGAGACATTAATGAAGTGGCAGGTTCAGAGACGGTAATGAAGTGGCAGGTTCAGAGACGTTAATGAAGTGGCAGGTTCAGAGAAGGTAATGAAGTGGCAGGTTCAGAGACGTTAATGAAGTGGCAGGTTCAGAGACGTTAATGAAGTGGCAGGTTCAGAGACGTTAATGAAGTGGCAGGTTCAGAGACGGTAATGAAGTGGCAGGTTCAGAGACGTTAATGAAGTGGCAGGTTCAGAGACGGTAATGAAGTGGCAGGTTCAGAGACGTTAATGAAGTGGCAGGTTCAGAGACGTTAATGAAGTGGCAGGTTCAGAGAAGTTAATGAAGTGGCAGGTTCAGAGACGGTAATGAAGTGGCAGGCTCAGAGACGTTAATGAAGTGGCAGGTTCAGAGAAGGTAATGAAGTGGCAGGTTCAGAGACGTTAATGAAGTGGCAGGCTCAGAGACGTTAATGAAGTGGCAGGTTCAGAGAAGGTAATGAAGTGGCAGGTTCAGAGACGTTAATGAAGTGGCAGGTTCAGAGACGTTAATGAAGTGGCAGGCTCAGAGACGTTAATGAAGTGGCAGGTTCAGAGAAGGTAATGAAGTGGCAGGTTCAGAGACGTTAATGAAGTGGCAGGTTCAGAGATGGTAATGAAGTGGCAGGTTCAGAGACGGTAATGAAGTGGCAGGTTCAGAGACGGTAATGAAGTGGCAGGTTCAGAGAAGGTAATGAAGTGGCAGGTTCAGAGACGTTAATGAAGTGGCAGGTTCAGAGAAGGTAATGAAGTGGCAGGTTCAGAGACATTAATGAAGTGGCAGGTTCAGAGACGGTAATGAAGTGGCAGGTTCAGAGAAGGTAATGAAGTGGCAGGTTCAGAGACATTAATGAAGTGGCAGGTTCAGAGACATTAATGAAGTGGCAGGTTCAGAGAAGGTAATGAAGTGGCAGGTTCAAAGACGGTAATGAAGTGGCAGGTTCAGAGATGGTAATGAAGTGTCAGGTTCAGAGACGGTAATGAAGTGGCAGGTTCAGAGACATTAATGAAGTGGCAGGTTCAGAGACGTTAATGAAGTGGCAGGTTCAGAGACGTTAATGAAGTGGCAGGTTCAGAGACGTTAATGAAGTGGCAGGTTCAGAGAAGGTTATGAAGTGGCAGGTTCAGAGACATTAATGAAGTGGCAGGTTCAGAGACGGTAATGAAGTGGCAGGTTCAGAGAAGGTAATGAAGTGGCAGGTTCAGAGAAGGTAATGAAGTGGCAGGTTCAGAGACGTTAATGAAGTTGCAGGTTCAGAGACATTAATGAAGTGGCAGGTTCAGAGACGTTAATGAAGTGGCAGGTTCAGAGACGTTAATGAAGTGGCAGGTTCAGAGACGTTAATGAAGTGGCAGGTTCAGAGAAGGTAATGAAGTGGCAGGTTCAGAGACGTTAATGAAGTGGCAGGTTCAGAGACATTAATGAAGTGGCAGGTTCAGAGAAGGTAATGAAGTGGCAGGTTCAGAGAAGGTAATGAAGTGGCAGGTACAGAGACGGTAATGAAGTGTCAGGTTCAGAGACGGTAATGAAGTGGCAGGTTCAGAGACAGTAATGAAGTGGCAGGTTCAGAGACGTTAATGAAGTGGCAGGTTCAGAGACGGTAATGCCTAGGACAGAGGTGGAGAGGTGGAGAGGTGGAACGGACAGAGGGAGAGTGGAGGAGGGGTGGAGAGGTGGAACGGACAGAGGGAGAGTGGAGGAGAGGTGGAGAGGTGGAACAGACAGAGGGAGAGTGGAGGAGAGGTGGAACGGACAGAGGGAGAGTGGAGGAGAGGTGGAACGGACAGAGGGAGAGTGGTGGAGGTGGAACGAACAGAGGGAGAGTGGAGGAGGGGTGGAGAGGTGGAAGGGACAGAGAGAGAGTGGTGGAGAGGTGGAACGGACAGAGGGAGAGTGGAGGAGAGGTGGAACGGACAGAGGGAGAGTGGAGGAGAGGTGGAGAGGTGGAACAGACAGAGGGAGAGTGGAGGAGAGGTGGAACGGACAGAGGGAGAGTGGAGGAGAGGTGGAGAGGTGGAACAGACAGAGGGAGAGTGGAGGAGAGGTGAAACGGACAGAGGGAGAGTGGAGGAGAGGTGGAACGGACAGAGGGAGAGTGGAGGAGAGGTGGAGAGGTGGAACAGACAGAGGGAGAGTGGAGGAGAGGTGGAACGGACAGAGGGAGAGTGGAGGAGGGGTGGAGAGGTGGAAGGGACAGAGGGAGAATGGTGGAGAGGTGGAAGGGACAGAGGGAGAGTGGAGGAGGGGTGGAAGGGACAGAGGGAGAGTGGAGGAGACGTGGAAGGGACAGAGGGAGAGTGGAGAGATGAGACTTGGAGATAAGTGGCAGGGTTTAGAGACGTTAATGCCTAGAATTAATAGCAACGGAGACATGCATTTCTCATATCCAGTAATCCCCTCCTGTCTATATGGCTTTTGTGTATTTGGCGTAATTGTTATATTGCTTTGCTTTTCCGAACGGTGGTAAGATAAACGGATAGAGAGATGGGTGGAGACTGGAGAGACAGAGGACAAATACGGACAGATGGAGGACACAGGAGAGGTGGAGAGGTGGAAGGGACAGAGGGAGAGTGGAGGAGAGGTGGAAGGGATAGAGGGAAAGTGGAGAGGTGGAGAGGTGGAACGGACAGAGGGAGAGTGGAGGAGAGGTGGAGAGGAGGAACAGACAGAGGGAGAGTGGAGGAGAGGTGGAACGGACAGAGGGAGAGTGGAGGAGAGGAGGAATGGACCAAGGGAGAGTGGAGGAGAGGTGGAACAGCCAGATGGAGAGTGGAGGAGAGGAGAGGTGGAGAGGAGGAACAGACAGAGGGAGAGTGGGGGAGAGGTGGAAAGGTGGAAGGGACAGAGGGAGGGTGGAGGAGAGGTGGAGAGGAGGAACAGACAGAGGGAGAGTGGAGGGGGGTTGAAGGGATAGAGGGAGAGTGGAGGAGAGGTGGAACGGACAGAGGGAGAGTGGAGGAGAGGTGGAAGGGATAGAGGGAGAGTGTAGGAAAGGTGGAGAGGAGGAATGGACAGAGGGAGAGTGGAGGAGAGGTGGAGAGGTGGAAGGGACAGAGGGAGAGTGGAGGAGAGGTGGAGAGGTGGAAGGGATAGAGGGAGAGTGGAGGAAAGGTGGAACAGACAGAGGGAGAGTGGAGGAGAGGTGGAACGGATAGAGGGAGAGTGGAGGAGAGGTGGAGAGGTGGAAGGGATAGAGGAAGAGTGGAGGAAAGGTGGAGGTGGAAGGGATAGAGGGAGAGTGGAGGAGAGGTGGAGAGGTGGAAGGGATAGAGGGACAGTGGAGGAAAGGTGGAACAGACAGAGGGAGAGTGGAGGAGAGGTGTAACGGATAGAGGGAGAGTGGAGGAGAGGTGGAAGGGATAGAGGAAGAGTGGAGGAAAGGTGGAGAGGTAGAAGGGATAGAGGAAGAGTGGAGGAGAGGTGGAGAGGTGGAACAGACAGAGGGAGAGTGGAGGAGGGGTGGAGAGGTGGAACGGACAGAGGGAGAGTGGAGGAGAGGTGGAGAGGTGGAACAGACAGAGGGAGAGTGGAGGAGAGGTGGAACGGACAGAGGGAGAGTGGAGGAGAGGTGGAACGGACAGAGAGTGGTGGAGGTGGAACGAACAGAGGGAGAGTGGAGGAGGGGTGGAGAGGTGGAAGGGACAGAGGAAGAGTGGAGGAAAGGTGGAGAGGTGGAAGGGATAGAGGGAGAGTGGAGGAGAGGTGGAGAGGTTAGAGCCATATGAAATCCGCGTTCACGGAATCACGGACGGAATCG
The DNA here is from genome assembly GCF_963971535.1 of Notolepis coatsorum. NCBI lineage: Eukaryota > Metazoa > Chordata > Actinopteri > Aulopiformes > Paralepididae > Notolepis > Notolepis coatsorum. The sequence goes on along the minus strand of NC_140173.1, from coordinate 97,950,307 downwards.
TGGAATTGAGCAATAAAAATGGAATCAACTGTAAAAAAAATTAAAATTAAAAAGTATATATATATATTTTTTTTTATGTTGTGGGACTTGTACAGCACTTTGTTCAACTTTGTCAGTGCTGTAAAGTTTAAACCTTTTTAAATAGACAAACAAAACACTTTGCTTTCATGAAATATTGTAAGCCGTCATTTGAGGCTTTATAAAAGCAGCACAATGAACACAAATCTGTCAGTGCCGAGTCCGACCTCATCTTAAATAACAAACAGCATTGCTTGTTGTAGTTAACACATCCACCGCCGGAAACGCTTTAAAACGTTATTGCCCGCCATGCTTTGACCACCAGACCACGCTGTACAGCGATATTGAGATCAACATTTCTTTTTTTCGCCATGGCATTCATAATTCATATATACACCTCCGGCGCTGCAGCTGGACCCTACGGCTCAATACAACGACGGCTCAATACCGCCGCCTGGTGGATGGTCGGGTGAGTTACACTGGTAAACAGGATATGGCTGCTGTGCGTCGATTAAATTCATCCGGCCGTCAGATATTGTCGCAAGGCTCCCGACAGACACTATAGTACATATCGATCGCTTTATAAACTTAATAATCTATATGATTTCGGCGTTTATTGCGACATACAAACCGGAAATGGACCTAGGCGATCGACGTCCTATACCTGGGATCTTTCACCGCCAGTCTCATTGACGCACGGTAAGAGGATGCTGACGCTATTTTCAGCCCAATTGTTAATTAATTTCACTGCAAACCGATCTGATCAATATATCACCCATACTACATAAAGCATTTACTGACAATCACGGAATTATAAACGACCCCCCCCCCCCCTTTCATCCGCGCATGATGACGCATAACGTATAGGATCATATACAGTTGAATTTTTTAATATAGCGTGTATCGGGAATAAACGGCAATTGATAATCTATATATGCGTTTATGCCTATAACTCACGTTCTATGAATTACTGCAGAAAACGATAAAAACATACTTATATTCTAGAAGGTATTTTTGTATGAATCTATGAATGAAAAAGTATAACGTTCCTACATCCTAAACGATAGATAATCGATGTTGAATGGGCCATAGTAATGTCAATTTAGCAATACAATTTAAAAAGTTATAGCCCTGCAAAGAAGGTGAACATCTCCATAGGCTTAGAGTGGTGGCAGACTGGCTATATTGATGGATATAACCAGTGGCAGGGAAGCGTGTACCACTTCCGCAACGGATTTGATTTCCGGGGTTGGCCTGATTGGCCACTAAGCCCACGTGACCCTACGCTGGCCCGCCCCCCTTACCCCGCTTACGCCTGAGAGTCACACACCAGCTAGCGGCAGCCAGAGAGCCTTGCTACTACTAGCCGAGTGATGAATGAAGCTCTATCTGTTTCACCTAACAGCACTATTGCTCCGTGATCATAGCCATCCATCTCTAAAGCGAACCACTATTTGTAAAAGCCACAACCACGTTACCATATGTAATAATGTAAATCATTGTGTACACCGTTAGAAGCTAACGCAGCTTAGCCTGGTAGCTATTGTTGTGCTAACAACATCCGATGTAGAAGGCATAGACGCAGGTCGCTTGTTGGCCGGCATGAGTGCCCGATTTGGGGTGGTTCTCTCCTCTTTGTGTGCCTTTGTCCTTGCGGGTGTTCTGCCGGTGGAGCTTGTGGACGCGACAATAGTGGTGGTTGTAGGGTGTTTGAGCTTGTAGCCTAGTTAGCTCGCAGCTATCGTTAGCTTCCAACGCAACGGTGTATACATAATATGTGCAACGACACAATGATCAAACACCTTATAAATACTATTGTCATGTCCATAAGTTCCCTAGCAGAATACTTGTGAGGACAAGGGTATACAAGGAGGAGAGAACCATTTTAAATCGGGTATTCATGCTGGCTAACTAGCGCTACTATTCATGCAAGCTATGAGCTAACTAGCGCTACAAGCTCAAACACCCTACAACCACCACTATTGTCGCGTCCACAAGCTCCCCCGGCAGAACACCCGCAAGGACAAAGGCACACAAAGAGGAGAGAACCACCCCAAATCGGGCACTCATGCCGGCCAACAAGCGACCTGCGTCTATGCCTTCTACATCGGATGTTGTTAGCACAACAATAGCTACCAGGCTAAGCTGCGTTAGCTTCTAACGGTGTACACAATATGTACAACGACACAATGATTTACATTATTACATATGGAAACGTGGTTGTGGCTTTTACAAATAGTGGTTAGCTTTAGAGATGGATGGCTATGATCACGGAGCAATAGTGCTGTTAGGTGAAACAGATAGAGCTTCATTCATCACTCGGCTAGTAGTAGCAAGGCTCTCTGGCTGCCGCTAGCTGGTGTGTGACTCTCAGGCGTAAGCGGGGTAAGGGGGGCGGGCTAGCGTAGGGTCACGTGGGCTTAGTGGCCAATCAGGCCAACCCCGGAAATCAAATCCGTTGCGGAAGTGGTACACGCGGCAGGGAATGTGTTAACAAAGAGAGTTGATTTAGCAATTTTTTTTTTAATAAAGAAAATATATCATTTTTATATTTTTTTTAATAATCGCATTTTTTTCCCATATTCGAATCCCATGCCCATCGAACGAAGCTTCGAAGTATTTAAGACAGCCCTATTAAATGGACTGTTATATCCTATTAAATTGTGGACATTTATTCATTCCCACTTATTAGACACTATTTCTGATGGTAAAATGAGCGTACAAAGCAAAATACAGAATTCTGAAATATTAAAACGGAAAAAACATAATTTGGAAAAAAATATAATGGAATTTGGAAAAAAATAAAACGGATTTCATATGGCTCTAGGAGAGGTGGAAGGGATAGAGGGACAGTGGAGGAAAGGTGGAACAGACAGAGGGAGAGTGAAGGAGAGGTGTAACGGATAGATGGAGAGTGGAGGAGAGGTGGAGAGGTGGAAGGGATATAGTGGAGGAAAGGTGGAGAGGTGGAAGGGATAGAGGGAGAGTGGAGGAGAGGTGGAGAGGTGGAGAGCTGGCTTCTTGTCTCTCTCTGGAAAAGACGGTAAGCTAATTTCCCCAAATGTTGGCATGTTCCTTTAATGGAGCAGCTGCAGACTTTATACTTGATGACATCACATGTTCCTTGATGACATGATTGATTGATTGAAAACTTTATTAACAGATTGCAGAATGGGTACAGTACAGTACAGCTCAATACATACAATTGTTAAGGGGATGCAGACCAGAGAAAGACTTTCGTCTTGTTTACATCAGGGTCCCCCATTTTCAATTAATCGTAACATATGTGACATACATGACATACCGATAGACAGTACTGCTACATCTATACATTTATGACATACCAGATTTGCAATTACAGTACTGTTTGTGATACAAAAAGAGTCCAGAAAGAAAAGAGTATATACATTAGACGTAGAAACTGTACATTGGATTGGGTAGGTGGGGGTGGGGGGGGACTGTACATTGGAGGTGGATGGGTGGGTGGGGGGGGGGTTGGGTAGGAGTGGGGGGGGGGGGGGGGTGGGTAGGAGGGGTGGGTGGGGGACACTGTACAACTGTACAAACAACACTGTACATTGGATTATTGACAAGACCATACTTGGTCATTTACTGTACATTGGAGGGGGTTGTGTTCGGACATTTACAGGGGCCAGTTTCGAGTTGCAGTCTCCCTTAGGTGTTTTTTGAGAGTGTTTTTGAAAGTGGGTAGTGATTCACATTCCTTTACAGCTTTGGGTAGGGCGTTCCACATTGATGTGGCATAATTGCGAAACGTGTTTAGTCCCTTGTTTGAGCCGAATCTGGGTTTAACATGATTTGTGGAGCTCCCTCTGGTGTTGTGATCGTGGTATTCCCTGACCTTTGGGAAGTATTTTGTCATGTACATGGGTACCTTGGTCGTGTAGTGTATCTTGTAGACCAGGCCCATTGCAAGTTGCTGTACTCTGTCGTCTACTCTAAGCCATCCTAGGTTGTCAAAGTGGGCAGGGGTGAGGTGGGTTCTAGGAGTAAGGTCAAGCAGTAGTCTGACCAGTTTGTTTTGAGATGTTTGTAATTTTGTTTTTAGCGCCTTTGAGGTGCTTTGGTACCATGAGGTGCAAGCATAGTCGTAGTACCCTTGAATGAGTGCTCCTGCTAGAGTCTTCAGGGTATTCTTGTTTACCAGTGAGGAGATCCGGTACAAGAATCGAGTTCGTTGGTTGACTTTTTTTATTACATTGGATGCCATTTTGTCACAGGAAAGATTTGCCTCTAGGATGGAACCCAGGTAGGTAATATCTTCTTTCCTTGTGACAATATTGTCACCCACTGCAACTGAGAAGCCGTCGGTCTTGCTGAGTTTGTTATTTGAACCGAAGAGAATGGACTCTGTTTTGCCCATGTGTAATGATAGTTTGTTATCAGCGAGCCATATGCAGATTTTGCCTAGTTCTGAGCTGAGGGTTTTTTCAACCTGTAACTTGTTCTTGTCAGAGACCAGCAGGGCTGAGTCGTCCGCAAACAGGAACAAGTTGCAGTCACAAGCTGACGACATGTCATTTGCATAAATTAGGAACAGTAGCGGACCTAGTATGCTTCCTTGTGGAACACCACAGCTTACTTGATGACATCACACGTTCCTTGATGACATCACACATTTCAGTATTGATCCTCTGGTTTCTGCTTTGAGAGTGTAGCTCATGTTCCTTTCCATCGGCCTTGGAAATTACAAATTACAATTCTTAATTTGGATGACGTTCCCCTTTAAATCCAGGTCCAATGACCTGTTTGAAACCAAACCCAGCATATCAGTATTAAGTCTTTAGCAAGAGGAATGATGATCTTTCGGACTCCAGACATCCACAAAAAGCCCTATGAGTAATGTCATCTGTCAATTACCCCCCCCCCCCCCCCCCCCCCACACACACACACACACCCAAAAGGCAATTGTGAATTTACACATGCAAAGTGGACAATCAAGAATGCAACAAAATTCCACAATAGGCTCATTGTGAAAGTAGAGGACCTGGCCTACTTCGTACCACACATCATGATGTCACACTGGACTGCTTGGTACCACACATCATGATGTCACACTGGACTGCTTGGTACCACACATTATGCTGCCACACATCATGCTGTCACACTGGACTGCTTGGTACCACACATCTGATGTCACACTGGACTCCTTGGTACCACACATCATGATGTCACACTGGACTGCTTGGTACCACACATCTGATGTCATACTGGACTGCTTGGTACCACACATCTGATGTCACACTGGACTGCTTGGTACCAGTACCACACATCTGATGTCACACTGGACTCCTTGGTACCACACATCTGATGTCACACTGGACTCCTTGGTACCACACATCATGCTGTCACACTGGACTGCTTGGTACCACACATCTGATGTCACACTGGACTGCTTGGTAACAGTAGTACCACACATCTGATGTCACACTGGACTCCTTGGTACCACACATCATGATGTCACACTGGACTGCTTGGTACCACACATCTGATGTCACACTGGACTGCTTGGTACCAGTACCACACATCTGATGTCACACTGGACTCCTTGGTACCACACATCATGATGTCACACTGGACTCCTTGGTACCACACATCATGCTGTCACAATGGACTCCTTGGTACCACACATCATGCTGTCACACTGGACTGCTTGGTACCACACATCATGATGTCACACTGGACTGCTTGGTACCACACATTATGCTGCCACACATCATGCTGTCACACTGGACTGCTTGGTACCACACATCTGATGTCACACTGGACTCCTTGGTACCACACATCATGATGTCACACTGGACTGCTTGGTACCACACATCTGATGTCATACTGGACTGCTTGGTACCACACATCTGATGTCACACTGGACTGCTTGGTACCAGTACCACACATCTGATGTCACACTGGACTCCTTGGTACCACACATCTGATGTCACACTGGACTGCTTGGTACCAGTACCACACATCTGATGTCACACTGGACTGCTTGGTACCACACATCTGATGTCACACTGGACTGCTTGGTACCAGTACCACACATCTGATGTCACACTGGACTCCTTGGTACCACACATCTGATGTCACACTGGACTGCTTGGTACCAGTACCACACATCATGCTGTCACACTGGACTGCTTGGTACCACACATCTGATGTCACACTGGACTCCTTGGTACCACACATCATGCTGTCACACTGGACTGCTTGGTACCACACATCTGATGTCACACTGGACTGCTTGGTAACAGTAGTACCACACATCTGATGTCACACTGGACTCCTTGGTACCACACATCATGATGTCACACTGGACTGCTTGGTACCACACATCTGATGTCACACTGGACTGCTTGGTACCAGTACCACACATCTGATGTCACACTGGACTCCTTGGTACCACACATCATGATGTCACACTGGACTCCTTGGTACCACACATCATGCTGTCACAATGGACTCCTTGGTACCACACATCATGCTGTCACACTGGACCCCTTGGTGCCATACAGCATGCTGCCACACATCATGCTGTCACACTGGACTGCTTGGTACCATACATCTGATCTCACACTGGACTCCTTGGTACCATACAGCATGCTGCCTGCCACACTGGACTATTTTGAATAGGGGCAATAACTTAAATCCACCTTGGACTAAGGTATAGTTATAACAGCATGGCATCACATCACATGGCTACTGCAGTGTATAGCAGGTCTTATAGACTTCTGTCATTCATATGAAAATGAAGGTGTAGGCACTCAGTCAAAGCAGTATCTTTAGACAGATAGCTTACAGACGGGCATTAGGCTGCATGGTCAGTAAACACGGTAGTCAGATTGACACATACATCTGATCGACTGTAAGTCTGTAACACATACTGTGGCCAAGATTACACACAAAAACGTGGATTTTCTAACAAGTAGGCTAATTCAAGCAACACAGAGCAACACACAATTCCAGGAGGTTATTGGATGCAGATGTTCAGCTACAAAAACGAAGAGGGCTGTTTTTCACAGCGATGTATGCGAGTTCATGAACAACGTGTGTTGCTGTGCAGACCTTACTGTGTAGTGTAGACCTTATTGTCAAGTCTTAACAACACACCAGGCAGAAGAACGCAGTAGCCTCATATACTGTAGATATCGCAGCCCACGGGGGAATTCTCAAAACAACACAAGAAAAACAATGTGCACTTCTTTGTCCGTGCCCGCAAAAAACACAATTTTAAAGACATGTTGATGAAAACAAAAACAAATAGTTCCTTACCAGCTTTCTGTGCCAAAGACGACATGCCCGTCGTCAGCCCCAGCAGGACCCCCACGAAGCACACCTGGATGCCGAACGATTCCTTTCGCTTTTTCCGACGCGCCTTGATCTTCCGCTGGTTCAGCATCACCTGGAGGAGAAGCGGCGGCCGCGCACCGCGGTCCTCACCCCGCATCCCTTCAACCACCACCCCGGTCATAGCGATCTGCTTTCGGCGAGCGTTCCAGCGGAACCCCCCTCCCTCCTCCCCCGGAACCGACGAGAGAGAGAGGAAGGGAGCGAGGAGGAAGGGGTGCTCTGTGTGTGTGGGGGGGAGTTACACAACGAAATAGATGTTTTTTGTCGACGGGTCGTGGACACCTTCCGTCTCTCGACTCCTTCGTGGTTAGAGGTGCGGGTCTTCTAGGCTCAGTGACCGCGAGCTGTGAGTGTTGTCTTGCGGCAGGGATGTTGAGGGAGAACAGAGCGCTCCATGGATGCGAACGTGCCCGGTGCCAGTTCTCACAGGACACGATCTGCTGCTCTGGAGGCTGGGGATGGGGATGTTGGAGAGAGAGAGAGAGAGATAGAGAGAGCAAAGCACCAGGGAGGGGCGTGTGTGTGCGTGTGTGTGTGCGCGTGTGCGTGTGTGTAGGTGTGTGCGCGTGAGCGTGTGCGTGCGTGTGTGTGTGTGTGTGTGTAAAGCACCAGGGAGGGGCGTGTGTGTGTGTGAGTGTGTGTGTGAGTGTGTGTGTGTGTGTGTGAGAGAGAGAGAGAGAGAGAGAGAGAGAGAGAGAGAGAGAGAGAGAGAGAGAGAGAGAGAGAGAGAGAGAGAGAGAGAGAGAGAGAACGAGGGAGAGATATTGTGTGGTGAATCACCTCGCTTTCGAGTGAAATCAATTTAGATTATTGAGATGCATTCATTCAATAGTCACTAGATGGTATTCCCTGAAAGTATACTGTAATTTTCCCTACAAAACAAAACATCCTGATTTTTACTAGGCACGACAACTAACAAAAATATTATAATTAGCTAATAATGTTTAATTAAGCTGCAAAAGCCCACATGTGGGCCCTTTTGAGGACGATTTGCCCACAGGCACGTTGGCAACCTCTAGTGGCTCGGGTGTGCATATTTCGTAATACAATATAAGGCTTATGTGTTGCCTGTCGATAGCGACAGAATCCGTTCAGCGGTTCTCGAGTTACATGCCGGTATTTGAGCCTTGTGCAAAGTACACAGTATTGCGCAAAATACCACTCCCGACTCTTGGGGCTCTAGTTCTGTCAATCATTTGGCGATCTCGAAAATGCTTGTGGAGGGTTGTAGGCTTGTAGCCAATGAGTGTGGCTTTCCAATGATACCCCACGTGGGTAGGGGTGCAGTCGTAATATCAGAACTGCCTGTACGCTGTTTAAATGACGCCACGTACGCGCGTGCATGCGCATACATGTTCCCTCGCGTGCGCACAGAACAGATGATTATTATGCATAAATAGTAGGAAACATGTTTGTATAGGAAATGACTAGTTTTAGTTTAGTTTTTGTAAATATTGCCTTGAAATAGAGATGCTGAAAAAGGTAGCAGGATGTAGCCTTCAATATATAAAGAAATTATATTGTCAACAGATATGGTTGAAAAACAAACAATGTTTTAAATGTAATTGTAGATACAATATTGTAGTTACAATTTCTTTAATTGAATTAACTTAAACTAGAAAAGTAAATACAAACTAAATGAACAATGTAACTTACAGTTTACAGTTTCCTTCTGAAGCACAACGAAATGTCTCATACTTCCAGTCGGGACCATTTGGTTCCACAGCTCAAGCAAACCCCCACCAATTGGTACAGGGCTTGTATTGGTTTTGCACTTCTCTTTCTTTGTTATGCTATTGGTATCCTATTATTATGCAAAGACTAGGTGATAGATAAGTGCCGGGTACTTGGCGCACAGCGCGGCGAGTCGAGTGAAAGTTGTGAACGCATTTTTGTGTGCGTGCGGATGCACATCCGTGCGCGTACTTCTGCTCAGAAAACTGCTGGGTCGGCATGGTACCGCGTGGGACCACCACTGCACCACTGCACGTGGGGATGTATGAATCTAAAAAAAAAAGATAACGAGCAAAAACAGGAAGAGAAAAACAGCAGAATGAATTGAAGTCTATGAGAAAACTGAGTTTTTCTTTTGTACACAGTTTACCAAAATCACTCCTAATCACTCATTTCTCAATGGATCTTTATGAAATTTGGACATGTACTAGCTACATAAGCCATACCACCTTCTGGGGAAATACTACCTCTGGACTACTAACTACTACAGAAAAACTTGAGTAACAAGTTTTTCTACAACTCAAGTTCAGACTCTATTTCATTAGCACTAAAAGTGAAACCTCAAATTTCTATACGGTGGTATAATATTTGTATATCGTTTGATATCCCTTGTATATTATTTGTATATATATACACGGAATATCCCTTTACCTGCGTACAAACCAGAGTAATATACGCTCTCCTATTGGACATCCCCCCCCCAGGCTCCAGGCAGTCTCGTACTCAGACAGGTGCAGTGGGCGAGTTTGGGGCATGTTACAACATGCCTTTGGCAGTGCAGTGATTCAGGACCAAAGTGACCAGGTTGGGACTAGATTGTCACTTACGTATAAATACGGCGCAGGTGTAAACAGCAGCACTTCGTTCATTACTAGTAAACCCTTCACCACGAGTCAACGACCAAGTGAAGTGAGCAACCTTGCGTCAAAATAGAGCACTTAGAACATGTGCGAATAGGATAGTAAAAGTGTCAGAGTTTAGTGAAATAACGTCAAGTTCGACCTAGTTAAATGTGAAGTATAGTGCACAGGAGAATCGACGTCGGCGACTGCAGAACCAGTTCTGGTTGGATTATATTGCTTTGGGATCGTGCCGCTGGAGAATAGTACCGTGGATTCCACTATCGTTTGGGATTTACCCCCGTGAGGATCATCACTCGAGCCCGCCTCTAGGAAGAGGCTGGCTGGCTGTCGTCCATGCTGTCGAGCATACTTGGATTACAACTGCTGCTTTGTATGCTGATCAAGGGAGTACATGCATCGACTCCCGTAGCTGGAGCCTCTTTATTCCTCGTTGACCCCGACTTTGTACCCGAACATTCCTCTACCCTGCCGGCCTTACACCCGTAGGGAACCCCCCAGTGTCTCCAGCTGGTACTAGTGTGCCCTATGTAATTGCTATGCCACAGGTGGCGTCAGTTTAGACCCATCTTAGTATTCATACTATTCTCATTGACTTACGCTCTTGACTTACTTTACGTGTGTTCTTCGCCATACAAGCGCAAGCATAATTCTCAATCTGTAACCTAACGTTGCTTTGATAATAATAAATACCCTCTAAATAGTACTTTATGTGTCATTGCCGTATTCTTGTGTGGGTGTTCACCATATATATTCATGTACTGTATGGCCAGTAATTAAAGTACATAACTAGTAGTGGTTTAATATACCATACTCTTTAATACAGTCAGGGAATTGTACCCCTCAGTTACAACCACTATCACCACTATCACCACCACTATCACCACCACTAGCACCACTATCACCACTACCACTGTCAGAGTATTAGAGTGATTACGGTAACCTGCAGCTGCAGTACGTCAGTGTGGTAACATAGTTGAATACTGGAGGTGGGAGTTTACGATGTTAAACTGGTTTACGCTACTGTCTGCATTCAAGATTCAAGAGGTTTATTTGTCACATACATACCAGGGCATACAGTGAAATGCGGGTGGTCATGCCCGCATCGATTGTGCAATAATACTAAAAATAAAATAGAAAAAATACAGGTAATAGGAGGACATAAGATGTGCATGATAAAAATAGACATGCTAAAATTCCTGAGAAGGCACTGGGTCCTATGTACACTACTATACAATATACAGTTTTAACTCTGTCATTATGCTATACTTACTATATCGAAAGGTTATCCTATAACCTAGTTATATGAATACTGGCAGAGCGTCTCGCTCTTGCCATTATGAGATAACGCTTATCTCCTAGCACCTACTGTCCTCATGAACAAACAATTTGCACCCATGCACGTGACCAGGCCACGCCCCGGCGTCCTCCTATAAGACGCGGGACATGGTCACACTCTACCTTCCTCGGGAAAAAAGTTTCCAACATTGAAAACCTAACCAAGGGACCTCAGGGCGCTTAGAGCGAGACGCTCTGCCAGTATTCATATAACTAGGTTATAGGATAACCTTTCGTTATATTATCATACTGTCATCGCGTCTCGCTCCTGCCATTATGAGATATGGAGCAGAGCAGAGGCGTGACCCGACAAGTGTACCCCCTGAGGGCCCGTAAGCCCTACTACCAGGGGGGAGGGGAGTCCCGTCCACCCGCCCGTCCTAACAAATAGGGGGAGGCAGTCAACTCCACCAAAGTGCGAAAAAAGGGGAACCAGAAACCCCTAAAAGCTCACAGTACAGGCGGGACCACGTGTGACACAGCACCCCGTGGCACACACCCACACACCCCTGCTAACCCACAGACTGGCGGGACGCAGGGGAGGTCCCAGACCTCAGAACCGCCTGGGAGACAGAACCCCCAGTCATGTCCATGAGGTCAAACTTAACGAAGGGACCCGGGGAGGACCAGGAGGCCGCAGCACAGATGTCCTCCACCGAGGCCCCCCCTAACACAACTGGAGTACGCCCTGACACCCCCAGGGGGGACCTGTCCAGCCAACGTGTAGCAAAGGGCAATGCCCTCGCACAACCAATGTGACAGGCGCTGCTTGAACAGTGCCTTACCAGCGCGAGGGCCACCGTAACAAACAAATAGTTGATCGGCAGCCTGCGTCCGACTGAGGTAAACCCCCAAAGCACGGACAGGACACGACAGATGAAGGCTCGCCTCTAACCCACTAGCGTGAGGATGCGGATGAAACGCCTGAATCACAATATCCCTGGAGCGAAAAGAGCTCTGGATATTCTTTGGCACAAAGACTGGATTAGGCCTCAGAGTCGCACCGCTATTGGCACGAATAGACAGGCACTCAGGCCGCACCGAGAGAGCACACATCTCACCCACGCGCTCAGCGGAGGTGATGGCCAGCAGGAACGCAGTCTTGAAAGACAGCTGCTCCAACGGCGCCTGCTCAAGAGGCTCAAACGGGGCCTCCGACAACCGGCCGAGGACCAGTTGGAGGTCCCAACTCGGAGATAGAGAACGTTCCACCGGCTTGAGACGCAGAGCGGCAAGCAGGAAACGTTTCACAAGAGGGTGGCTGAACAATGTAACGCCCTCAAAACCCACATGACAAGAGGATATAGCTGCGGCGTATACCCTCACCGTCGAGGCCGACAGTCTACCCAAAATAGACTGAAGGAAGGAAAGGACAGCGTCCAGGGGGCAGGACACCGGGTCCCAGCCCCCCACCTTACACCACTCTTGAAAAGTACGCCACTTACCCGCGTCAACCGTGATAGTGGAGGGAGCATGCACGTTTCGGATGGTGTCGACCACAGAAGGGTCAAGACCCATCCCCTCCAGACTCACCCCCTCAGCAGCCAAACCTTCAGCGGCTGTCCCAGAACAGGGAACAGCCACAGAGATCCGTGTGCCTGAGAGAGGGCCCGCGGTGACCAAGGAACAGGCCACGGCGGGGCTACCAAGAGCTGGATCAGGACCGGGAACCACACAGCCGTGCCCCGGTCCGGCGCGATCAGGATCAAAGTCCTGTGCTCCCGACGTATCCGCTCCAACAGCTGAGGTATCAGGTGTATGGGGGGGAACGCGTACATTTTGTTTAAAGTGACATTTTGTTTAAAGCGATTGTTTAAAGCAATTGCAGCATGTGTGTTGTGTGTGTATATGTGTAACGGATGGTACCGCGAAGCCCAGTCACGAAGCACTTCGGACGTTGAGAAGTGGCTGAGGCACGGTAGCGGTACCAGGAAGTAAAACTCACTCCCCTGAGGCATCCAGACTGAGTGCTTAGGGAGGAATTCCTTTCTTGGCACAGTGGTCTGTGATGTCACCCGCGGTGCGGACGCCCGGGGTTCGACTCCCACTCGAGGCACGACAGCCTAGGACCGGCTACAGTGGTGCCGTGACCCGGATGCCTTGGGTGGTGTGAGTTTAGGGGGGGTGAATGTAACGGATGGTACCGACAAGTGTACCGACGCATGGCCCGACAAGTGTACCCCCTGAGGGCCCGTAAGCCCCAACCAGGGAGGAGGGGAGTCCCGTCCACCCGCCCATCCTAACGAAGGGGGGGAGGCAGTCAACTCCACCAAAGTGCGAAAAAGGGGGAACCAGACACCCCTGAAAAACGCACAGCACAGACGGGACCACGTGTGACACAGCACCCCGTGGCACACACCCACACACCCCTGCTAGCCCACTAAATGGTGGAACGCAGGAGAGGTCCCAGACCTCAGAACCGCCTGGGAGACAGAACCCCCAGTCACGTCCACGAGGTAAAACCTAACGAAGGAACCCGGGGAGGACCAGAAGGCCGCAGCACAGATGTCCTTCACCGAGGCCCCCCCTAACAGAGCAGCAGCCCGAGGGGGGACCTGTCCAGCCAACGTGCAGTAAAAGGCAATGCCCCCGCTTGGACAGCGCCTCACCCGCGCAAGGGCCACCGTAACAAACAAACAGTTGAACGGAAGCCCTGAGAGCCAGAGTCCTGAGGTAAACCCCCAGTGCACGGACAGGACACGACAGGTGAAAGCCTGCCTCCAACTCACTAGCGTGAGGAGGCGGACGAACGCCTGAACCACAATATCCCTGAAGCGAAAAGAGCTCCGGATATTCTTTGGCACGAAGACTGGATTAGGCCTCAGAGTCGCACCGCTATCGGCCGAATAGACAGGCACTCAGGCCACACCGAGAGAGCACACAGCTCACCCACGCGCTTAGTGGAGGTGATGGCCAAAAAGAACGCAGTCTTCAAAGACAGCTGATCCAATGGCGCCTGCTCAAGAGGCTCAACGGGGCCTCCGACAACCGGTCCAGGACCAGTTAGAGGTCCCACTCGGAGACAGAGAACGTTCCACAGGCTTGAGATGCCGAGCGCCAAACAGGAATGTTCCACGAGAGGGTGGCTGAACAATGTTCTGCCCCCACACTCGACCATACGCCACTCCCCAGCGTAAGCCACGGTAGAGGACGGAGTGCGCACGTACCGGATAACGTTAACCACAGAATAGTCAAGACGCATCCCCACCAGATTCAGCAGCCAAGCCTAGAGGCTGTCCCAGAACACGAGGCAGAACAGAGTTCCGCGTGCCTGAGAGAGGGCCCACAGTGACCACGGAACAGGCCACGGCGGGGCCACCAAGAGCTGAATCAGGGCCGGGGACCACACAGCTGAGCCCCGGCCCGGCGCGACCAGGACCAAGTCCTGCGCTCCCGACGTACCCGCCCCAACAGCTGAGCTATCAGGTGTAAGGGGGGGAATGCGTACAGAATCCCGGACGGCCACGGAATCGGTCCCATACCTGCCCGACTATGTCTGGACGTAGTCCCCACTCGTCAGGGTGAGGACCGCCCGCGACATCACACCTGCACCCACATTCTCCCTGCTGGGGATGTGGAGAGCCCTCAGGCAGCACAGATGGAGAACGCCCATAGCCAGAGCCCGACCTCCGCCCGGTGCAGACGGGGGGAGCGCACTCCTCCCTGTCTGACAATATACGACGCTGACGTTGTGTTGTCCGTCCTGACCAAAACATGCTTGCCCACCACAAGGTGGCCGAGCCGTTTGAGGACCAGAAGGACTGCCTTCAATTCCAACACATTGAAAGTAGCGCAGACCGGGCAGCATGGTCTTGCCAGCTGCCCCCTACTGCGTTGGCCCGACACGTACCCCCCCATCCCATGAGGGAGGCGTCGGTGAAGACCGTGACATGACAGCCTGCTGCCCACGGGGACCCCGCTGGTGAAGGCACCAGGCCCTCCCCAGAGGACGAGGTCCCCCAGTACTGACATGAGAACCGCTTCCACATGTCCCTCACCGGGTCCATTTCCATACTGGAAAACACCACCTCTGTATCCTCCTCATGAAGAGGAGGCCAAGAGGGACCACAGCAGCAGGCGCATCATGGACAGCACCGTAACCGTCCTAGGACGGAACCTCCCGAGCGCGCCGAGAACCATCCACTCGCCGCCGCTCTGGGAGGGATGCCCATATAGACCTTGAGCTTAGAAAAAGCCCAAGTACTCCACCCGTTGACTGGGAAGAGGAGTACTCTACTTCCAGTCTACAGCAAAACCCAGGCTGGTGAGGGAAATACGCCTCACCAGCTCGGGATGCGAATACGCATCCTACAGGTCTATGGAGGTGAACCAGTCCCCCACCTGACAGCGTCTAACAGGTGGGAGACGGTCAACATTCTGAACCTTCCATGGGACAGGTCCAGTATGGGTCTGACACCCCCCCCCCCACCAGAGAATACCGGGAGGAAACGCCACGCATCGCATCCTCCTTTGGGACCACGACGATGGCTTGCTTCACCAACAGAGATTTGATCTTGTCGGCCAGAGCTGTCACTGCTGTTGACCCTGACAATAGGGTCTGTACCAAACCTGAAAACGGGTGGGGTTGTGCAAACTGCAACACAAGTCCTCAACTCAGCGTTCTCTCCATCCACCTCGACATATGGCACTGCTGTAGCCATATGCGATGATAATCCCAAAGCGCACCCGCCACCACTTGGTGCCGGTCCGCCAGGAACCGTAGATAGGCGGTCCGGTCCCACCCGCTGTGCGTTGCCAACCCTGGACTTGCCAACCGTGCGAGCAGGGCGTCTCGCGAAGCCGGGATATCGCACCCTGACACTACCAACGAGGCAATCGCACCCAAGGGGGGACCCCGACAGAAAGGGCCGGTTTGATATGGGGGAAGCTGACATAAGCTCCCCCACTGAACATCTCCCCGGCATGGACTGCTGAGGATCTTTTCTGCAGCTGGACATGCAAGGCGCGTGGTCCCCTGTTATGTACTAGAGGCCTGATCACTCCTGTGTCACCGGGCATGCAGGTGAGGCCTGCCAATTAGCCAATTAGTGCTGATTGGTTACCTGCTGGGGAGCTTTAAAGGCAGACCTAGTAACACACATGCACTGTCTGTGCTTAGAGAAAGAGCTGTTAGGTTCTTCAGTCCTTGTCCGTTGGTTTACCTTAGTACTTTAGTTTACATTTACATTAATAGTTCCTTGGTTTAGTAGCATTTTGAGTTAGAGCACAGGGTTTTTGGTGTTGGTTACACATAGGTTGCGTACCCATGAGCCAGGGTCGTAACAGTTGGGCGCTCGTCCGGGATCTTTTACCCCTAGAACTTTGTTTGGTGGTTTTTTTTTGTGTTGCACTGGGTGGTGTTCGTTACATATGGTGTAACGTGGGGGCTGGGCCATTTCATCAAACAGGTGAGTATGCCGTATTTGTTTGTAATTTGATCTGACTACTTATGCTGTTAAAATATATAGTTTAGTAGGCACCACATGTAGATAGGGACATTATTTTCTGGTTGTTGGTTAGCGTCCGGTACACCACGTACTCCTGGGGCGGTCAATGAAATGATTGGTATATGATCTTTGACTGGTAGCAGGTGTGGTTGAAGAAAGTTAGGTCTACAGGGCATTAGTTTAAGGGTAGGTAGATTAGGGCGGCCAGAAAACACAGGTAGTGTGGTAGAGCTTGATTTAGTGTTTCTTAGGGTAGACATGTGGTGGGCCGGTTTTTTCTGCAGTTTAGACGTAGAAGCATATGTAGTCATATCAGGTTAGAAGGCGCACCTGTTTGGAAATGTTTGTTGGATTTATTTTGTTTGTTTGAGTGTTTGGTGAGCATACCTGGTAGCACCTAACACCCTGAGTGTATGACACGTCTATTTGGGGTGAGTGTGGTTTTTTTTTATGTGTCCTTGAAATGTGCGCTCCGTAGCACACATTGCCACCGCGTCCGTTTATGGTTATTATTAGTGGCTTTGGCATTCTGTATGGTTCTTCAGTGGTTCGTCGTGGTTCTTTAGTCGTTCTTCAGTGGTTCTTTAGTGTTTCTTTGGTGGCTCTTTAGGTGGATTGTGTGTGTACTAGGGTGCTTTTGGCAGCTTTTTGGTGACTCTAAAGTGAACGGGTTGTGGCGCTGGTGCAGAAAAGATGGCTTCCGTTAGGGATTTTGTGGATCACCCTTCACATGACATGTTGGAGAGGTTTTCAAAAGAACAGCTTCTCGAGCTTGCTGTGCACTACAAGGTCGAGCTTACTCCCAGTGAGAAACGTTTGAAACCATCTGCCTTGGGTGCTTTGAGGGGTTTGCTCATTAGGGAACAGGTGCTTGAGGAGAGGGTGGAGGAGCCTCCTTTGTCTGACGTGTCTCCGCTATTATCTGGTGCTGAGGGTGAGTGGAGGATTAGGGAGTTGGAGTTTAAGGAAAGGCAGCTAGAGCGGGAGCGTGAGGAGAGAAGGGAGGAGCGTGCGCTTAAGGAGAGAAGAGAGGAGCGTGAGTTTAACAGTGAGCGTGAACTTAAGGAGCGTGAGCTTAAGGAGAGAGAGCACGAGCGTGCGCAGAAGGAGCGTGAGCATGAGCGTGAGCTTAAGGAGAGGCAGCTACAACAAGAGCGTTACTTGAAGGACTTAGAGCACGAGCGTGCGCAGAAGGAGCTTGAATATAAGCATGCTGCCTTGCTGGCGGGTGCTCTGCATCCAGAGTCACGTTCCGGGTTTGATGCAGGCAGGAATATTAGGATGGTGCCACAATTTTTTGAGAAAGACGTGGAAAGATATTTTCCCCTTTTTGAACGGGTGGCAACCACATTGAAGTGGCCTGATACCGCCTGGACACTGCTGCTGCAATGTGTTTTAGTTGGTAGGGCACAAGAAGCCTACACTGCTCTGTCCCTTGAACAAAGCGCTGATTATGAGCTGGTTAAAGCTTCCATATTGAGGGCTTATGAGTTGGTCCCCGAGGCCTATCGTCAGCGTTTTAGAGGTTATCGCAGGCAGGAGGGGCAGTCTTATGTTGAGTTTGGAAGGGAGAAGGAGAACCTGTTTGACAGGTGGTGCACTTCTCAGAGGGCAGAGTCAAGAGAGCAGCTTAGGCAGTTGATTCTCCTAGAGGAATTTAAAAGATGTGTTCCTGATACCGTTTCCACACATCTAAATGAGCGTGGGGTATCGAAGATAGGCGACGCCGCTGTCTTCGCCGATGAGTTTGTGTTGACACACAAGTCTGTGTTTTTGGAGGACTACCGTGTTGAGTCCGGGGATAGGCGTCCTGTTCAGGGGGGCCGTTTCCCAAAACCTGTGTCTGCTGGTCAGTTAACTTCACCTCCTAGGCGGGGTGGTTCTGCTGGTGCATTCCCAGAAGGGATTATCTGTTTTTACTGTAAAGAACCTGGTCATATCGTTGCTGGATGCCCGGTGCTTGAGCAGAAAAATGTCAGAACCGTGGCTCTGGTAGAAACCATATGCAGGACGCCTATGCCAACGTTAGATGGGGATGGGGAAAGTATCAAACGTGTGGACAAAGAGCTCGAGGGTTCCTCAAGGTTTATGATGAATGGATTTGTTTCCCTGACTAATGCACTAGAGTCCAAACAGGCTATAACAATTTGGAGAGATACCGGTGCTTTTCAGTCCCTCATTCTGGAGGGGGTTTTGCCGTTTTCAGAAAACTCTTCTTTGCATTCCGGTGTCGTTGTTCGGGGCTTTGGGGGTGGATTTGTGGATGCACCTTTGCATGAGGTCACGCTCAATTCTCCCTTAGTATCAGGCAATGTTGTTGTGGGGGTATGTTCTCACATTCCCATAAAGGGGGTGTCCTTCATTCTAGGGAATGATTTGGCTGGTGACAAAGTGTTGGCTACTCCGGTTGTAACTCCCATTCCTGTGGTTTCTGAGGTCTCTAATGAGCTGGCACAGAAACATCCAGGAGTGTTTCCTGTGTGTGCTGTGGCACGAGAAATGTCAAAGGACAAAAGTGATGTTGTTGATACTTCGACTTGGGACATTACACTTAGTGACACATTCTTTGTTGAATTAAAATGTGTACCTGTTGAGAATTTTGGAAAGCACACTGTGGATGTACCTCTGCATAATGATTCTCTTGATTGTGGTTTTGTGTTAGGCCCGGTGGTGAAACCAGAGTTGACATGCGTGCCGGAGAAGCATGTGACAGGAGATGATATGGCAGCGCAGTGTCTCAAGGTCTTCCCAGCCTGTACGGTGGCTGAGGCCACGAACGAATTGGAGGATGAGTGTGGGAAGGATGCTATGAGAGGTGCTGTTGTTTCATGTGACACCGTTCTAGTTGGAGAGGCTACTAAGCTTGACTTAGGCTGCCAGCCTTCCCACAGTAGCTCTATTGTCCCTAATGTTTCACTTGTGGGCAGGGATGGTCCCAGTATGTCAGTTGATGATTCTGACATTGATCCACATGTCCACACTGATTCTCTGCCATGCACTAGGTGTGATGGTCAACCTAGTTACCTGTGTCCTGTGGAGCAGGAGCCGCCTTCGCGACCTGGTCTGTTGAGTGGCAGCCATTTTGATTTTGATCAGGACAATGTTATTTTGGGTGACGCCATTTTAGATGGTGTTCCAGACGTTATTGTGACTGTCGTACTGCCATGTTCCCGGTACACTGGGGCTGTACCTGAGGCGGTACAGCCTACTCTGGATGGTCACGGTGTGCAGTATCCTGAACTGCCAGTGCCAGGTGGGATGGATATGGGTGCGGTGGTGGTATCAGTGATCTATGGTTTTGTTGTGCTGTGTTCTGTTCTGTTAAGCGCAGTTCTCAGGTTGATTTTGGTTTGCAGTATAATTTTGACAGATCGGTATCGGTGGTCGTGGTCGACAGGGGCCGACCCGGTTTTTGCCTTGAACCATTTTGATGTTTACGTTGGATCCTCCAGTTTACCCCTTGTTGTATATACAGACCATAACCCTTTGGTTTTTCTTCGCAGCATGGTGAACTCGAACCATCGTTTGATGCGATGGAGTTTGTTCCTCCAGGCGTATAACTTGGATATTCGCCACATCGTGGGAGGGACAACGTGCTAGCAGACGCCCTCTCACGATCATGGTACCGGTGTTTGTGGTACCCGTTATCGCTGTTGTGGTAGTGGCCCTGACAACTAAGGGTCACAGTTGTTTTTTGTTTTGTTTATGGGTCGTTGTGTAGTGGTTGCCTCTTGGGCAACCAGTTTGGTGGGGGAGGTGTTATGTACTAGAGGCCTGATCACTCCTGTGTCACCGGGCATGCAGGTGAGGCCTGCCAATTAGCCAATTAGTGCTGATTGGTTACCTGCTGGGGAGCTTTAAAGGCAGACCTAGTAACACACATGCACTGTCTGTGCTTAGAGAAAGAGCTGTTAGGTTCTTCAGTCCTTGTCCGTTGGTTTACCTTAGTACTTTAGTTTACATTTACATTAATAGTTCCTTGGTTTAGTAGCATTTTGAGTTAGAGCACAGGGTTTTTGGTGTTGGTTACACATAGGTTGCGTACCCATGAGCCAGGGTCGTAACATCCCCACACTGCCCGATAGGGTGGGTTCCTACACACCATAGCCCTGCAGTGATATTACTACCACCCAAATCACGCGTGCCTGACTGACCACCGCCGGTCTTCCGGCCATGGGAGGCACTAACGTGGTACCCGGCCTGGCGAGGGCGGGCTGGGGGAACTCGCGCTGCGACCCCCTGGGCCTCGAGTTCCCCCGCTGACAACCTTCGTCGTTGACAGACACAACACCAGACTCACCAAACACAGACACAGAACGTGTGGCGTGGGAGCCGCTTGACAGCACAGCATTCCTAGCCAGCAACTGGGTGTCAGCCCTTGTCCCCATGAGAAGCGAAACGTGGGGCCGCTTGTGCTTCACTGAAAGCACGCGGCCCGCAGCCAAAGGGAACAAATCAGAGCCCGTATCCCGCTGGTGTTGGGGGGGGGAGTGACCGGAGAGCGAGCTAGACACAGCTAGACGGCGACGGTTGTCTTTGTGTCCAGGGTACCTCAGGCGGGGGAAACATGGCCGCTGGTCGGGGGCCCCGCCACAGCCGCTGGCGAGGCCGTGCCCTCACCTCTGGCTGCGCGGTGTGAGGCGGTGTGGGGCCTAGGTCAAATACCGCCCGCGCTCCTGCGGAAAGACCAAAGTCCCTCTGCGGAGAGGCGAGCCCTGAGGAGGGAAAAACCTTCTCTCCTCCTCAAGGGGAGACTGTTCCAACCAAGATGTCTGTGAACAAGCGTTGACAGCATCCTAGCCCTCCCTGCGGTTATAGCTTGCGGCTAGGTCAAAAGCTGAATAACCTCAAAACCTTGCGCGATGTTTTGACGTCGGCTGGCCCTAAGGCCCCACCACCGACACAATTTTTTACAGAAAAAACAGCTATTTGAACAATGTTGCCAGTCGCTGCTAATTCTATACCGCGGCGGTATAGGCTTTAACAGCCCACCGGTATAGGCGGTATAGGCTTTAACCACCTCATGGCGTCGGCCGGGCAGAACACGTTCTACCATGTCAGAGGCAAAGGACTGATGCCACCTGCTTCACAAGCACGGAACACCAGTGGTGGCTGCAAACCAACGTCTACTACTAGTGAAGCACTGCCTCACTAGTAGGCATGCAGCAACCTCCACTGTGGTGTGCACCCATGAAGGGATAAATGAATAAATGAACGAAAACTCCACTAACACACTGCAAAATGGGCTAGCCCATACACACAATTGTTAAGGGGATGCAGACCAGAGAAAAACACCAGTCCCGCACACAATTCATAGATTCACAAAAAGCACACCAATCCTGAGCCTCAGCCCATCCACCCATGTAAATGGTAAACAAGCCACCGTTAAACCCCCAACATTAGACACCGATTGACCGTCAGCATGAATGGTTAAGAGGAGGGAAGACCTTTTAGTAAAGACAGCCCTCGGCGGCGTCCTAGCATTGTAGCATTAGCATTAGCCGCGCACTCTAGGATAGCCGGGAAAACACCCAAAACAGAGTCATGACGACTGTTGTGAAGGGCCAGATTAAACTGAGAATCTACCTTTATTGTTTGATATACTTTGTATATTATATATATATATACGGAATATCCCTTTACCTGCGTTCAAACCAGAGTAATATTCGCTCTCCTATTGGACAGCGCCCCCAGGCGCCAGGCAGTCTCGCACTCAGACAGGTGCAAGGGGCGAGTTTGGGGCATGTCAGAACATGCCCGGAGACAGCGTATTGATACCAGACAAGGACTGAGGTTTGGAACTAGATAATCATTTAAGTATATATGCTGGCGCAGGTGCGCCCAGCAGTAGTTCATTCAGTTAGTCTAAAGCAGCAGTGTGACAAGTTCGGTAACAGTGAAGTGAGCAGCAGTGCGTCTAACAGAGAGTGGAGAACCACGTGCGAAGGAAATAGTAAAGTGTCAGAGTTTAATGTAGTAACGTCAAGTTCGACCTAATCTAATGTGAAGTAAATAGTCGTTCATTTATTGTATATCGTGCAACCACAGTTTGTTCGTGTGTAGCATTGGACATGTGCACAGGAGAACCAGCGTCGGCGATTGCAGAACCATTACTGGTTGGATTATATTGATTTGGAACGTGTTACCCGGAGAAGAGCATCGTTGATTCCCACTATCGTTTGGGATTCAACCTCGTGAGGATTACAACTCGGGCCGGCCTCGTGGACGGAGGCTGGCTAGCTGTCATCAATGCTGTCGAGCATTTGGATTACAATTATTACTTTGCTGCTGATCGAGGGATTTACAAGGACCGACTCCTGTACCTGGAGTCTCTTTATTCCTCATTGAATCAGACTGAGTATCCGAGCATTCCTCTACCCTCCAGGCCTTACACCCCCGGAGGGAACCCATTGTCTCCAGGCGGTATCAGCGTTGCCTTATATAGTTGCTACTATACGACAGGTGGTGTCAACTTAGACCCATCGTAGGATTCCTGCTATTCTTAGTGACTCATGCTCTTGACTGACTTTACGTATATTCTTCGCCATACAAGCGCGACCCTAATTCTCATTCTGTAACCTAACGTTGCCTAATAATAATAAATTACCCTCAAATACTATTTCTTTGTCAATGCCGTGTTCTTGTGGGTGTTCACCATCTATATTTGATGTACTGTCTGGCCAGTAATTAAAGTACATAACTAGCAGTGGTTTAATCTATCACAATCTTTAATACAGTCAGGGTTTTGTAACCCCTCAGTTACAATTGGTCCTTCGAGCCGGAGGGTATCAGTGTAATATTTAATATAATATTAATATTGACATGGCCAGCGGTGAACACTCTCCAAGCGGCTCCCCCAAGCTAGAACGCCCGCAGCGCAAACGTCAGCTACCTTCATATCTGGAGGACTTCGCTTTCGTTTTACCCCCTAGCTTATCTAAACAGACGTTAAATACGGATAAATCGGATAGTCTAAGCATGTCCAATCCTATCGACTTGGCGACCCTGCCAGTAGAGACCCCAGTGGGTTCAAACGAAGCTGACTCAGCTCACGGGGGGGACCAGGTGGGACATGACGTGACTATACCTCCAGACAGCGTCACCGGGATAGACCCCGGAGCGCTCCAGGATAAAGAAAGCGCTCCAGGGATAGACCCCGGCACCCAACCAACTCAAGAGCGCGTACCCGAGACAGACCTCGGCGCGCAACCAAGAGAAGAGTACCGCGCTCAGGGGATAGACCTCGGAGCGCGCCAGGAGAACAGGTCTCCACCAAGCCCTGTCTGCGCCCGATCACCTCCGTCAGTGTCATCCCCCAGCGAGGCGGACCAGAGACTGGCGCAAGCCTTGATCGCCACGCTGACAGCTTCAACCGAAAGAGACCGACTCCAGGGTGAGCGCGACCGTCTCCAAGCACAGACGCTTAGTGAGCGCGAACACTCTGCAGCGGAACGAGAGCGCCTCCACGCGCAACTCCAAGCACAAGCCCTTAGTGAGCGCGAACACTCTGCAGTGGAACGAGAACGCATCCGACTAGAAGAGAGTCGCCTCCAGGCTGACGCAGCGTTGATCATCAGACTGGAAGAGAGGCGCCTCCAGGCTGAAGAAACCATTCAGCGAGACCGTACCAATGCGCAACGCGATGCACAGCGCGACGCCGCCAATGCACAGCGCGAAGCGGAGCGGGACCGCCTGCAGGCGCAGATGATAGAACAATTGATCCAGAGGGCTCCCCCCCACTCATCCACGCGGAGCTCCCGGAGATCATCACGACACGGGTCGAGGGCACCTTCCCCTCCCCGACACATCTAGACGGGACCCAGCCAGCAGGAAGAACCTGCCTACGTCGCCGAGCCCCCTCCGCAACCAGTCTACATGGGACCCAGCCAGCAGGAAGAACCTGCCTACGTCGCCGAGCCCCCTCCCCGACCGGTCTATACGGGACCCAGCCAACGGGAAGATCCTGCCTACGTCGCAGAGAAACGAACTAGAAGACTCCAGGACCTAGCGGAGGAAGAGGAGGGATATCAAGCCCACCAGCACGAACCCATCTTGGACCAGGAGGCCCAGTACAGCCCCGACCCCAGCCCCGAGCCACTGCGTTACGAACCCCCGACCCAAACCAAGGTTGAGTTTAATACACAGTCAGCACCGAGGAGCAGCACCTGGGGGCCCGGCCTCTGGTACCCACCCAGCACTAACCCACGACCCCACGTACGGGGAGACTCGCCCAGAAGGCCTCTCCCCCTACGCTCATCGGTGTCCCAGCCATCCATGGCATCTTACCTTGGCACACCGACGTTCCCAGACTTTACGCGCGAGGACAGAGCACAGTACACGGAATTACGCATGTGTTTGGAGACTATGATGTCCGATGTCCCCGACGAGTCGTACAAATATGCCATCCTCCTCAAGCATCTCAAGGTGCCCAGAGCGCATAACATAGCGCTGGCATATTCCAACTCAAGCACCCCATACTCCGCGGCTCTGGTGGCCCTCGACCAGCGTTATGGACGCATATGGGATTACGTGATCCAAGAAATACGGGATATCGACCGTCTCCCCCCAGCCAAAGACAATAGAGCACTGGATGACCTCTCTATCAAGGTACAATCCCTCGTGGGGATGCTGGGGTCCCAAAAGGAGAAGGGGAGACATGAACTGTATGCAAATTCTAACGTGGAGCGGATACTGGAGAAGCTCCCTCCAGCCCGTCAAGAGCGTTTTCGGCGGCAGAGAGACCACCGTGACCCCAACGGCCCAGAGCCATCCCTCCTAGACCTGGCCGCTTTCCTCGCAAGGGAAGTTAGTAGCCTACGACTGGACACATTCGTGTGGAGTGGATCTAGCCCAAGAGATGGACCTCGGAGGTCCAACGATAACCACCGGTCAGTGACAGTTATGCACCAGGCCGAATCAGTGCCGCAGCACAAGAACCACAGCACCCCCCAGACCAAGGGGAAGTGGAAGATTGTATGCCAGTACTGTGAAAATGAACATTGGCTGTCTCAATGTGACACCTTCAAGAAGCTGACTGCTGACGAGGTGAGTCAGTGGATCAAAGCCAACCGCCGCTGCTTCCGCTGCGCGCGCAGCCATATGGCAGCTGAGTGCCGCCTAAAGAAAAGATGCAGCAAGTGCGACGGCGCCCACTTGGAGGTCCTACACGACAGCAACAAGAAGAAACCCGTACCCCCAAGCAGCTCGAGAGTGAACGTCATGTACATAGACCCTGCGAAGAGCGGGAGCTCCCGAGTGCTCATCAAAGTGGTCAGAGTGCTCCTGAGCTACGAGGACAAGGTCCTGGACACTTACGCCGTCCTAGATGATGGGTCTGAAAAGACTCTCCTCCTCGCTTCCGCCGCAGCCCAGTTGGGCCTGCGGGGTACCAAAGAAACAATGACAATCCGTACTATTCAGCGAGACCTGAAAACCATAAAGGGAAAGAACGTCTCATTCACGATAGCAGCGGTCGGGCAGCCCGAGAAGCAGTATAGCATCACTAACGCCTTCACCAGCCACGACATAGGCCTGTCACAGTACACCTACCCCATCCCAAAGCTGATGGAGAAATACGTGCACCTACGTCAACTACCTATACCGCTCATCGACGGCGCCACACCGACCCTGCTCATAGGCTCCGACCACGCGGACCTCCTTGTCCCAATCGAGGCGGCCCACATCGGACCTAAAGGATGCCCAGTCGCGGTTCAGACCCGACTGGGGTGGACGCTCCAGGGCCCCCTCTACGGACTTGACAGTCAACCCACGTCTACACGCTGCCTGCACACAAAGGTGAGCGACACCGGCCACTCTCTCGTACAGCCCGTTGAGAGGCTATTGACATTAGACGAGAGGCCTGTGAGAGAACCGTGGGCCCAAGAAGAGGGAGTTCCGAACTCCACCCCCCTCAGCTGCGCTCCAAGCGACGTAGCTGACCTCGAACCCAGCACCCCAAGCTACCTCTTGAGGGGGCGGCCGGACCCGGCCCCTCCTCAGACGGGGTACAGACCGAACAAGAGGAACAGACGGAGGATGTGGAGACACAGCCAAGCACAGATCAACCAGTCTCGGGCCCGCTTCCTCCTAAGCGACCTACCATCTCGTCCAGCCCGTCAGAAGCGGGTCAGGGACAGGGACCACCTGAAGGTGGACACAGTCGTTATGATCGTGGACCAGTCACTGCCCCGAGCTATGTGGCCGGCCGGCCGCGTAAGCAGGGTGATCGCTGGTGCCGACGGGAGGGTCAGAGCGGCAGAAGTTATTGTCCAGGGGCGGACCTACACCCGACCTGTGGCGAGGCTGATAGAGTTGCCAGAGCTCCCTGACCCCCCTGATGATGACCATGACCCACTGACTTTGTAGATTGCCCTACTCCCCACAACAGACATTGAGCAGTTGACTGGACTATTAATCTGTCTCCCTTCACTAATTAGGTGCGGACTAATTAGGAGGCGGCTGTTGTGAAGGGCCAGATTAAACTGAGAATCTACCTTTATTGTTTGATATATTTTGTATATTATATATATATATACGGAATATCCCTTTACCTGCGTTCAAACCAGAGTAATATTCGCTCTCCTATTGGACAGCGCCCCCAGGCGCCAGGCAGTCTCGCACTCAGACAGGTGCAAGGGGCGAGTTTGGGGCATGTCAGAACATGCCCGGAGACAGCGTATTGATACCAGACAAGGACTGAGGTTTGGAACTAGATAATCATTTAAGTATATATGCTGGCGCAGGTGCGCCCAGCAGTAGTTCATTCAGTTAGTCTAAAGCAGCAGTGTGACAAGTTCGGTAACAGTGAAGTGAGCAGCAGTGCGTCTAACAGAGAGTGGAGAACCACGTGCGAAGGAAATAGTAAAGTGTCAGAGTTTAATGTAGTAACGTCAAGTTCGACCTAATCTAATGTGAAGTAAATAGTCGTTCATTTATTGAATATCGTGCAACCACAGTTCGTTCATGTGTAGCATTGGACATGTGCACAGGAGAACCAGCGTCGGCGATTGCAGAACCATTACTGGTTGGATTATATTGATTTGGAACGTGTTACCCGGAGAAGAGCATCGTTGATTCCCACTATCGTTTGGGATTCAACCTCGTGAGGATTACAACTCGGGCCGGCCTCGTGGACGGAGGCTGGCTAGCTGTCATCAATGCTGTCGAGCATTTGGATTACAATTATTACTTTTCTGCTGATCGAGGGATTTACAAGGACCGACTCCTGTACCTGGAGTCTCTTTATTCCTCATTGAATCAGACTGAGTATCCGAGCATTCCTCTACCCTCCAGGCCTTACACCCCCGGAGGGAACCAATTGTCTCCAGGCGGTATCAGCGTTGCCTTATATAGTTGCTACTATACGACAGGTGGTGTCAACTTAGACCCATCGTAGGATTCCTGCTATTCTAATTCTCATTAAGTAACCTAACGTTGCCTAATAATAATAAATTACCCTCAAATACTATTTCTTTGTCAATGCCGTGTTCTTGTGGGTGTTCACCATCTATATTTGATGTACTGTCTGGCCAGTAATTAAAGTACATAACTAGCAGTGGTTTAATCTATCACAATCTTTAATACAGTCAGGGTTTTGTAACCCCTCAGTTACAACGACCATGTTTTCCCAAATATCCTGCCCCTCGCGCCAACACATCACTCGGCTGTCTCACGGGACAACAAGCAGTATTACCCATGCTAGTATCAATGCCTGACAATGCAGGCCTTACCTGCGCACGACTTAGCTCGACTGCTAACCGTCGCGCGACGTCCCTCAGTCCGCTGTCACGAGACGAGGAAAACCCAGGACAGGCCCATTGCGCTGTTTAGGATGTGCCGAGAAGATTCCAGGGGCTGGTGAACCTCTGGCGAAAACCCAACATTGTGTCATTTCTCCCTGCGTTTCATGACAGCTAGTTCACGGAGTGCACTGCTACTCCCGTGTTGGAAACAAAAAAGAGGAAGGTAGAGTGTGACCATGTCCGGCGTCATATAGTAGGACGCGGGGGCATGGCCTGGTGACGTGCATGTGAGTGCATTTGTTTGTTCGTGAGCACATTAGGTGCTAGGAGATAAGCGATATCTCATAATGGTGAAGAGCGAGACGCGATTGGCCAGTATGATAATATAACCTACTGGATAAAGGTTGACTTAAAACCTACTGGATAAAGCCTGACTTAAAACCTACTGGATAAAGCCTGACTTAAAACCCACTGGATAAAGCCTGATTTAAAACCTACTGGATAAAGGCTGATTTAAAACCTACTGAATAAATCCTGACATACAACCTACTGGATAAAGCCTGACTTAAAACCTACTGGATAAAGGCTGACTTAAAACCTATTGGATAAAGCCTGACTTAAAACCCACTGGATAAAGCCTGATTTAAAACCTACTGAATAAATCCTGACATACAACTGTGGGATATTGTGGATATTCTGAAGAAGAAGGTTCTCAGTCAAGAAGAGGTTCAATTAATAACAAGGTTTATTAACCAAACAGATAGAAATGTACAAATAGTAGTTAGAGAGAATGGCTGAGGCTCGCGCCCCAGGTGATCAGCTGAAATGACCCAGGTAGCGACCTGGATTGTTGTCGGGAGAGTCCTTTATAGTGAAAAAGGGGGAGGAGGGGGGGACCCATTTGATAGGTCAAATGGGTGTGGGGGGGGGGGGGCACATGATAGGGGAGAAAGGGGAGGGGAATGTCTTTAGATGAGAGAGTTGGGGAATCATTATATTATTCCACAGTTACTCACCTTTCTCTTCATAATGTGGGTGAGATTAATATATATGTTCAATTTAAAACATTGCATTCCTGCTATACTAAGTTGAGTTTCTAGGTGTGGTCAGAGTCCTCTCTGCTATTTGCATTGTCTTTCAGCTCCAAATCGTCCTCAGCTGATTTTCGTGTTCAAATGTAGATTATTTTGGGGTCTCAATTTACATGACTGCAGCTGGTCTCACTCTGTGTCCTGTCTGTGTTCAGATGCAAATCATTGGAGTTTCAGTCTTTTGTGATACAATTTGGGTGTCTGCACTGCTCTGCATCTCGCCTCAGAGCCAAATCTGTCTGCCTCTTCGGTTCCTGCAAACACAAAACATGTTAATTTCCCACTTGTCTTTTATTATATTAATCTCACCCACATTATGAAGAGAAAAGTGAGTAACTGTGGAATAATATAATGATTCCCCAACTCTCTCATGTAAAGACATTCCCCTCCCCTTTCTCCCATATCCTGTGTCCCCCCCCCCACACCCATTTGACCTGGGGGGCTGATCACCTGGGGCGCGAGCCTCAGCCATTCTCTCTAACTACTATTTGTAAATTTCTATCTGTTTGGTTAATAAACCTTGTTATTAACTGAACCTCTTCTTGACTGAGAACCTTCTTCTTCAGAATATCCACAATATCCCACAATTGGCGTCTACGAACTTGTGACAGACTCTTTGCGTCCTGGCCCTGCCGTGTTGTTTCATCTATACAGAGAAAAGTGAGTATATAGACGGTCGACCAAAATGTATGGCAAGGAATTAAAACCTTCCCGCTTTTCTCTGTGCCAGGTGAATGTTATGGTATGTTGTCAATATTGAGATCATGGCTGAGTGAGAGTAATGTGCATTAATATATCTGATCTGTATTGAGAATTGCTACGGGGGAACGTGTGTACCCCGGTCTTCCTCAGGTGTGAAGGAAAGATTTGCTGGGTTAATGGTACCTGTTCCCAGACTGAGTGTTATAGACACTAGCTGAAATACGTACTGGGTCAAAGTTGTACTATACCCTGACTGAGTTTTAACCAGAAACTAGCTAAAAGTATGTGCACATAGGGAATGTAGATTTCCTAGTTAGGACCAAGAGGGTACTAACTGAACTAATATGTTGTGACCAGGGACTGGCTGACTTAGGAGATATATACTGTTGGTAAGAGGACCGACTTATTATTATACGTATGGCGTGTTAGTGATATTCTTGGAAATGTTACTTGGTTGCAATCTGTTCTGTGATTCTTCTGCAATAGGCGGGAAGTAGGACCGAGAGCTGATCGAATCATTATAGGATTTTCCCCGGGTATCGCTGTATTAATTCCAAGTTCACACTGACTAGACCTGCCGGTCATTAACTTCCTGAAAACGATGTATTCGGATTAGATAAACCATTAACCTTACAGATATGCGGGTAGCTGACTACGGGACGTCCCGGTAGGACGTGTCCTACATTAAACGGGACATTAGTCGCGTGTGTTGAAGAGACCGTGAGTTTGATTAAATGGTGTATTACATTTACAATATATCGCTGTTAAATTTCGAAGTTCAGGTTCGGCCGTTATACCTAATGACGATGTATAGGTAGATCAAGGGTATCCAAGCCTTATCGCAGCATGAGGCTGGTCGATTAAACTGAACAGCAATCCAATACAGACCAAGTATACACACACGTTACCTTTTATGTATTATTGTTTGTTTGTTATCTATTTAAGTCTTGTTTGTATGTGCACAGTATTATAGAACCCGGCGTGTTGCTTTATTGAGTTAAGAACCGGCTGATATCGCGCCGAGCATTGGGCAATGAGTTAACGTTATACAGTAGGCTGACCAAACGTCCTCTTTTGCCCGGACATGTCCTCTTTTCACGCCCTGTCCGGGGCGTCCGGGGGGGGTTTATTAATTCATCGAAATGTCCGGGGTTTCACTGTTTTTCAGTTTCAGTTTCAGTTTCACGGCCCTTTGCGAGCATCTGAAGGCTCAGGGCTGCATTTTTCGCGGAACATATAAATTACAGAATTAAATCATTATTCGTTGCCGTTCGAATGCCATCTGGATCGCCAAAATCCGTGCCTCGGTTCTCGAGTTACATGCCGATATGTCAGGCATGCGACTTTTTACATGGCATTATCCAACCGGACTCCCGGAGAAGCATGCAGCTGCAGAGCCGCAGAGCCAGCGGCGCTCTCTGGGCCGCGCGCTGACGGCCGCGCTGTGAGGCAATAGTATCCAGCTGCAGGACGAGAGCACCAACACTCTCAGGACCGCAACACTTTAAGGACCCACACTTTAAGGACCCTCACTTCCATTGGCTGATTTGGGTCACATGACCGTCCCACCCAATGGCTGAATTGGAGTATTGCACTGCGGGATTGATTGATTGATTGATTGAAAACTTTATTAACAGATTGCAGAATGGGTACAGTACAGCTCAATACACACAATTGTTAAGGGGATGCAGACCAGAGAAAGACCTCAAAGCAGTACTGTTACATTTGTGACATACAGTAAATATATACAAGGGGGAGGGAACTGTACATTTATGATGAATTGAAAATGGGGGACCCTGATGTAAACAAGACTTGCGCGATTTTGCGCGCCGCGTGGGAGCAAATTCGAGACACATATTCGGTTGCAAAAAGGTGTCCCACGGTCTCCTCTATGGCCGTGAATATTTTCACGCGGATCGGAATCACGGCGTGCCTGTGTCACACTTTACCGTTTCGGCGAGTTTATTCTACGCTATGTCCTATTTTTTGGAAATCAAAATATGGTCACTCTATTATACAGAGAATAACATTGGGGTGCAACTCATGCGACAAACTAGGAAAGTGACTTCCGGTACCAACAAAGCCGGCCCACGTGAACGACCATTTTGGGAATTGTAGTTTTTATCGTTTTTCTGTTTGTTTACGTTTCACATGGAACTGCATATGATGCACAGGCTCGTTCATTCGGTTACAAAACGCTGGTTTAGGTGAATTCCAGGCTATTAAGAGCTCGCGGGAAAGTACTGCATGGATTGCAAAGCGTTATTTCCGAGGTGAATGAGAACGCATGAACGTCGCTTGGAGCAATGACGTCATACGGTGTGCGCCATGAAGTTATGAGTTTGATATGAAGCTATCCATGGGCTAACGTGAAGTTTAATATGCCCGAGGCCGAGGGTATATGAAATCCACGTGTAGTATCTGTTTTATTTGTATGTGTATGTACACGCTGCTATTAGAATGTATCGTGTTACTGTAGCGAGATGCAAAAGAGTTTTTCCAAAGTTGCATTGTCCCAGACCACCGGAGAAACGAGCCGAGAATTGCATTGACGACACGTAGCGTGTTACAGCCTCAAGGACCACTATTCGATTGAAGATACACATAAACACAAAAGGGGGTAAGTTATAAGGGTATTCAATAACTGAACACAACTATGAGGATGACGTCATCACAACAGCTGTCCGGTGAGTATGAAACAAACCTTGATGATGCATGACACAAATAATATCAGTTACTGTGAATTACAACTATCCAACAAATAATTTCTATTTTAAAACAGTGTATGTTTTAACTCCCACATCTCTGTTTTGATACGGAGCACCATAGAGAAGCATGCATCAAATATAACGTATTCTGCAACAGTAGATTAGACGTTATAACCTTAGATTACTTGGACACAAACTATAGAGTAAAACAGCCCCCCAAGCAGACCTTATAAGCTTTTACAATTATGTTTAAAAATAAGGTTTAGATCAACAAGATATAAAAGCTAAAGAAGGAATAACAACAACCTTTCTTTGGAGATAATAAATAATTGCAGATAATGTTTAGATGAGGCCAAATCATGCCTCTTTTCCACAGTAACAGTGATAAGATATGTATTGTATGTTGAGCACACAGACAGTCAAAGAGAATTCACCCAGAGGACAATAAAAGACAAGTGGGAAATTAACATGTTTTGTGTTTGCAGGAACCGAAGAGGCAGACAGATTTGGCTCTGAGGCGAGATGCAGAGCAGTGCAGACACCCAAATTGTATCACAAAAGACTGAAACTCCAATGATTTGCATCTGAACACAGACAGGACACAGAGTGAGACCAGCTGCAGTCATGTAAATTGAGACCCCAAAATAATCTACATTTGAACACGAAAATCAGCTGAGGACGATTTGGAGCTGAAAGACAATGCAAATAGCAGAGAGGACTCTGACCACACCTAGAAACTCAACTTAGTATAGCAGGAATGCAATGTTTTAAAATGAACATACCCTTGTTCATTTATTTAACATGAATTAGACACAGGTGATGATGTTGCAGTCATGAAAGTCTACCTAATTCCCATACTAACAGAATAACTAACCAGTTGTTTTCATCTCTCTCTTTTCAAGAAGGCACACGAATTAGAGATATGATTTCTGAATAAAACCAAACAAAGTAGAAGTGCCCGAGATGAAAGATCAATGATGAAAACAACTTAACATACTATCTCCTCCTTCTATTCTCTGCTTATAACCAATAACTCCTTGCTATTTCAAATACTTTCCATGACTGCAAATATCAAACCACCAAGGGGTACACAATGATTATCAACATGTACAAGGTGTACATTTACATTGGTCATTTAGCTGATGCTTTTATCCAAAGCAACTTACAGGTTCTATGTGACAGGACATCAGGAAGGGCACAACTCTATCAGCTGAGTAACAATGTTCATCAAAGTGTCGAGTGCTACAGTGTAGGTTAGTTTATTAGGACAAGTGCATGACATTAAGGTTAGTTAGGGTTAGATTTATTTTTATCAGTTGTAAAAATGCACATGATATATTATAGGATAATTGAATTAAAGCTACTTAAGAGTAGATGAGAAAATGAATGATTGTTTTTCATGCAAAATTAACTGGCTGCCTATAGATTTGTATTTCTTCTCTATGCTAATATCGTGACACAGAGAGACATGTGAGGAAACCCAAAACATCTTCCCACTGATGATAAGGCAAATAAGAGACTCAAGGAGGATAGGTAAGTATGAAAATTCGCTCACCATCCTGAGGTAAGGTCAACTTCAATTTAACATCACAGACTATAAAGATAAAGAGCTATTTTGACTGATTCAAGACTTTGGCCAGTCAATTACAATTTTATTTAAAGCCTAATGCTGTAAGATCTAGCTAGATACAAGATCTGATTAATTATAGTGATCTAACGTTCTTGGTATAAGGACTCACTGCTAATGCAATTGGCTTGCAATCCCTATTTCAATTAAGTGATTTTATTTACAATGAATTGAAGTAACCCTAAATGATTTTCCTCTTTAGCAGAAAGGCGTTGAATCATTTATGTGAAGAAGTTTCTAAGGCAAATTTTTATCATCCTCAGATCATAGAGGAGTGACACGTGATTGACCTGAACCACGAACGACGGCGGAACCAGACAAGGAGGAACACAACCCAGAGACCAGGGCGACCCACGGCAACAGAGGACCACGAAGGACACCGCCAAGGAGCCGGGGGAGAGCCGCCATCCAACCCAGCCCACACGACACAGACGTCCCCAAAGGAAGGAGAGCAGAGACAGAAAGGACGACATGCAGCCTCACCCCGGCAGCTCACGGCAGACCAAACTCATCACCTATAGAAAGGAGCTGGAGCCCCCGACCATCAAGGTGGACATCCATGACAAGATTACCATCCGTGTGAGAAAGAGCGTCCTACTGACGGGCCACTACACCGGCAAACCCTCGCCCTCCACCAAGTGGTACCACGATGACGGAGAGCGGGGGACTGACCAACACAGCACTTTCAAGAACACCATACCGCCATGTCTCTGGGCCTGATGAAGGCCAAGCGTGAGCACAGCGGCAGATGGAGAGCAACACAGGCTCCGGGAGGGGAATCTGCAGTGTCCCCGTGGACGGCCACCCCACAATCATCGTCAAGAAGACGGACATCATCAGAGACCCATAGACCAAGAGAAACGCCTAACATACATTGTCCACCTTGTTATGTATTTCTTATTAATTTTATAGAACCAGTTGGTTTGTTCCAAGACACCAAGTTTTGTTTCGACCAATGACAATATGCACCACAACAATATACTAGAACAATGCATAACGGTTATCATAATCACCTTTTATATCAGTTTTTATATAAACCACTAGGTTAACGGTTAAATGTTTTTTTATACATTAGCCACCAGGTTAATGCCTATTTATAAATCGTGTCCCTGATAATTATGCACACGATTTTGTGTTTTACCCTATGCACCACACAGAGACAGGGTCCACATGTGTTCAATTAGTTTATTAATATGTATGTGTGCAACCATGATCTTATGTGTTTAATTGGATGAGTATTAATGATCTTAACTCCCATTGATATTATCATGAAGACACATAGATGACACCTAAATGTCTGATTCACGACGTGAGCGACTGGAGGTAGGCCAAGATATATACACAGCTATAACTTCTAATGATTATGTTATTTGTTGTTTGATATCAGAGTTGAGGACCACTCATTGATATAGATATTTGAGTGGCTAAAGCAGACCATTATTAATAAAAGAAAGGGGTGATATCTATTCCCACATCTGATATCAAAATAACACACAGACCTCAATCCAGTCAATCATGTCATGAATCATGTATGTAAATAATTATATTTTAAACTGTTATGCCAACCACCAGATCAAGGTTTTAAAATTATTTCATTCAATAAACCAGTAAACCAACAGATCACATTGGCCAACATTTTCATTCTTTTAATTGTTTTCTATTTCATTCAGTATCTGATAACCGATGGCTTACATCGATCCCATTCTTTTACCATGTATATTCACTTTTCAATATTTTACCTGTTCCAAATGATCCTGGTATATTATATATATTAATCTCACCCACATTATGAAGAGAAAAGTGAGTAACTGTGGAATAATATAATGATTCCCCAACTCTCTCATGTAAAGACATTCCCCTCCCCTTTCTCCCCTATCCTGTGTCCCCCCCCCACACCCATTTGACCTATCAAATGGGTCCCCCCCTCCTCCCCCCTTTTCACTATAAAGGACTCTCCCGACAACAATCCAGGTCGCTACCTGGGTCATTCAGCTGATCATCTGGGCTGCGAGCCTCAGCCATTCTCTCTAACTACTATTTGTACATTTCTATCTGTTTGGTTAATAAACCTTGTTATTAACTGAACCTCGGTTGACTGAGAACATTTCTTCAGGATATTCACAATATCCCACACAACCTACTGGATAAAGCCTGACTTAAAACCCACTGGATAAAGCCTGACTTAAAACCCACTGGATAAAACCTGGTTTAAAACCTACTGAATAAATCCTGACATACAGCCTACTGGATAAAGCCTGACTTAAAACCCACTGGATAAAGCCTGACTTAAAACCCACTGGATAAAACCTGGTTTAAAACCTATTGAATAAATCCTGACATACAGCCTACTGGATAAAGCCTGACTTAAAACCCACTGGATAAAGCCTGACTTAAAACCCACTGGATAAAACCTGGTTTAAAACCTACTGAATAAATCCTGACATACAGCCTACTGGATAAAGCCTGACTTAAAACCCACTGGATAAAGCCTGACTTAAAACCCACTGGATAAAACCTGGTTTAAAACCTACTGAATAAATCCTGACATACAGCCTACTGGATAAAGCCTGAATTAAAACCCACTGGATAAAGCCTGACTTAAAACCCACTGGATAAAGCCTGACTTAAAACCCACTGGATACCCACTTAAAAAGCACTGCATGAAGCCTGATTAAACACAACCTTACTCACGGCTGTTTGAAGTATCCACTAGCCACTAGGACAGTGGTTCTCAAACGTTCTTATGTCAAGGACATTGCTATGTAACATGTCAGGGACTCCCATCCTGGTGGTTAGAGATGATTACAGCTGTCTATATAACAGGTCAGGGACTCCCATCCTGGTGGTTAGAGATGATTACAGCTGTCTATGTAACAGGTCAGGGACCCCCATCCTGGTGCTTAGAGATGATTACAGCTGTCTATGTAACAGGTCAGGGACCCCCATCCTGGTGGTTAGAGATGATTACAGCTGTCTATGTAACAGGTCAGGGACCCCCATCCTGGTGGTTAGAGATGATTACAGCTGTCTATGTAACAGGTCAGGGACCCCCATCCTGGTGGTTAGAGATGATTACAGCTGTCTATGTAACAGGTCAGGGACCCCCATCCTGGTGGTTAGAGATGATTACAGCTGTCTATGTAACAGGTCAGGGACCCCCATCCTGGTGGTTAGAGATGATTACAGCTGTCTATTAGCTGATTGATTGATTGATTGAAAATTGTATTGACAGATTGCAGAATGGGTACAATACAATGGGTCCCCCATTTTCATATATGACATACATGACATACAGATAGACAGTACTGCTATATCTATACATTTATGACATACCAGATTTACAAATACAGTACTGTTTGTGATACAAAAAGCGTCTAAGAGAGTATATACATTTGACATAGAAACTGTACATTGGAGGAGGTTGGGTAGGTGGGGTGGTGTGGGGGGACTGTACATTGGAGGTGGTTGGGTGGGTGGGGTGGGGGGGGACTGTACATTGGAGGTGGTTGGGTGGGTGGGGTGGGAGTTGTAATGAACCAACCAAGCTGATGAGATAACAGTGGAGAGAGAGAAACCTATGATCAGAATATTAATTTCTGATTTCTCATCTCATTTCACTTCTAGTCAATAAAATGACAGTGAAATCAAACTATTCCCAAATGGTCCCCCTTAACGACCCCTGAGGATCCCCAGACCCCACTTTGAGAACCACTGCAATAGAAAACGACCCACCAGTCTATCAAGGTCTACTTTAAAAAAAAAAAAATGTAACCGGTTTTATTCAACCAGGCAGATCAGTTAGGAACACATTCTTATTTTCAGTGACAGCCTGGCAAGAGGAAAAAAGGTCCCCTCAAAAGGGTAACAGGGAAAGGAGACAACAAATTATATAGAAGAGAGACAGATGGTACAAACATCACAGAAGTACAGGAAATAGTTAAAACACACATCAAACAAACAACCAAATGAAATGACATACATGATACATACATGAAGCAGAACAGTCAAATTAGAGTTAAAAGGCTGGGTGACAGTTGCAGGTGTAATAAGGGGAAGGGGAATCAACATGTGCAACAGTCAGCTGGGGACTGTCACAGTTTCTGCTTAAACACATGAAATGACGGAAATTATGAAATTTTAAGGGAGTTTTGGAAACAGTTCCAGTCATTTGCTGCAGCAAAATGAAAGGAATTCTGGCCAAAGACAATCCGGGCCTTGGGAATAGATAAAGTATAACATTTGGTTAACAAACTCAGAAGCTGTTGCAGAAAAGGACTTCCTCCACCCCTGAGGTGCGTGATGATGTCATCGCAGGAGAATTATTCTCCCATAATGCTCTTTGATAGAACAGAGTGCGGCATTAGTGAATGAGCTCCGGATTACAATTAGAGCCATGGCCCATGTTTACAGTCACACGCATACACACACACACACACACACACACACACACACACACACACACACACACACACACACACACACACACACACACACACACACACACACACACACGCACACACACACACACACACACACACACACACACACACATACAGGCAAACGTGCACACACGCACACTCACACTCGTGCACATAGACACACTTACTTCTTTCCCTCCGGATTGGGCATAATCCTTGTCCTGACAGCCGCGATTCGAGACAATGACATATCAAGTCAGTTGGATTAGGTTGCGGAGGAGGATTTCAGGCCTCCATCCTTGGGTAAAATCTCGACATGCTAAGACCAGGAAGAACGACTTGTTTGCTGTATGAGTATGACTACATGCTGCGGTCCTACAAGCTGTGAGCTAGACTGTGTCTTAATGAAGCTTATAGCAACACGACAACATTACTGTGAGCTAGACTGTGTCTTAGTGAAGCTTATAGCAACACGACAACATTACTGTGAGCTAGACTGTGTCTTAGGGAAGCTTATAGCAACACGACAACATTACTGTGAGCTAGACTGTGTCTTAGTGAAGCTTATCAACACGACAACATTACTGTGAGCTAGACTGTGTCTTTCTTAGTGAAGCTTATAGCAACACGACAACATTACTGTGAGCTAGACTGTGTCTTAGTGAAGCTTATAGCAACACAACAACATTACTGTGAGCTAGACTGTGTCTTAGTGAAGCTTATAGCAACACGACAACATTACTGTGAGCTAGACTGTGTCTTAGTGAAGCTTATAGCAACACGACAACATTACTGTGAGCTAGACTGTGTCTTAGTGAAGCTTATAGCAACACGACAACATTACTGAGCTAGACTGTGTCTTAGTGAAGCTTATCAACACAACGACATTACTGTGAGCTAGACTGTGTCTTAGTGAAGCGTATTGCAACACGACAACATTAAGGGCCTGTTTGTGTGTGTGTTTGCTGATGGTTTTTAGTTTTTCATTTTTTGTTAAAAACCATGGAGCTGATTTGATGGATGAAACTGTAGACAGAGACACGACATGACAGCTGGTGTATTTTGATCAACTCAGGGGGATTGGAAGTGTTTCAGATTCAGATTCAGATTCAGAGTATTTATTTGCCACATAGAATCATACAATCAGAGTTTCTTCATTACACAATCATAATTATCATTCCATGGACAAAAGGAGCAGGAAGAAGAATAAATCTTATAGTTACCTGCCCCTTATTCCTAAACTAAACAAGTATTTACTTAATGGTCGGCGTACAACCTAATTTACACAAATAATAATTTATACCATTATACAAGAAACACACAATCCACAGTTAAACAAGAAAAAATTTAATAATAATAATAATAATAAAGAATAAAGAATAAAATGTTTCCCTCATTCAATCTTCTCCCCATCGATCCAGTTCTCTCTCTCTCTCTCTCTCTCTCTCTCTCTCTCTCTCTCTCTCTCTCTCTCTCTCTCTCTCTCTCTCTCTCTCTCTCTCTCTCTCTCTCTCTCTCTCTCTCTCTCTCTCTCTCTCTCTCTCTCTCTCTGTCCCTTTCTCTCTCTGTCCCTCTTTCTGTAGCATTTCCCATGGACTTTAATTCAGACGAAATGAGATCCATAACTGATGGCCATGGTGCGGTATGTCAACCATTTATTTAATGTTCATCATTTGACAATTGACACCATAGACACACACCGTAAGAGCTGAAAGAAGTAAAAACAGAGTTTATCCCAATTACGTTTCCATGGATACGTACAAAACACTGGCTAGCATCTTAGCTAACAGTTAATTCAGCTCTATACACAAAACATGAAGATCGAAAATATAACACAAATTACACATTCAATACATCAACACATATCTCTTCGCCTTCCAGCTAGGTACTAAAACAAGATAAAAGGGGATGATTTCCTTCACGAACGGTTATAAATGTTTTCCTTATGAGAGATATCCATAATGTTACTTTGTCTCTCTCTCTTGTCAACCGCTCCTCTGACACACGCAAAAGTTAACCGGTTACCCTGTTACCGTTGTTACGCAAGAAGTAACCACGGCGCGAGGGGAACCACAAATGTTTTCAAAATAAAAGACAGCGAAAAGAATTCCACGTAAAATCAAGTCAGAAATACATATGTTACACCCGCTAAGTTCCTAGCTTTAAGAAAGACACAGAGAGTAGGTTAATTTAACAATAGTATTTATTATATAAAAATGGTGGTGTAGTGACTGTACATAATTCACACGGAACTCGTTGGGAATGGTAGTTCCCCCCGGACGATTTATAGGGTGGCACTTCCTGCCACCGGCATTCTTATTTTACTGTCGATACGACTACGTCGATTTGTTGTTACGCTGATGAATAAAGGAATTAGGTTTAGCTTCGAGACACCGCCTCCGACTCCTTCTTCTCAGCGCTACACTGGTGACCCCGACATTAGTCTCGAGGAAGTTTCCGAGACGGAGAATACGACGAACATGGCAAACAACGCTGGTTTTCTCAGACTGCCTGAGTTTTGGGAGCAGTCGGCGGCCGCGTGGTTCGCCCAGGCGGAGGCGCAATTCGCCCTACGGGGAATCGTGGATGACGCCGCTCGATACTTCCACGTCGTCTCGAGTCTGAACAACACTACGGCGGCGAGAACGGTAGGCTTCATTACCGCTCCGCCGGCCCGGGATAGATATGAGGCGTTTAAGACGCACCTGCTCAGGATTTTTGAGTTGTCGCCGTCTGAGCGGGCCCGACGCTTGTTGGATATACGTGGCTTGGGAGACAGCAAGCCGTCGGCGCATATGGAAATGATGCTGAATCTACTGGGCGCCGAGCAGCCGAACTTTTTATTTAAAGAGCTGTTCCTCAGACACATGCCGCCGCGGGTACAGACGGCGCTGGCCAATACAAACATTGTGGATCCCCGTGCTCTGGCGGAGGAGGCAGATCGGTTCTACCTGGCCACGCAGCACTTAGCCCCAGAGGTGCTGGCCCCGACACGGGCGCACATGCCCAGAGGGGGAGGGGCGAAGATGGAGAGGGGCGCCGCGGCCGACGGCAATAATGACACAGGCCTGTGTTATTTCCATGCACGCTTCGGCGCGAAAGCAACGAAGTGCCGCCCGCCTTGTACTTTTGTCAGGGCGGGAAACGCCAACACCTGCGCCCAGTAGCGGCCGTGAGCGCAGGTACGTCGAACAGGCTACTCTTCATTAAGGACACACTCTCTGGTCGAGAATTCCTCTGCGACACCGGAGCACAGAGGAGCGTCCTACCGGCGACGGTGGTGGACACCGCCGGCGGGGGGGGGGGGTCCGCGACTGACGACCGCCAACGGTAACCCGATCCGCACCTACGGCACGAGGACCGTGGAGTTGTGTTTCGGGGGACAGCGGTTCACGTGGGAGTTTGTCACGGCCGACGTCTCGTTCCCACTACTCGGGGCGGATTTCCTCTGCGCACATGGGCTCCTCGTGGACGTGAGGCACGGCCGCCTGGTAGACGCCCAGACGTACGCTTCCTTGACTTGTGTGCGCAATGAAGTGGTATACAGCGGGCTGGCCAGCTCGCTCGCAGAAGGTGACGTGTACCAACGCCTACTGCGGGAGTTTCCCGGCTTGACACAGCCTACGCTCTCGGCCGCGACCACCAAACACGGGGTTGAGCATCACATAGAGACTCAAGGAGCTCCCGTGTACGCTAGGGCCCGCCGGCTCAACCCTGACAGACTAGCAGTCGCTAGGTCAGAGTTTGCCAACATGGAGAAGTTGGGGATTGTCCGACGCTCGGACAGCCCCTGGGCCTCGCCGCTGCACATCGTGCCCAAACCGGACGGGGGATGGAGACCGTGCGGGGACTACAGACGCCTCAACGACGCTACCACGCCAGACCGCTACCCGGTCCCCCACATCCAGGACTTCTCAGGGCACCTGGCGGGTAAGCTGTTCTTTTCGAAAGTAGACCTGGTACGCGGTTACCACCAAGTGCCGGTACACCCCTTGGACGTCCCGAAGACGGCGGTGGTAACACCCTTCGGTCTATTTGAGTTCCTACGGATGCCGTTCGGACTGAAGAACGCGGCGCAGTCTTTCCAGAGGCTAATGGACTCGACGCTCAGAGACATGCCGTTTAT
Organism: Notolepis coatsorum; assembly: GCF_963971535.1. Classification (NCBI taxonomy): domain Eukaryota; kingdom Metazoa; phylum Chordata; class Actinopteri; order Aulopiformes; family Paralepididae; genus Notolepis; species Notolepis coatsorum. Next base: position 97,907,129 of record NC_140173.1, on the reverse strand, counting down.
TTTTGTCTACCTGGACGACATCCTCGTCGCCAGCTCCTCGGCCGAAGAGCACCTGGAGCACCTACGATGCCTCTTTACGAGGCTGGGCCAAAACGGCCTAATCATCAACCCGGCTAAGTGTCAGTTCGGGTTGACCTCCATACGGTTCCTCGGACACCTCATCGACAGGAGGGGGGCCGCCCCCCTCCCGTCGAAAGTGGAGGCCGTTTCCGCTTTCCCACGACCCCCGACGGCCCGGGCGCTCAGGGAATTTCTCGGGATGGTGACGTTTTATCACCGGTTCATCCCCCGGGCGGCCCACACCATGCGGCCGCTTTACGAGGCGCCCCCCAACCAGCCGGTCGACTGGACGGCCGAGAGGACGACAGCCTTCGCGGCCACCAAGGCGGCCCTGGCGGGTGCAGCCATGTTGGCTCACCCGTCACCGGGGGCCCCGGTCGCCATTACCACCGACGCGTCAGACTACGCGGTGGGCGCAGTGCATGAGCAATACGTTGACGGCGCCTGGCAACCGCTGGCGTTTTTCAGCCGTCAACTGACCCCCAGGGAGCGCAAGTACAGCGCATTTGACAGAGAGCTCCTAGGTCTCTGGTTGGCGGTGCGCCATTTTCGTTTCATGCTGGGGGGCCGGGAGTTTACGGCCTTCGTCGACCACAAACCCCTCACGTTTTCCATGTCCAAGGTGGCTGAACCGTGGTCCGCGCGACAACAGCGCCAACTCTCGTACATTTCCGAGTACACGACAGACATACGGCATATCGCCGGGAAAGCCAACGTGGTCGCAGACTGCCTATCCAGGGTCGTCATCGGAGCTGTGCAACTGGGCCTCGACTACGTCGCCATGGGCTCGGAACAGGCCTCCGACCACGACATCCAGGCCCTCAGGACAGCGGATACCAGTCTGCGCCTCAGAGACGTCGCGATTGGCGGCTCGGGCGCGTCCCTGCTCTGTGACCTCTCCACCGGGCAACCCCGGCCGCTGGTCCCTATAGGCTGGCGCAGGCGGGCTTTCGAGGCTGTGCACGACCTGTCTCACCCCGGTAGGAAGCCTTCGAGCAGGTTGGTGTCACAGAAGTTTGTGTGGCGAGGGCTCAAGAAAGACGTGATGGCCTGGGTCGACGCGTGTGTGTCCTGCCAACGGGCTAAAGTGCACCGACATACCAAGGCCCCGCTTGTGACATTCGTGGTTCCCGAGAGGAGGTTCGACCACGTCAATGTTGACCTCGTGGGCCCGCTTCCTTCCTCTCACGGGTTTACCTACCTGTTCACTATGGTGGACAGGACCACCCGATGGCCGGAAGCCGTTCCCCTCGCCTCGACGTCTTCTTCCGACGTGGCCCGCGCCTTTATCAGCACGTGGGTCGCACGTTTCGGGACCCCGTCTGACCTCTCCTCCGACCGGGGCTCGCAGTTCACCTCGGAGCTCTGGAACGCGGTCGCCAGCGGCCTGGGGGTTAAGCTGCACCGTACAACCGCGTACCACCCGCAGGCCAACGGGCTATGCGAACGTTTCCACCGGTCCATGAAGGCGGCGCTGCGCGCAGGCCTGACGGACGGCAACTGGGTAGATAAGCTGCCGTGGGTCATGCTCGGACTTAGGAGCGCCCCCAAGGAAGACCTGCAGGCCTCGTCCGCGGAACTGTTATACGGCCAGACATTGCGCGTCCCGGGGGATTTCATTCCGGACGCGACAACCCCTTGGTCCGCGGCCAGCCAGCGTTCCACCCTGCGAGAAGCGGCTCAGACCTTCGCCCCGATTCCCATGTCGCAGCATGGTACCCCCGTTTCCCGGGTGCCGCGCAGCCTGCACACGGCGGAGTATGTTTTTGTTCGCCACGATGCGCACCGGGGGCCCCTACGCCCCCCTTACGATGGCCCGTTTAGGGTCCTGCGACACGGTAACAAGGACCTCATGGTCGACATGGGCGGTAGGACGGAGACCGTGTCGATAGACAGGATCAAGCCCGCTCACATAGACGTTTCACAGCCTTTGGAGTTGGCCCTTCCCCCCCGCAGGGGTCGTCCGCCGTTGCCCCGGGTGCCACCGCCCACAGAGCCACCGGCGGCCTCACCGATGCCAGCGCCCCCGGGTGTCGGTGAGGGTACGGGCGCTTGCGACGCTTTCCCCTCTCCGCCCCCGGTTTTCCACGCTCGCCGAGGCCGTTTCGTGCCCCCGGGTGTCGTGGACGGCGCGGGCGCTTATGCCACTCCGCCCTCCCCGCCCCCGGCTTTCCGCACACGCAGAGGCCGGGCAATTGTTCCCCCACGCCGGAGGGATTTTGACTATGGGTGAATTCTGGGGGGGCTTGTGTAGTGACTGTACATAATTCACACGGAACTCGTTGGGAATGGTAGTTCCCCCCGGACGATTTATAGGGTGGCACTTCCTGCCACCGGCATTCTTATTTTACTGTCGATACGACTACGTCGATTTGTTGTTACGCTGATGAATAAAGGAATTAGGTTTAGCTTCGAGACACCGCCTCCGACTCCTTCTTCTCAGCGCTACAGTGGACAAAAATACTATAAGCCCACATCAACCTCATGTCAGGAACCCCAATCAGCGTTGACCGGACAGGGTTTGATTCACGGCAACCTGGTGATACTTCACACAATGAAGGAGAACGATATCAAATGTCAATAAATAGCACTTCACACAATGAAGGAAAACTATATCACACATCAATAAATACCACTTCACGAACTGAAGAAAAAGAGATATCAAACTTCTCACAATGAAGTAAACGGATATCATACCACTCTGTGATTCAACTTTATCAAACATTGGCACACGTGTGTGTCACATACAAAGGTCTGATGACCATATAGAATATACCTGGAGCGGGCTGTATGTGAACACCAGCCCATCCAGTCAGGTGCCTTAGCACAGGTCCTGGTAGGCAAGTACTAAACAAAGGCGTTTTCAAATGGCAAATGATATTTATTATAGCGGGGCTTGAAACCCACTGTTTTCCCCAAAGGGAAAATGATGTTTATTATAGTGGGGATTTAAACCCACAGCACACACAAAGGGTAAAGGGTAATGGAGAACAAACAGGGAATATATAATAAGACAAAACAAACACAAAGCGAAATACCGACGTGTCATAAGACACCAAAACTATTAAGCAGAGGTAAACACTGGGAACCACCCAGCCATAAGGCACTACAGTATATATCCCCCTTGATGGAGGGAAAAGGCGCAGAGGCCAATAATATATACAATAATAATCCCACCTGTTAGGGAATCACATAAAGTGGAAGATAAGACCAACACAATAAGATTGCCCACACACAGTGGTTAATGGTATTTACTAGGGATGTCCCGATCACGTTTTTTTGCTCCCGATCCGATCCCGATCTACCGATACCGATCTTTCCCGATCCGATAAAAAAAAAAAAAAAAAAAAAAAAATCTTTTCTTTTTTTTATTCAACAAACATGACCATGTTCACGTCTTAAACTCATACTGAGGCCTTAGTTTTGGTTTTAAATTGCATATCATCATTCATTTATTTATTGTCACACAGAGCAGAAGAATTTTCAGTAGGAGTTAGATCATTTTGTGTACTGTACTGTGTAGGGACTGTCCTGCTCCACTAGGGGCAGGCTTTTCTCATTCACTAGGCTGGGGGCGGGGCTGGCTTTTCTAATTTACAGGAGCGATCTTTTCTACCACATTGTACAACTCCCGAGGCTGACAGTAGTGCACAAACTCTACGTTGGCTTTGAGAGTTGTATTATACTGATATAAAAGTTATGCTGTAGGAGTTGTATTATACTGATATAAAAGTTATGCTGTAGGTTGTATTTGGTTAACGTTAGTTTCAAGTTTCAAGTTTCAAGTTTCTTTAATAGTTGTCATACAGAAGTACAGAATACTTTCATACAAAATGCTTCTTACTGTTACGCTCCAGAGACTGTGCTAGACAAGATAGTATCAAATAACATAGTATAGCATGTAATTTAGAAGAAGAAAATGAGGTCACAGTGTTCGGTATAGACATATGTACAATGTTCTGAGTTACCATATAATATACAATACTATGCAGTGTACTAATGTACAGTACTATATAGTGCAAAGCAGAAATGGGATGAGGTACAATTTAGGTACAATTTACAGTAAGGTGTACGAGTTGTAGTGCAATCCTTCATCAATAAATATAAAGTGTGGGGAGTGGGTGCTACAGTGTGTTTGTTTAAAGTGGGTGTGTGCTATAAAGTGTGTGGAGTGGGTGCTACAGTGTGTTTGTTTAAAGTGAGTGTGTGCGTGTGGATGTGTGTGCTATGTGCGTTTGGTGGTTGTTGTTGTGTAGTGTTCATTGTTCGTTTAGCAGCCTGATGGCCTGGGGAAAGACTTCTTCTGAGTCTTTCTGTGCTCGCCTTGAGACTCCGGTATCGCTTGCCTGACCGCAGCAGTTCAAAGAGGCAGTTGTTCGGGTGACTGGAGTCTTTAATGATTCTCTTAGCCTTGCCCTTGCAACGCTTGTTGTAAATGTTCTGGAGGGTGGGGAGCCCCCCTCCAATTGTGCGTTCGGCTGAACGTGTCACTCTTTGTAGTCTGCTTCGGTCTTGTGCAGTGCTATTCCCAAACCAGGAGGTGATGTTGCCGGTCAAGATGCTCTCTATTGTACATGAGTAGAAGTTCTTAAGGATCTTCTGACTGACTTGGAACTTCCTTAGGCGCCTGAGGAAGTAGAGGCATTGTCGTGCCTTCTTCACAACACTGTCAATGTGTGTGGTCCATGTCAAGTCCTCGGATATGTAGGCTCCGAGGTACTTAAAGCTGTTGACTCTCTCAACCGGTGCCCCGTCGATGCTGAGGGGGCTGTAGTCCTTGACCCCCGACCTCCTGAAGTCCACAATCATCTCCTTTGTTTTGCTGACGTTCAGGGAGAGGCTGTTTTCCTGGCACCATCCCGCCAGGACCTTGACCTCTTCCAGGTAGGCCCTCTCGTCGTTGGCAGAGATCAGGCCCACCACCACTGTGTCGTCAGCAAATTTGATGATTGTATTGCTACTCCGCTGAGCCACACAGTCGTGTGTGTACAGGGAGTAGAGGAGGGGACTCAGAACACAGCCCTGGGGGGCCCCTATGTTGAGGGTGATGGATGAGGAGGTGCAGTTGCCTGCTCTCACCACCTGGGGTCTGCCAGTCAGGAAGTCCAAGACCCACTGGCAGAGGTCATAGTTCAAGCCCAGGTCCCTGAGCTTGGCTATGAGTATGGAGGGGACTATGGTATTGAATGCCGAGCTGTAGTCGATGAATAGCATTCTCACATAGTTCCCCTGCCTCTTGTCCAGGTGTCCACGTTATGTACAGTAGTTGTGTTTGATTGATTGAATTTGGCTTTGAGAGTTGTATTATACTGATATAAAAGTTATGCTGTAGGAGTTGTATTATACTGATATAAAAATTATGCTGTAGGTTGTATTTGGTTAACGTTATGTACAGTAGTTGTGTTTGATTGATTGAATTGATTGAAAACTTTATTAACAGATTGCAGAATGGGTACAGTACAGTACATAGATGTAGCAGTACTGTCTATCTGTATGTCATGTATGTCATATATGTCCTGATGAATTGAAAATGGGGGACCCTGATGTAAACAAGACGAAAGTCTTTCTCTGGTCGGCATCCCCTTAACAATTGTGTGTATTGAGCTGTACTGTATTGTACCCATTCTGCAATCTGTTAATAAAGTTTTCAATCAATCAATCAATCAATCAAAACAGCTCAATACATACAATTGTTAAGGGGATGCAGACCAGAGAAAGACGTTTGTCTTGTTTACATCAGGGTCCCCCATTTTCAACTCATCATAAACTGTACTGTGCAGGACAGTGATGCAACAGTAGCAGGACAGTGGATCACAGTGATGTAGCAGGACAGTGGATCACAGTGATTAAACAGTAGCAGGACAGTGATGTAGCAGGACAGTACATCACAGTGATGTAGCAGGACAGTACATCACAGTGATGTAGCAGGACAGTGGATCACAGTGATGTAGCAGGACAGTACATCACAGTGATGTAGCAGGACAGTGATGTAGCAGGACAGTACATCACAGTGATGTAGCAGGACAGTGATGTAGCAGGACAGTGATGTAGCAGGACAGTACATCACAGTGATGTAGCAGGACAGTGATGTAGCAGGACAGTACATCACAGTGATGTAGCAGGACAGTACATCACAGTGATGTAGCAGGAGAGTGCATCACAGTGATGTAGCAGGACAGTGGATCACAGTGATGTAGCAGGACAGTACATCACAGTGATGTAGCAGGACAGTACATCACAGTGATGTAGCAGGACAGTGCATCACAGTGATGTAGCAGTACAGTGGATCACAGTGATGTAGCAGGACAGTGCATCACAGTGATGTAGCAGTACAGTGCATCACAGTGATGTAGCAGGACAGTACATCACAGTGATGTAGCAGGACAGTGATGTAGCAGGACAGTGGATCACAGTGATGTAGCAGAACAGTGGATCACAGTGATGTAGCAGGACAGTGGATCACAGTGATCATTTTGTGTACTGTACTGTGTAGGGACTGTCCTGCTCCACTAGGGGCAGGCTTTTCTTATTCACTAGGCTGGGGGCGGGGCTTGCTTTTCTAATTCACAGGAGCGATCTTTTCTACCACATTGTACAACTCCCGAGGCTGGTAAGTGCTAGTTAAAATGTACAGTAGTGCACAAACTCTACGTTGGCTTTGAGAGTTGTATTATACTGATATAAAAGTTATGCTGTAGGTTGTATGTGGGAGGGGGGCGGGGGGCTGCGTCGCCCACGGTCTATTTGGTTAACGCTACTGTGGGATGATAACAGTGGCGCACGGTCTGTTTAGTTAAAATGTACAGTAGTGCACAAACTCTACGTTGGCTTTGAGAGTTGTATTATACTGATATAAAAGTTATGCTGTAGGAGTTGTATTATACTGATATAAAAGTTATGCTGTAGGTTGTATTTGGTTAACGTTATGTACAGTAGTTGTGTTTGATTGATTGAATTGATTGAAAACTTTATTAACAGATTGCAGAATGGGTACAGTACAGTACATATATGTAGCAGTACTGTCTATCTGTATGTCATGTATGTCATATATGTCCTGATGTCCCAGAAATTATACTTTACTACTACTATTATACTAAGTACACTGTACAACTGTACAAGCAAAACTGTACATTGGAATATTGACGAAACCATACTTGGTCATTTTAGACAGGGTCAATTTTCAGAAAATCATAACCCTGAAGGCATTTCGTGTTTATTTTTGGTACACAACATTTCTAGGGGTATTAAGGGGTGCTGAATCCAAATCTGCTGTATACCAAGCTCAAAAATGTCAAATAAGGCCTCAAAATTGAGAAATCCAACATGGCCGCCAGTGCCAGGCTGAAATCTATTTAAGTGCATATCTTTCTGACTAAACAACGTAGAAACATGAATGAAATGTGTTTTTATATGTTTGCATACATGATGAATTTAAAATCATATCCTGATTTTAGATCAGTTGTGAAAATGTTGCTTGAAACTCATATTTATAGCAGAAACTGTGGTCGTTATTGATGCATAACTCATCAACCAAATAAGAAAGAAAAGCAGGATGATCCCAGGCCATGGATTTATTCATCAAACTCTTTTCTCTTGCATTTTTTATCAACATGCCATTTATGCAAATTAGATAGTCCTTAATATGCGTACAGTATCTTAGGTACAGTCATTTATTGTCAGTCATCAATCGTATTCAGGCAGGTGTCGCAGGTGTCTTGCAGTTGCATGATTCATCCAATGCCACTTTTCCTGAATAGAATAGAATAGATTATAATATAATAAAATAAAAAGATTATTTTACCATATAAATATAAGTGAATGTTCAAGTTTCTTTATTAGTTGTCATACAGCATACAGAATACTTTGCATGAAATGTTTCTTTCTGTGTTGCTCCTGAGAGTGTGCTAGATAATAACAAGATAGTAAAAAATAAGTATAATAATTATAAAATAGAACGTCAAGAAGTCAAGTACGTAAACAAGTGTAAACAACAAAATTGTTCAGTGTATCTATACAGTATGTACAGCTGGTACAAAAATGGTGAGGTATAGCTTAGCTTGTGGTGCCACCTTGTAGTGGTGAGGTGCAATAAGGAATGAGAATGATGTGCAATTTCCTTACCAATAATATAAATATAAAGTGTAAAGTGTGTCTAAAGTGGTAAAGTGGGTACTACAGTGTTGTTTATTTAAGTGAGTGTATGTGCGCTGTGGGTGTGTTGATGGTTTGCTTATTGTTCATTGTTCATTCATTGAGCATCCTGATGGCCTGGGGATAGAAGCTCCTTCTGAGTCTCTCTGTGCTTGCCATGAGACTCCGGTATCGCTTGCCTGACCGCAGCAGTTCAAAGAGGCAGTTGTTTAAGTGGCTGGAGTCTTTGATTATTCTCTTAGCCTTGCCCATGCACCGCTTGTTGTAAATGTCTTGGAGAGTGGGAAGCCCACCTTCAATTGTGCGTTCGGCTGAACGGGCCACTCTCTGTAGTCTGCTGCGGTCTTGTGCAGTGCTATTCCCAAACCAGGAGGTGATATTGCCAGTCAGGATGCTCTCTATTGTGCATGAGTAGAAGTTCTTGAGGATCTTCTGACTCACGTTGAACTTCCTTAAGCGCCTAAGGAAGTAGAGGCATTGTCGTGCCTTCTTGATAACACTGTCAATGTGTGTGGTCCATGTCAAGTCCTCGGATATGTGGACTCCGGGGTACTTAAAACTGTTCACTCTCTCAACCGGTGCCCCGTTGATGCTGAGGGGGCTGTAGTCCCTGACCCCGACCTCCTAAAGTCCACAATCATCTCCTTTGTTTTGCTGACGTTCAGGGAGAGGCTGTTCTCTTGACACCATCCCGCTAGAACCTTAACCTCTTCCAGGTAGGCCCTCTCGTCGTTTGCAGAGATCAGGCCCACCACTACTGTGTCGTCAGCAAATTTTATGATTGTGTTGTTGTTCCGCTGTGCCACACAGTCATGTGTGTACAGGAAGTGGAGGAGGGGACTCAGGACACAGCCCTGGGGGGCCGCTATGTTGAGAGTGATGGATGAGGAGGTGCAGTTGCCTGCCCTCACCACCTGGGGTCTGCCCGTCAGGAAGTCCAAGACCCACTGGCAGAGGTCATAGTTCAAGCCCAGGTCCCCAGTTTGGAGGGGACTATGGTATTGAATGCTGAGCTGTAGTCGATGAATAGCATTCTCACATAGTTCCCCTGCCTCTTGTCCAGGTGTGATGCTGCTGTGTGCAGCTCATGGGCTATGGCGTCCTCCGTGGACCTGTTGGGGCGGTATGCAAATTGCAGGGGGTCCAGGTTGATGGGGAGGGAGGAACAGATGTAGCCCTTCACTAGCTTCTCAAAGCACTTCATGGCTATGGAGGTGAGAGCTACAGGGCGGTAGTCATTGAGGCAAGCAGGCTTGGATTTTTTGGGTACAGGGATAATGGTGGACTTCTTCAGACAGGTGGGGATGACAGCCTGTTCTAAGGACAGGTTAAATATGTCAGTGAATACCGGGGCCAGTTGGTCGGCACAGACTTTTAGGACACGGTCGGGGATACCGTCTGGTCCTGCTGCCTTCCTGATATTCACTTTCTTAAACGTCCTCCTCACCTCATGTTCTGTTATCCTGAACACTGAGTCTCCATCAGCAGTGCCCCCCCCCTCCATTGCAGTGGTTTGTAGGCTGGTGCTGTTATTCCCAGTCTCAAACCTCGCATAGAAGGTATTGAGATAATTTGCCAGTTGGATGTCACTGTTCAGTTTGAGGGAGGTGCCTTTGTAATCTGTCATCGTTCTGAGGCCCTGCCACATAGCTCTAGAGTCAGCCTGTTCATATTGAAGTTCAATTTGATCCCTGTAGCGCATTTTTGCTTCTATTACTGTCCTCCTAACATTGTATCTCGCCACCTTGTGGTCATTCATGTTGCATGTCACAAGCCTGGCATTGTATGCTGAGGTGCGCGCCTTCAGAGCTTCGCGGATGGATTTGTCTACCCAGGGCTTTTGGTTTGGGAAAACTCTAATTGTGGTAGAGGGGATTGTTTCTTCTACCAAAGTACAAACAAAGTCCAGCACTGTTTCCGTGTAGTCATTAATATTATCTGTGTTATCGCGGAACACCCCCCAGTCTGTACATTCTAGTGCAGCTTGGAGCGTCTCCTCCGATGCCACCGTCCAGCACTTCACCTCTCGCGATACTACAGGAATGCGCTTGAGACTTTGTTTATACTGCGGTACAAGAAAGATGGCGTCGTGATCTGACTTGCCGAAAGGACTGGCAGCATGTGATTTGTACCCGCTCTTAAATTGCGAGTAGCAATGGTCTAAAATATTCCCGCCTCTGGTAGAACAAGTCACATGCTGGTAGAAGTTTGGCAGCACTTTTCTCAGATTGTGCCTGTTTTGATGTATTGGTCATGGTATCTGTCAAAGAACGACATCTACCCTCTGGTATTTTGCTCCCATCTTCAACACGGTGTCAGTGAACTTGTTGGCATAGTCACCAAATGTTGTAGTGTCCGGTGGCTTTCCGAGTGCCATTACCAGAGCTTGGCCATCAATGACCAGGCAGCTGGGTCCCTGAAGGGTAAGATCTGCAGGGGTTTTAACTTGTTTCGTCAGTATATTTGCTAACACAGACTTGTTGGTGGAATGTAGACTCCCGTTAGTTGTGGCCAGAGATGGCGGGATGGGCATGAGCTCATGCTGGAGGATATTGTCAAGGTCTACCTTACGACCTGCTCTGTAAGCTGTGATGAGCCTTTGTAGAATCTGCCTGTCCACTTTGATGGTGTTTTGCTTGTTCTTGGAAAGTTGCACAACTTCATACAAAGAGGCAAATGTCTTGGCTTTGTTCATTCGAATGGGTGATTTCAGGTTCAGGTGCTGGTCACTATCTGGAGGTTCACACAAACGTTTGTCCACAAACATGTTCAGTTGTGCCTGTCCAAGGTGTTCTGAGCCAAGTAGGGATTCTTGAATCTCCGGTGTGACTACGTCCTTGTTGATGTATGTAAGAATACTTACAAAAGCACATTTAATTCAGGTTTGTACCTTGTGTAGTCACATGTCATGTACGAAGGTTTAAGAACCACACAGAATAATAACTGGAGCTGGCTACACATGAGCAAAAGCAGCCTCTCTCAGTAAATGCTTTCAAAACAGTCCCGGGCAGGTAGGCAATAATAGACACAAGACGTTGTTCCAAAAATAGTAAATTATATTTATTATGCCGGGTAGGGATTTAAACCTCCACTGATGTTTAATTAGGCAACAAAGGGAAAAAACAACCCACAAACAATTAACACACAGGGAGAAGGGTAAGGGGAGAACAAACAAGGTAAGTATAATAATAAAGTAAACTAGATAAACGCCCACAGACTCTCACCAACCAGCCAGAGGTTGGTACTGGGAAAAACCCCAGCAAAGGTACCAAAGGTACAATTCCACACTCAGTGGGATTAGGCCTAGAGCCAACAAGAGGATACTTACTCCAATGGAGGAGTGGCGCAGAGGCCAACAATCTCTATATACATATACCAGTACTTTAGTCCACCCGAAGCAGTAGACAAGCACAGTATTAATTCCACCACAGTGGCAAACAATGGCAACCTCACTCTTCTCTGGTCACTGGCAATTGACAGAATGAGGCGCCCAGACGTGTGTGTGCTGTCAGGTATTGGCTACCCATCCCTCTCGAGGTGATTGCCATCAGCTGTCATTCATTAGGCAATCAGCACTCTTCAGTAGGGATGGGCAGCACCTGACAGGGAGAGAAAAGAGACAGCATTAGCTCTCATGTTCACACACACACACACACATCACATACAAAACACATTAAATATACTAACCTGATGTTCAGAAGGTGTCATAAATACAGTAATAATGGTAATGACCAACCCACGTACCCAGGTACGTCACATCACACTTAACTCATTAAGCCCCACCATTTATTTTTTGAAAATTCGCCTAAAACAGCATGCTTACATTAAAAGGCTTATATATCCAGATTTATAAGAGCTACTTGCATAAACTTGGTACCTGAATAAAGCTAAGACTTGGGGGATTCTAATGTTGGTGTCCAACACTGTACAGTTATTACCAAATTGCTGTAGTATTCCTGCAAACACTGAAGAAATGTCATTTTTAAAATCCTCGCCTATACAAAGATTACAGTTCGACAGTGAAAGACACCCTGTTACTCATGGTTGCACCCCAGCTATATTCCTACTCTCTTCCTCCATAGGTTCAGATGTTCTGTGCAAAGTTTCATGTCAGTAGAATAAAAACTGTGGGTTTAGCACCTGTTTTTGTGGAGAGAGGGCCTGGTGCTGGTGGCCATGTTGGATTTCTCAATTTTGAGGCCTTATTTGACATTTTTGAGCTTGGTATACAGCAGATTTGGATTCAGCACCCCTTAATACCCCTAGAAATGTTGTGTACCAAAAATAAACACGAAATGCCTTCAGCACTTTATACAAGCACATTTTCTGAAATTCTTTCTAGTCTATTTACTGTACATTGGAGGGGGTTGGGTTAGGACATTTACAGTTGCCAGTTTCGAATTGCAGTCTCCCGTAGTTGCTCTTTGAGAGTGGTTTTGAAAGTGGGTAGTGATTCACATTCCTTTACAGCAGGGATCAGCAACCTTTTTGATACGAAGTGCCATTTTAAAATGTTCTTGTTAACCAGTGTGCCATATCAATGTTAAGGTTAATTATGACACCACATCACAATGTAAATCTCCAACAGATCTGTAATTATATTCCATCCATATACGCAACGTGCATAGCAATAGTTTTAATAACCATTTTCCTCTCATAAATATATAAGAGAATGCTGCCGTCTTTATGAGATGCTTGCTTGCCATACCTGGACACATTCAGCCTTGTCTGCCTCATCCTTTAAAGTTCTCATGTTTGGTCTCAAAATGGCGTTTAACACTCAATGTTCGGCAAACAACAACAGACTGACCCTTCTCATTGGCTCTGACCATGAAATATCCCTGGTATATCAGTCAACCTACAGTACCATAAATAACAGGCTGTGCAACTGCCAATGGCTGTGAAAGAGGTAACTGCATGGGGAGGTAACTCAACATTTCCAAAAAGGTTCCTCTTACACATTTGCTAGTGTGCCATGTTGGTTTAGATAATGTGTACCAATGGTGGCACTCGTGCCTAAGGTTGCTGACCCCTGCTTTACAGCTTTGGGTAGGGCGTTCCACATCGATGTGGCATAATTGCGAACCGTGTTTAGTCCCTTGTTTGAGCCGAATCTGGGTTTAACATGATTTGTGGAGCTCCCTCTGGTGTTGTGATCGTGGTATTCACTGACCTTTGGGAAGTATTTTGACATGTACATGGGTACCTTAGTCGTATAGTGTATCTTGTTGACCAGGCCCATTGCAAGTTGCTGTACTCTGTCGTCTACTCTAAGCCATCCTAGGTTGTCAAAGTGGGCAGGGGTGAGGTGGGTTCTAGGAGTAAGGTCAAGCAGTAGTCTGACCAGTTTGTTTTGAGATCTGCCAGGTTATGACATTTATGCTTTTACCTAAAACCAGGTTATGTGAGTAGCTGGGATTGGTTCAGGTTCTGATATTGCTGTACAGGCCAAGATTTCACTGATCGCTTTAGTACTTAGAAACATAGCACTATGTTGTATCCTCTCACCAGGCTCCAATGCAATGGGGCACATTTTCACATGATGTTGCTGTCAATGACGCATTATACAAAATGGTCATCAGTAGTGGCCACAGAAATAAACCCATATTCCATAATGGGACTTGAGTATACTGAATATTTGACCATACCAAATATCTCATATAAAAGGCCTTCTAGTAGGCCAGTTGACTAACTCACATAATTAGCATCATATAGCCACAATACTAACTAACAATGCTTTACTTTTTCTCTTTCCTTGGCATGTCTCCCAGGGGGCCCGGAATCACTACTTACTGGTCTGTTTAGTCCTATCTCATTCCTCATCACTCCTGCTCCATCCCTCATCTGCTGACTGTGGTCATCCTGTCCTGGGTGTGTTTGGTCTCCTGCTCCACTCTTCTTCAGGCTCTGTGATCCTGCACCTTTTTAGGGTGGAGGATATCGGCAGCCATTGGACGTGGTTGGCTGCCTGAATTTAGCTTAAGCCTATTGCTCTTTTTGCCCAACAAAGTAACTGCAATTCTTTTGAGGACCAGCACCATGAAAGGACATACTTTAAAGACTACAAGACAATCTGAATGTGTGCACATAACCTCACCATGCTCACTGAGAACACCTGCACAATGAGGATTACAGTTTATCACAAATGATGTGCTTGTTTATGTGTTGTGCTTGTAGTAGTAGTGTTAGCTTGTGTGCTATTTGATTGTTATTATTTACACTGTTTCTAAACAACTCCTAACTGATCAGAAAAAGATACTGGAATATGTTGTTTCTTTACACATATGTTGGATTATGTAATTGGTTTGTCTTTTTTATTGGTTTGTCATGACAAACCAATTACATAATCCAACATATGTGTAAAGAAACTGTCGTGAATTTATCAAAATGAAACATGAAAATATCAACGGAACTGTACAAAATGATTAGACGGAAAATGCTGATTTGACAGAAGGGCCACTTGAAAACCCCATGTTGGTTATCTCTGTGGCCCCAGGCTTACAGAGGTTGAGACACAGTGACTCCCCCGACCAGGTGAGACCATTAAGGTCATAAACTGACCCCTCAGGACTATATTAAGATGGGCAGGAAGGAGTGATATGTACTTTAGCTAAAGAAGAACAAAAGCTTACTTTGGGTGACCCATTTCCCCCACGGGACCTATTTGGTAAGAGACTAAAGAGGAAGGAGATAATTATCTTTTAGAACAGGAACTTAAAATACAGTTGAGGTCAAAGGTTTATTTACACTAGCTAAGCAATTTCAGGTTACGACACGGCAGCTGCTCAGAAAACCTAAGGCCCAGAGGTCAGAAAGGAAACACCAGACGGTTGGAATCTCCCTTACACATCAGATTTGATCGACTTAAGACCTACCACACAGGCTCAAGGATATTGGAATTTAGGCAGAATGCCCCCAGTTACACAGTAACTTTAGAATAGATAGACTAGACGGTTTTAGACCTTGAGGAAAATAGATAAAACTAATGGCTTTGTCAGAGAGATTAGTTAGATGTCCTTAGAAAACAGTGCAATCAATAAATTACTAAAAGGGAGCTGTCATACCAAATCACCTTAGATAAATAGGTTTGGCAGGCATGAAAAGTTGACAATAAGTGAACCAAATACAAAGACATCGTTTGTAAATTAATGTTAATACTGAACAAAATACTTAATGATCAAATAAAGCTAAGTTAGATTAAACCATATTATCTAAACAAAGTAAACTTAACAAACTACTTAATTAGTTGGTATATTAAAGCAGTATTCCCTTCACTTGACTCATTCTCTATCAAAACAGTAGGATGTAACATTAAATAATTCAATCAAATAAAGTAAAATGTGGACAGAACTGAAGAAAAGACTGTTAGTCACTGTTTAGACAATAAAGAATAGAATCTCTTAATGCTACAAGATAAAACTATACAGTATTGGTCAATGGTTAATCAAGAACCAAGTATTCTATTTTCTGTTGAAGGACGTATATGCTATTATCTGTGCACGGAGAGCCAGTCGGAGTCTCCCCAATTTAGACTGTGTAAACATTGTGTCACAAGAACAGGAGGACGTGTCACTCACTGAAAGTTCCTACTAGAAGGAATTTGGCCAATGGGGAAGCCCGATTGCGGGGTAACGTCACCTGACAGGCAGGGGAAAGGTCTTTTATATCTCATTAAAAGGGCAGGCGAGGAGACTGAGACACAGACCTGGAGCGAGACAGACAGACCTGGAGACCTGGGCCCTCATTCATCAACGTGGCGTAGAACATTTTCTATTTCCACACGTAAGCACAGAATTTAGAATCAGTGCACGCACAAAAAAAACTGGATTTATCACACGTGCGTACACAGGTTCTACGCACACCTGTCTTGATAAATATGACTTTGATCCTACGTTTGAGCTCGTGCACTGTTTTAAGTATTTGCATACCAGAACCGCCCCGATTAACCATATACGGTAATGGAATACCCCCATGAAATGTGGAAAAATGGACTAAGCCGAGGGAAGCGTGTTATGAGACAGGCTGACAGGCTGACAGACGTGTACACGTACGGTGATGTCTGATATGATATCTATTAACCATTGCTGCCTGGGCAGCGCAAACACTAATAAAGACCGTGCTGGAATATGACTGCCTTTTCCCGTGTTGTTTGATTAATACCCAGGGATTAAAGTTCTCCTCAATTTTATTCCAAATCGCGATGGATTTTCCGTAAATTTTCTACCTGCTGCATATGATTTCTAGAGGCATACTACAATCTATTTTGATGTCAGTATTGGGTAGCCTATATAAATAATAATACGAGAGCATATACAAGAACAATGAATCTCACTGCATGTATGATGTAGCCTGCCTTTCAATACATGAACTTGAATTCCATCATGTTTGTGTGCGGGACTCACAAGGCTGTTGTCACAATGAGTGGTACCGGTACAGTAATAACAGTCTACACAATATCACGATGGACCATGCCATAGCCTATGTTCTATTATGACATGATCTGTGACGACAAATGTTCTAGAATGTTTGATTAAGATATCATACTCTGACAGCATGCCTATGATCAACAAAAACGCAAACTTGAATCCCATCATCATATTTACATAGTCTGTCCACTATCTGGTGTCATTGCAATGCGTTTTTTATTCTTTCTTACAGTAAAAAGGGGGAAGAACACTATATCGTGGGTGTTCATATGACTTGTATTCTGCTTACAGCTTCGAAATTCCACTTGTTTCGTTTAACGTAAAGCCTTTTAAATATAATCAAAACGTTCCCGTGTTTCTGCGGTCTGTGCGCAAAATAATAACGAGTTGAGCTACGCAGAGCGCAGTCAGTCAGTACACCCCGTATATTCCGATAACGCTATATAAACCATGCTGCATTCATTCTGAGAGAAAGATCTATTATTCCAAATGCTATTTATAGGGTTTTGACCATAATTACACTACTGTTGCTATTTTACAATGAACTATAATGAATTACGGTTCATACAGAACATGCCAGTGTTGAAACTAATGCACAGAAGCTCATTTCCTTGTTGTAATAATATATTCTACCACTGGGCGTCAGCTAGTGTGCTCCGAGCTGTGCGTACACATAAGCACGAAGTCAAGTTCAAGTTGAAATTGATGAATCCCACTCTTTGCTTAGAAATGATCGTACGCACAGGTTAAGCACATATCTGTGCGTAAGACACGTTGATGAATGAGGGCCCTGGAGAGGAGGAGAGCGCTGGAGGTAGACGGAGAAACCAGAGACTCGAGAGCCGAGCCGGAGACGCACAGAGCTATGGACCCAGACGATGATAGACGATCGCCTCGCAGCAGGGGAGCCAGACTCCACCGAGGGTAGACGAAACCAAGCGCTCCAAAACCGCAGAGGATCCGAAAACCAAGGTTGCCTTGGTGACCACGAACCACAAAAAGAAGCCGCGAGTTGTCATGGACAACCCGAGAGACAAGAACACCATCACCGGAGAAAGCGTTGATCGGCCGCAGCTGATCAGATAATGGACAAAACTGCCACATCAAAGAGACGATTAGATTACAGTAAAGATCTTGTACTTGTTTGATTCATAGCTGTGGTTTTATTAAGAATGGAATAAACACACCAGATGTTTTATTCAGATCACCTCGTCTGCGTTTTCCTTAATAAGAACCGAACACCTGACATGCAAACAATGCAGAGAGAAAAGTAAAGACTATACGATCATAGAATATATATAAATGGAGTGAAAGATACTTCAAAACAACATATTCCAGTTAACGGTATATTTCTTTAATGATTCGTTACGGCGAAATCAATACTTCCATTTGTATAAATTGCATTAAGCGGACCTTAGTATTGCTGCCTGGCTGAGGGGCTTGTTGCGGCTCATGCGCATGCGCGCGCTCGGCCAATCAGAGCAACGTGGAAGGGCTTGTTGCTTACCGAAAGTATTCACGCGGTTGGGGCTCCTTTTGCACAAATTACTGCATCAATACAGCTAAATATATACTTTTCCACGATATTCAAATTTATTGAGCTGCACCTGTACATCACTGTGCTCAGGAGGCAAAACGATGTCTAACAAGTTTCAAGTTTCAAGTTCAAGTTTCTTTAATAGTTGTCATACAGACGTACAGAATACTTTTATACAAAATGCTTCTTACTGTTACGCTCCAGAGACTGTGCAAGACAAGATAAGTATGAAATAAAATAACATAGTATAGCATGTGGGAAGCCCCCCTCCAATTGTGCGTTCGGCTGAACGTGTCACTCTTTGTAGTCTGCTACGGTCTTGTGCAGTGCTATTCCCAAACCAGGAGGTGATGTTGCCAGTCAGGATGCTCTCTATTGTACATGAGTAGAAGTTCCTAAGGATCTTCTGACTGACTTGGAACTTCCTTAGGCGCCTGAGGAAGTAGAGGCGTTGTCGTGCCTTCTTCACAACACTGTCAATGTGTGTGGTCCATGTCAAGTCCTCGGATATGTGGGCTCCGAGGTACTTGAAACTGTTCACTCTCTCAACCGGTGCCCCGTCGATGCTGAGGGGGCTGTAGTCCTTGACCCCCGACCTCCTGAAGTCCACAATCATCTCTTTTGTTTTGCTGACGTTCAGGGAGAGGCAGTTCTCCTGACACCACTGTGACAGATTCTCTACCTCTTCCAGGTAGGCCCTCTCATCGTTGGCAGAGATCAGGCCCACCACTACTGTGTCATCAGCAAATTTGATGATTGTGTTGTTGTTCCGCTGTGCCACGCAGTCATGTGTGTACAGGGAGTAGAGGAGGGGGCTCAGAACACAGCCCTGGGGGGCCCCTATGTTGAGCGTGATGGATGAGGAGGTGCAGTTGCCTGCTCTTACCACCTGGGGTCTGCCCGTCAGGAAGTCCAAGACCCACTGGCAGAGGTCATAGTTCAAGCCCAGGTCCCTGAGCTTGGCTATGAGTTTGGAGGGGAGTATGGTATTGAATGCTGAGCTGTAGTCGATGAACAGCATTCTCACATAGTTCCCTTGCCTCTTGTCCAGGTGTGATGCTGCTATGTGCAGCACATGGGCTATGGCGTCCTCCGTGGACCTGTTGGGGCGATATGCAAATTGAAGGGGGTCCAGGTTGATGGGGAGGGAGGAACAGATGTAGCCCTTCACTAGCTTCTCAAAGCACTTCATGGCTATGGAGGTGAGGGCTACAGGACTGTCGTTGAGGCAAGCGGGCGTAGATTTTTTGGGTACAGGGATGATGGTGGACTTCTTCAGACAGGTGGGGACAGGTTGAAGATGTCAGTGAATACCGGGGCCAGTTGGTCGGCACAGACTTTTAGGACGCGGCCGGGGATGCCGTCCGGTCCTGCTGCCTTCCTGATATTCACTTTTTTAAAGATCCGTCTCACCTCATGCTGTGTTACCCTGAACACTGAGTCTCCATCAGCAGACCCCCCCCCCCCCCATTGCCATGGTTTGTAGGCTGGTGTTGTTATTCACAGCCTCAAACCTTGCATAGAAGGAATTGAGATCATTTGCTTAGGAGATGTCACTGTTCAGTTTGAGGGAGGTGCCTTTGTAATCTGTCATTGTTCTGAGGCCCTGCCACATGCCTCTAGAGCAGGGGTCAGCAACCTTTTTGACATGGAGTGCCTGGTTGAAATATAGTTGTAACTAGTGTGCCTCAACAATATTCCATGCATCGTAATTTTTTTCTTCTAATAATCAGGTATTTTTAATGATAATTTTTACATTATTACATCATTATTGTTATTGTTATTATTAACAATATTATTATGATGGTTGTATCAACCCTAAATCTGAGTTGGGGGGGGGGGGGGTGAATGCAATGCAGACAAACAGCTGCATACAGTGCGACCATTTCACTCACATTTGCCCATTCATTTGTGGACACATCACACACCATCGGTGTGTGTACTGTACGTGTGCTGTCATAGCTCAACCTACAGGCCTAATGGAGAACACCAGGAGAACCAGTTTTCAATCCATAATAAGTTAACAGAAAAATAAGTTCACAACCACATTATTTCAACCTAATAAAACTATGTTTATTGTCATTGTTTTAAGAACACAAGTTGACTTGGTAATACTCACATTTTGAGTAAAAAAATGGCTTTTAACATGTGCAATGTTCAATGAAATAATAGAAAAATTTATAATAAAATGTCACAATGTCACAATGGTGACCTTAATAATGTTTTTGTTATAAGGCTCTGCAAATGTTACTGAATGATGTAGCAATGTATTTCCAGCTAAATTGAAATAAACAAATAAAGGGTCTCAATTAAATATGTGACATGACACAGCACACAGATCAGAACACAGATCAGCACACAGGACACCTCAGAAGAACACAGCTTCATCTAACGAGGCGTCGCAAGGTTTAACTGAGGCTAACATGATGGCACACACACAGTGCACACACAAAGCACACCCTCCTCCTCCTCCTCCTCCTCCTCCTCCAATCTCTCCACCAGATCTCTCTCTCTCTCTCTCAGCTATAGAGAGAGAGAGAGAGAGAGAGAGAGAGAGAGAGAGAGAGAGAGAGAGAGAGAGAGAGAGAGAGAGAGCGAGAGAGACATGATGCAAGGTTCAGCACCACACACAGTGGACAGCTCCCCTAGCCCTACACATACGCATGCATAATAATAATATATGCGCGATTGTGCGTAATATGCTCTATTATGCGTAGAGCCCTGCATATGCACGTTCAAGTTAACAAGCAAACCGATGTATAGGAAAATAAACAGCAGCCTACCTGTCGCGACAGTGAGATCCCTGGCCCTGTTTTGCCTGGCTGAGCTCCGTTATTTGGGGGGTGTAATTAGTCACTTTAAGCTGGACACATGCTTCGGAGTGGTCGGTTGTCAATCGACTCCGGGATGTTTTCTGACATTTCATTGATGCGTCGCTCGACACTTCGAGCTGACACTGGGATATCTTTTATCCTTGCTTTTATTTTCTCTTTATTTGGCAAGCCTTCAAACAAAACATCTGAGGTACAGATAAAAGCCTCCTTAATATACTCGCCATCCGTGAATGGCTTTCCACGTTTTGCAATGCAATGAGCAATGCGAAAGCTTGCTTCAGTTGCGTGGTTTTGAGCGCGCGTGAACACTTTGAGGGTGCTGGCTTGCTTCCCATATCTGGCGACGGCACGTTTAATAGATTCTGCCTTATCCGCCTGATCCTTGAAACTTGTTTTATGCTTAGTCTCGAAATGGCGTTTCACAGATGACGTTTGGCAAACTACATTTTCCAAACAGAAAGAACACATAGCACAGTCCTTCTGAAGGTCCACAAACCCGTAATCGTCTGTCCACGAGGGCTGGAATGTCCGAATTTGCTTTGATTTCTTAGCGGGGGTTGCCATCATGACACTGCACAGAATGCACCCTCACTGTGTGTTACCTGGCGCGAGTGAAGGGGAGGCCGGCGGGAGGCCGGCTACAGCGGAGCACATGGGAACAGCTGATTGCTGTCATAATATAGGGGTGTGCAGAACAGTCGACTTACAAAAAATAACCTGTGGGAGGATTTCAACAAGAGATATGCGACAACAGTGCAAAACATTTCACTATAATATTTCAAAGCGAAGTAAAAAAAAAAAAAAAAAAATAATAATAATAATAATTTTTTTTTTTTTTTTATGCTGCCCCCCCCGCGTGCCTATGGAAATGGTCCCGCGTGCCTAAGCAGGCACGCGTGCCTAGGGTTGCCGACCCCTGCTCTAGAGTCAGCCTGTTCAAATTGAAGTTCAACTTTATCCCTGTAACGCCGTTTTGCCTCTATTATTGCTCTCCTGACGTTGTATCTTGCCGTCTTGTGTTCTTCCATGTTGCCTGTCACCAGCCCAGTGTTGTAGGCTGATGTGCGCACTTTCAGAGCCTCACGGACGGATTTATCTACCCAGGGCTTTTGATTTGGGTAGATTCTAATTGTGGTAGAGGGGATTGTTTATTCTACCAGAGTACAGACAAAGTCAAGCACCGTTTCAGTGTATTCGTTAATATTGGCTGTGTTATCACGGAATACCCTCCAGTCTGTGCATTCAAGTGCAGCTTGGAGTGTCCCCTTTCGCGTTCGCTTGAGACTTTGTTTATACTTTGGCAAAAGAAAAATGGCGGCGTGATCGGACTTTACGAATGGACTAAGAGCCTGTGACTTGTACCCATTCTTAAATTGCGAGTATACATGGTCTAATATGTTCTCGCCTCTGGTGGGACAGGTCACATGCTGATAGAAATTCGGCAACACCTTTTTAAGACGCGCGCTGTTGAAATCACCCAGAACCACAACGCTAGCTATCTGTTGTTTGTTTACCTCGTCGTGAAGTTTTGAAAGTGCGGCCCCAATGTTCGCGTGTGGTGGGATGTACACTCCGATGAGGATGATGGACGTCAGCTCTCTCGGAAGAAAGAAGGGTCGACATTTGATCGCGATAAACTCCAGGTCTGGGGAGCAGTGGTTAGACAATTCCTTTGCGTTGCCTATATCGCACCACTCCTTGTTTATCATGAAGGCAATGCCGCCTCCCTTCGTCCTTAGTGACTCCGCTGTCCGGTCCTTGCGGAGGACAAAGAAGTGGTCTGCCGGTTCTATTGCATGATTCGGGACATCTGGAGACAGCCACGTTTCTGTGAAACAGAGGACATTACAGTCCCGAATGTCCCTCTGGAATTGGATCCGTGCTCTGATGTCGTCCAGTTTATTTCCTATCGATTGCACATTGGCCAACAATATGCTGGGCAATGTGGTTCTGTGTCGTTTGGACCTCAGTCTGTTCCGGACCCCGGCTGCTCTTCCTCTTCGTCGCGGCTTCTCCTGGCTTTGGCCATGGCCACAACAAAGGATCTCAGCGGGCCACTGCTGCTGTTCAGCAATCCGATCCAGAGAGCAATCCAATCGGTAAGTTTTCCTTAATCCAATGTCAATGATTGACTGATGGTCATACACATATAATGCACCAACAGTAGGTGCAAATAAAACTCTTAATACTATAAAAATTAACAAAAGAAAGCACAGTCTCGACGGAGCGATCAGAGAGGCAGCCGTTCGGTGCAGCGCCATTTTGTCATGGTACATGCCTGCCATGTATCACAAACAGTAGCCTACTGTATTTGCAAATCTGGTATGTCATAAATGTATAGATGTAGCAGTACTGTCTATCTGTATGTCATGTATCAAGTTTCAAGTTCAAGTTTCTTTAATAGTTGTCATACAGAAGTACAGAATACTTTTATACAAAATGCTTCTTTCTGTTACGCTCCAGAGACTGTGCTAGACCAGGGGTTCCCAAACTTTTCAGGCCGGGATCCAGAAAATAAGGCGTCAGAGAGCCGCGGTCCAATGCACATCGTCAGGCTTTTTTTTCTTTTTTTGCCAGGCGACCGATTTTTTAAGCCAAATATCACTTCAATCCTATTAAGTTAGTTTTACATTTACATTTACATTTAGTCATTTAGCTGACGCTTTTATCCAAAGCGACTTACAAGTTCTGTACGACAAGCCATCAGGAAGGGCACAACTCTATCAGCTGAGTAACAATGTTCATCAAAGTGTTGAGTGCTACAGTGTAGGTTAGTTTATTAGGACAAGTGCATGACAGTATGGTTAGTTAGGGTTAGGGTTTTTTTTTTTTTTTTTTTTTTTTTAATTCAGATAATGGTTGAAGAAGTGCGTCTTTAGTCGACGGCGAAAGATTGGACGTGTTTCGGCTGTCCTAACTGGGGTGGGTAGTTCATTCCACCATTGTGGGGCAAGGACTGAGAATAGGCGACTTCTCTTTGATGACCCTCCCGGAGCTTGGATAGGAGTAGGTCTGAGGCGGCCAGAAGATGCAGAGCGTAGGGGTCTTGAGGGTGTGTAGTTAGAGACCATTGACCGGAGGTAGGCGGGAGCAGTTCCCTTTGCCGCACGGTATGCTAGGTCGAGGGCCTTGAAGCGGATTCGTGCAGCAATGGGGAGCCAGTGCAGGTCCCTAAGAAGTGGGGTGACATGGGCCGACTTCGGTAGGTTTGAGATCAGGCGGGCCGCTGCGTTCTGAATGAGTTGAAGAGGCTTAGTGGCAGTGGCCGGGAGGCCAGCGAGCAGTGCGTTGCAGTAGTCGAGGCGGGAGATGACTGTTGATTGGACGAGGAGTTGGGTGGCTTCTTTTGTCAGGAAGGGGCGGATCCTTCTGACGTTGCTCAGGAGGAATCGGCAGGTTCTGGTTGTCGCTGCGATGTGAGCAGAGAAGTTCAACTGGTCGTCGAGGACAACACCAAGGTTCTTGGCGGTCGGGGACGCGGTCACAGCTGCATTCTCGACTGTGATGGAAAGGTCGGTCAGGGGGGAGGATTTGGCCGGCAGGTGGAGCAATTCTGTTTTGCTTAGGTTCAGTTTGAGGTGGTTGGTCGTCATCCAGGCGGAGATGTCGGACAGACAGGCCGAGATCCGCTCAGAGACGTGGATATCTGAGGGAGGGAAGGAGAGGAAGAGTTGAGTATCGTCGGCATAACAGTGGTAGGAGAAGCCATGAGACGTGATAATGTTACCCAGTGATTTAGTGTAGAGGGAGAAGAGAAGGGGTCCTAAAACCGAGCCCTGGGGGACACCCGTCCGCAGGGGGCGGGTGGCCGACAGGGTCCCTCTCCATGACACTTGGTAGGAGCGGTCATTGAGGTATGATGACAACCAGTTCAAGTTAGTTATTCATTTATATGTGCTATTTATGAGAGGGCTAACTTGTTGCAAAATAATAATGATAATAATTATAGCCTCATTAAAATACTATTGTTGCTTCGGTTGTTTTCAGTGTTTTATGTGCATAATCTGTTATTTAGTTTGAAATGTTCGTTAAAATAAGTAGATTTTTAGTTTTAGTTTATTTATTAAGTTAATATAAAACCATATAGTCACATTTTAGAATACAATAGAATAGAATTTTAGAATACAACTAGAAACACTGTCCTGGCCTGCTTCTAAGTTCAGTGGCATAAAAAAAAAAAAAAAAAAAAACGTTTTGGATTTTTATTTTTTTTAATCATCTCGCGGCCCTCCCGTGGCTGCTCGCGGCCCACCTTTGGGTCGCGACCCCGACTTTGGGAACCACTGTGCTAGACAAAAGATAAGTGAAATAAAATAGTATAGCATGTAAAAATAGAAGTAAAAATAGAAGTCACGTACGTAGACACAGTGTAAGGGCCATATGAGTGTTTTGATTATGTCGGTAGCTTCTCCGATATATATATATATATTTTGTAATTGTGTTTAGTTTAAGGCACAATTAGGCGCCGGTGTGTAGAGGCCAAGGCCGACTTGTTGGATTTGTATTGCTAGAATATTAGAATTAATTTTGTCTAGAATAGTGTCTTATTTATGTTTGAACACTAGAGGGCTCACCGCCTCCATTATAGCCAGCTGGAAGTCATGAGATTACTTGAATGTAATTCAAGCATATACCTTTAGGAGTTGAACATGAAGTAGTATTTTAACTTTGGGTGGAATAAAGTTTTAGAAACATTTGGGATGAATACACCTTTAAAGCTATTTGTGGGAATACACATACAAAAATAAAAACGAAAGAATGGAAAAACATGCAGAACTGATCGCTAACGCTGTCACGTCCCTGATGAAGATGAACAGGAGCACTTGGATTGGCAAGGTATTGTATTTGAGCGGACCCACGACAGGATGAAGGATGACAGGATGGGTCAAGCGCAGATGACATTTCAATGGCAACCCCCCCAAAGGAATGCGTGTGTGCTGCCCATCTCACATGTGTTACAAATAAAGACTTCATAGTCCCATTTCATTCATTTATTCATTCAAACTATTTGGGGTTATAAGCTTTAAAAGGATTTGGGGAAGACACCATAACACAATTGGGTATTCGAACCTTTAAAACCATTTGGGTGGAATACACCTTTAAAATGATTCGGGAAGACACATTTGGGTATTAGAACCTTTAAAACCATTTGGGTGGAATACACCTTTAAAATGATTCGGGGAAGACACATTTGGGTATTAGAACCTTTAAGACCATTTGGGTGGAATACACCTTTAAAATGATTCGGGGAAGACACATTTGGGTATTATAACCTTTAAAACCATTTGGGTGGAATACACCTTTAAAATGATTCGGGGAAGACACATTTTGGTATTAGAACCTTTAAAACCATTTGGGTGGAATACACCTTTAAAATGATTCAGGGAAGACACATTTGGGTATTAGAACCTTTAAGACCATTTGGGTGGAATACACCTTTAAAATGATTCGGGGAAGACACATTTGGGTATTAGAACCTTTAAAACCATTTGGGTGGAATACACCTTTAAAATGATTCGGGGGAGACACATTTTGGTATTAGAACCTTTAAGACCATTTGGGTGGAATACACCTTTAAAATGATTTGGGGAAGACACATTTGGGTATTAGAACATTTAAAACCATTTGGGTGGAATACACCTTTAAAATGATTCGGGGGAGACACATTTTGGTATTAGAACCTTTAAAACCATTTGGGTGGAATACACCTTTAACTGTCCTGCTACTGGTGCATCACTGTGATGTACTGTCCTGCTAACCATTTGGGTGGAATACACCTTTAACTGTCCTGCGACTGTACACCTACTGTATGCTACTGTACACCTACTGTACTGCTACTGTACACCTACTGTACTGCTACTGTACTGCTACTGTACACACCTCCTGCACATTGTGATGGGGCTGTCCTGCTAACCATTTGGGTGGAATACACCTTTAACTGTCCTGCTACTGTTGCATCACTGTGATCCACTGTCCTGCTACTGTATTATAACCTTTAAAACAATTTGGGTGGAATACACCTTTAAAATCATTCGGGGAAGACACATTTGGGTTATAACCTTTAACACTATTTGGGTGGAATACACCTTTAACTGTCCTGCAGCCATTTTACCACTGTCCACTGTCCTGCTACTGTTGCATCACTGTGATGCACTGTCCTGCACTGTCCTGCTAACCATTTGGGTGGAATACACCTTTAACTGTCCTGCTACATCACTGTGATGTACTGTCCTGCTACATCACTGTGATGTACTGTCCTGCTACATCACTGTCCTGCTACATCACTGTGATGCACTGTCCTGCTACATCACTGTGATGCTACATCACTGTCCTGCTACATCACTGTCCTGCTACATCACTGTGATGCTACATCACTGTCCTGCTACATCACTGTGATGCTACATCACTGTCCTGCTACATCACTGTGATGCTACATCACTGTCCTGCTACATCACTGTGATGCTACATCACTGTCCTGCTACATCACTGTTATGCTACATCACTGTCCTGCTACATCACTGTCCTGCTACATCACTGTCCTGCTACATCACTGTCATGCTACATCACTGTCCTGCTACATCACTGTCCTGCTACATCACTGTCCTGCTACATCACTGTCCTGCTACATCACTGTCATGCTACATCACTGTCCTGCTACATCACTGTCCTGCTACATCACTGTGATGTACTGTCCTGCTACATCACTGTCCTGCTACATCACTGTCCTGCTACATCACTGTCCTGCTACATCACTGTGATGCTACATCACTGTGATGCTACATCACTGTGATGCACTGTCCTGCTACATCACTGTGATGCTACATCACTGTCCTGCTACATCACTGTCCTGCTACATCACTGTGATGCTACATCACTGTCCTGCTACATCACTGTGATGTACTGTCCTGCTACATCACTGTCCTGCTACATCACTGTCCTGCTACATCACTGTCCTGCTACATCACTGTGATGTACTGTCCTGCTACATCACTGTCCTGCTACATCACTGTGATGCACTGTCCTGCTACATCACTGTGATGCTACATCACTGTCCTGCTACATCACTGTCCTGCTACATCACTGTGATGCTACATCACTGTCCTGCTACATCACTGTGATGTACTGTCCTGCTACATCACTGTCCTGCTACATCACTGTCCTGCTACATCACTGTCCTGCTACATCACTGTGATGTACTGTCCTGCTACATCACTGTCCTGCTACATCACTGTGATGCACTGTCCTGCTACATCACTGTGATGCTACATCACTGTCCTGCTACATCACTGTCCTGCTACATCACTGTGATGGTACATCACTGTCCTGCTACATCACTGTGATGCTACATCACTGTCCTGCTACATCACTGTGATGCTACATCACTGTCCTGCTACATCACTGTGATGTACTGTCCTGCTACATCACTGTGATGTACTGTCCTGCTACATCACTGTGATGTACTGTCCTGCTACATCACTGTGATGCACTGTCCTGCTACATCACTGTGATGCTACATCATTGTCCTGCTACATCACTGTGATGTACTGTCCTGCTACATCACTGTGATGTACTGTCCTGCTACATCACTGTGATGCACTGTCCTGCTACATCACTGTGATCCACTGTCCTGCTACTTCACTGTGATGCTACATCATTGTCCTGCTACATCACTGTGATGTACTGTCCTGCTACATCACTGTGATGTACTGTCCTGCTACATCACTGTGATGCACTGTCCTGCCACATCACTGTGATCCACTGTCCTGCTACTGTTGCATCACTGTCCTGCACAGTACAGGACACAAAATGCTTTAACTGTCTCTCAGAATTTTGCCAAAACAAACCAATAGTATCCAGCTGCAGAACGGCAGATCAGCCACACTCTCAGACCCAAACGCATTTCCTTTGATTTAATTATACATCAAGTTCAAGTTTCAAGTTTCAAGTGTCTTTAATAGTTGTCATACAGAAGTACAGAATACTTTTATACAAAATGCTTCTTACTGTTACGCTCCAGAGACTGTGCTAGACAAGATAAGTATGAAATAAAATAGTATAGCATGTAAAATAGAAGTAAAAATAGAAGTCACAGTGTTCAGTATAGACATAAATTATGTACAATGTTCGATGCAGAATAGAAGTAACTGAGTTACAGTACAATATACTATGCAATGTACTAATATACAATACTATATAGTGCAAAGCAGAAATGGGATGAGGTACAATTTAGGTACAATTTACAGTAAGGTGTACGAGTTGTAGTGCAAATCCTTTACCAATAAATATAAAGTGTGTTTAGGTGATCTAAAGTGTGGAGAGTGGGTGCTGCAGTGTGTTGTTTGTTTAAAGTGAGTGTGTGCGACTGTGCGTGTGGATGTGTGTGCTGTGTGCATTTGATGGTTGTTGCATAGTGTTTATTGTTCGTTGAGCAGCCTGATGGCCTGGGGATAGAAGCTTCTTCTGAGTCTTTCTGTGCTCGCCATGAGACTCCGGTATCGCTTGCCTGACCACAGCAGTTCAAAGAGGCAGTTGTTTGGGTGGCTGGAGTCCTTGATGATTCTCTTAGCCTTACCCCTGCACCGCTTGTTGTAAATGTTCTGGAGGGTGGGAAGCCCCCCTCCAATTGTGCGTTCGGCTGAACGTGTCACTCTCTGTAGTCTGCTTCGGTCTTGTGCAGTGCTATTCCCAAACCAGGAGGTGATGTTGCCAGTCAGGATGCTCTCTATTGTACATGAGTAGAAGTTCTTAATGATTTATGTCAAGGATTGCAATGCCTCGCTTGAATGAAGTTAACTTTTCACCTGGATAACGTCAACATTCAGGGTGAATGTAATGTGAGAAATTGGGATAAAAAAATAAAACATTTAAATGTTTAATTTGGGTCTGAGAGTGTGGCTGGTCTGCCGTTCTGCAGCTGGATACTATTGGTTTGTTTTGGCAAAATTCTTCTGCTCTGTGTGACAATAAATAAATGAATGATGATATGCAATTTAAAACCAAAACTAAGGCCTCAGTATGAGTTTAAGACGAGAACATGGTCATGTTTGTTGAATAAAAAAAAAGGTAAAAAAAAATCCAGATATTTTTTATTTATTTTTTGCCGATCCCGATCTTCGGAAAATCACGTGATCGGCCCCTGATCCCGATCACGTGATCGGATTGGGACATCCCTAGTATTTACAAAAGGTGCTCAATAGCATCCACTCAAATAATGGTAAGATAGGCAACCCCCCCATCTACCCTGGCTAGTGGCAATGATTTAGGGAGGCGCCCCGATGTGTGTCACATGCCAGGCTTTATCCACCCGTCCCTTGTTGAGGCGATTGCCGTCAGTTGTTTCTCATTGGGCAATCAGCACTCTCCAGAGGAGGGACGGGCGGCACCTGGCAAAGGGAAAAAAGAAAAAGGGAATTAGCACAATAGTACCAAGACACACACCACATATAACTAACATAATATTACATATACTAACCTGATGTTTACATGGTGTTAAAAATATGGCAATAATGATAATGAACAACCCACGTACGTGACAGTGTGCATAACCACGGCATCCATATAATATGGCACACTAGG
This sequence comes from Notolepis coatsorum, assembly GCF_963971535.1. Classification (NCBI taxonomy): domain Eukaryota; kingdom Metazoa; phylum Chordata; class Actinopteri; order Aulopiformes; family Paralepididae; genus Notolepis; species Notolepis coatsorum. Next base: position 97,876,545 of record NC_140173.1, on the reverse strand, counting down.
CCTGCCCGTATTCATGTCTGAGAGAGGTACCTGGTACATGGGTTGGTGTTATGGTGGGGGGGGGGGGGGGGGGGGGGAAACGGACACACAAATAAACAAACAAACGTAGATAAAGAAAACTAATCCGCCCCAAGGGCAAGACCCAATTATTCTTGCCCGTCTACCGGCCCACTGGCCCGGGCGGATTAGACATAAATATAACGTCACGGTGACCAATCGCAGCCACTCTTATTGTCTGGGACCAAATACAACCACGCCCCATTCCCAGTAAAAAGTGGGAATCTCTAGAATGGGTTTTGGGCGACGCTGTATACGGAAGTGACTCTCAAGGTGACGATTAGACAACACTTTCTGTTGTCAGTAGATGGCAGCATTGGTTTAAAATTAAAAGGTGAAAATGTTGAAAACTACATGAATACATTTCCCAAGAGCGTTCCCAGATAGCAAAAGGTGTTAATTCAATGTTGATTTATGGTCAAAATGCTTGATTTTTGGTTAAGGTCGACGATTGATGGTGAATCACCCATTAACCGCTGAAGCAATTGACTAATGTTGAAAACATATCATTGAATCAATATTGTTTTGTGGTTGCATTTTAATGATTGAAATGCCAATATCTAATAAATGTTGAATCAACGTATGCTGTTCAACGTATGCTGTTTGTCATCATTACGTTGGACCGATCCGAATTCCCCCCCCCAATTTAAACAGATATGGTACGTCCCAGCATGCAGCTGAGCACTCTCTCAATGTGAACTGCATGGCAACAGAACAGCACGTCTGGTTCCCCCAGATTTGATTCTACTGAGTGCTTTACAGTAAGTTTTGGCTATATTACTTTTATCTTAACTGTGTTCTGTGAAAAATAACGTTATTGTGAGTGTGACCAGTGGATCTTGACGGCGTTGTGCATGTGCTTATGCTGCAGTTTGGTAGGTAAATATATATATACGTCAACTAAGATAAATATTCATGAATATTCGTTCGCGTGTGCTTAATATAACTCTGGAGAGTGTGCAAGTGGAGTTATTTCGATGTAAATATTCTAGCGCCAAACGAATAGAAATTGCGTGGTCCAATTGCGTGCGTTGGTACTGAATGACGTTGTGCGACTCAGCCAATCAAAAGCATGCTTATTGGGTGAACAGGAAGTAGTCAAGGAAGCACGCGCTAGCTGGCCTAGTAAACACGTGGATCCGTAAATACAACGTTGCCTACCAGACAACGGGACCGCGTGTTTCTTTTTGTATGGCTGTTCAAACTAATTTTACAGTTCTGCTAGCTACATGCAGTATTTAGCGAGCTGGGTTAGCCAGTTAGTTGGCTTTGAATCCCGGCTGCGGCTAGGTAGCCAGCTAGCTAAATGCACCGCGACGGTGATGTCACCAAACAAAATGGCGGCGCCCATGTTGATAAAGCGCTTCACATAACAAATCGTTTTTTCTTAGAAACTGCTTATTTTTATAACGTGATTTTTTTCTGTGGCTTATCTAAATACTAATTTGATGCTATGACTATGTTTATATCGCTATATGCTTCATCTCCCCTTTAAGCTTAGGCACTCTTTCTAAGTTGGTTAAGGTTAAAGTTTGTCTTAGAGCATGGCGATAGAACGCCAGGTAGTTTGCAGGTTGTTTGGCGTGCCACTGGTCCTGCTAATGTTGAATGAATGAATGAAAACTTTATTTAACAGATTGCAGAAGGGGTACAATACAATATGGCTCAATACACACAATTGTTAAGGGGATGCAGACCAGAGAAAGACGTTTTTGTCTCGTTTACATCAGGGTCCCCCATTTTCAATTCATAGTGACATTTATGACATACACATGATGACATTTATGGCATAGGGAGGGACATGCATGACATACAGATAGTATATAGTTAGACGTTTGGTTATATGCACGGTATTTTCTAATGAACAATATAACAATAATATAATAATGAACTCTCTTGATATTGATCAAAATGTAGAATTATGCAAGCGTTTCACCCTGCACATTGCAATGCAGAACATTAATCAGGACCCTCCCCCCTTTTTTCTTTCTTTTTCCAGAATCACGTACCAGTTTCAAGAAGCCGCATGTTGCAGCAATTGAAGCAAAGACTTAATTGTTCTAGCCAAGTAAATACCACAATTTATGTACCATTACATTGACTATATAGTTAGACGTTTGGTTATATACATGGTATTTTCTAATGAACAATATAACAATAATATAATAATGGACTCTCTTGATATTGATCAAAATGTAGAATTATGCAAGCGTTTCACCCTGCACATTGCAATGCAGCACATTAATGTCGACCCTCCCCCCTTTTTTCTTTCTTTTTCCAGAATCACGTACCAGTTTCAAGAAGCCGCACGTTGCAGCAATTGAAGCAAAGACCTGTTCTAGCCAAGTAAATAGCACAATGTATGTACCATTACATTGACTACAGCACCTCATCACTATGTCTTATTCTCGGGCTAAAAGACGTAGAGTCAACAAATTAGTGAGAGAGACAGAGCAGGCTATCCTCACTGATTATAAGTTAATTGTTGCTGCTAATTCAAGGACAAACCATCACTCTTTAGAGAACACAGATCCTGTCACAGCCTATACTGAGTGCCTGCTCGATTTACCAAAGACAGACTTGCCACTAGATTTAACAACTAGATCAGACTTGCCACTAGATTTATCAACTTCAGACTTGCCACTAAACAGACCACTAACTATCAGTGATCAAAGTGAAAATATTGACTCACCAGGTGAGTCAAATGCACATTTTGAAAGTATAGCTGGGGATGACGAAATTGAACCTGAACATGTCTTTGACAGTGATGAGCATAATGAAGATTTCCTCATGACAAGTTTAAAATATTGGGCAACATCCTATTCAGTCTCTCTGGTTGCACTATCATCTTTGCTGTCCTTTTTGAAGATGTTTCACCCCACCCTTCCTAAAGATGGAAGAACATTGCTAGGAACACAAAAACATGTGCCTACCACTAAGATTGAAGGGGGAGAATACTATCATTTTGGTTTAGTCAAAGGGGTGCTTTCACGGTTGGCATGTTTGATTTTACCGGCAACTCTGACAACTCTTAATTTACAGTTTAATATAGATGGTTTACCTTTATTCAAAAGTTCTAAACTTCAGTTTTGGCCCATACTTGGAAGTCTCAAATGTGACTACACAAAGTCCCCATTTGTTGTTGGCATTTTTTGTGGTCTAAGCAAGCCAAAGAGTGTTTTTGAGTACCTAGAGCAGTTTGTCAAAGATCTTCAGAATGTACTGTCTAATGGCATTATTTATAATGACAAGCAATTTGATGTACAGATTTCTTCTTTCATTTGTGATGCCCCGGCTAGAGCTTATATTAAGCAGACCAAGGCATTTAATGGCTATTCTGGTTGTGACAAGTGTTTTCAGGAGGGTGTATGGAGAAATAAAATGACATATCCTGAAACAAAAGTCAGACTTAGGACAGACTCCAGTTTCTCAGACATGGTTGATGAGGCACATCACAATGGGACGAGCCATTTAACAGGTTTAGTTAAGATGGTTTCTATGTTTCCAACTGATTACATGCATCTCTGTTGTCTCGGAGTTACAAGGAAACTGCTTAATATATGGTTAAAGGGGAAGAATTTGGCAACAAGGGTCCCTTCCAAAACTGTACAAGCCATTTCAGGTAAACTGCTAAAGCTACGTCCCTACATGCCTTCTGAATTTAACCGTAAACCAAGGGAACTGTCAGAGTTAGATCGCTGGAAAGCTACTGAGTTGCGATCCTTCATGTTGTATTGGGGTCCTGTTGTTTTGAAGGATTCCCTCCCCAGTGAGCTGTATGACAACTTCATGTTGTTTTCTGTTGGAATGTACTTGTTGCTGTCCCCTAGTATTTCTGAGGAAATGTTGGCCTTTGCGCACAAGTTGATGGTTTCTTTTGTTGAACACTTTGGGACAGTGTATGGAAGAGGTGAAATTGTGTACAATGTACACCAGCTTATTCATTTGGCTGAGGAATACAGGAAGTTTGGCACTCTAGATAATATCTCAGGATTCCCTTTTGAGAACTATCTTGGACAAATTAAGCATCTTCTACGCAAGCCACATCAGCCTCTACAACAGGTAGTGAAAAGGTTGTCTGAAATTCCACATGTTGGATCCCCATGTCCCACAGATGATCCAATTTTGCGTAATATTCACACTGATGGGCCTGTCCCCCCACAGTTTACTTCTTCGCAACAGTACAGGAAGGTCTCCACTCATCGGTTTACTTTGTCCACAAAGAAAGGAGACAATTGTATTGAGGTTGGAGATGGATTTGCATTAGTAGAGAATATTCTTAAATCAGAGGAAGAGGTATATATAATTTACAGAAAGTACAGACACAAACAGCCATACTACATGTATCCCTGTGAATCATCATACATTGGTACATACAAGGTCAGTGGCTTGCAAGAAGATATAGGGATAGGTAAACTTCGCTATATCAAGCGCAAATGTCTTCTCTCTCCAGACGGAGATGGTGCCATTGCAATACCACTACTTCATTTAACAGCATAACCATACTGCCCTACAAAGCTAAAGTGCAGTAACTATATTGACACACTGACTCTAACGTCGGATTTCGGGGCATAACTTACCTCATTAATAAATACACAATTAGTACAATATTACATGTACACAGATAACATGTTTGGCTGGCCAATTGAAACGCTTAAAGGAAAACTCCAACATTTTGTGAAATTAGCTTATTTAACATCTTCCCTGGAGTTGGACAAGAAGATGCATACCTTTTTCGTCTCTCTGCATGCTTTGGGCTTAGGGAACGCCTGGACCGTTAGCCTAGCTTAACTTCATCACTGGAAGTGGGGCAGACATCTAGCCTAGTTCACTACAGTCAGGAAATATACTCCAAATACAACTCCCAAACGTTCCTGTAAACATGTTGTGACCTGTGTGTTTACCCCGTCTCCCAGTCACACAAGTCACACGAGTCTCCCAGTCACATGAGTCTTGTGTGACTGGGAGACTTGTGTGACTTGGAGACTTGTGTGACTTGTGTGACTTGGAGACTTGTGTGACTTGTGTGACTTGGACTTGTGTGACTTGTGTGACTTGTGTGACTTGGAGACTTGTGTGACTTGGAGACTTGTGTGACTTGTGCGACTTGGAGACTTGTGTGACTTGTGTGACTTGGACTTGTGTGACTTGTGTGACTTGTGTGACTTGTGTGACTTGGAGACTTGTGTGACTCGTGTGACTTGGAGACTTGGACTTGTGTGACTTGTGTGACTTGGAGACTTGTGTGACTTGGAGACTTGTGTGACTCATGTGACTTGGAGACTTGTGTGACTGGGAGACTTGTGTGACTTGGAGACTTGTGTGACTCGTGTGACTTGGAGACTTGGACTTGTGTGACTTGTGTGACTTGGAGACTTGTGTGACTTGGAGACTTGTGTGACTCGTGTGACTTGGAGACTTGGGCTTGTGTGACTGGGAGACTTGTGTGACTTGGAGACTTGTGTGACTCGTGTGACTCGTGTGACTTGGACTTGTGTGACTTGTGTGACTTGGAGACTTGTGTGACTCGTGTGACTTGGAGACTTGGACTTGTGTGACTTGTGTGACTTGGAGACTTGTGTGACTTGGAGACTTGTGTGACTCGTGTGACTTGGAGACTTGGACTTGTGTGACTTGTGTGACTTGGAGACTTGTGTGACTTGGAGACTTGTGTGACTCATGTGACTTGGAGACTTGTGTGACTGGGAGACTTGTGTGACTTGGAGACTTGTGTGACTCGTGTGACTTGGAGACTTGGGCTTGTGTGACTTGTGTGACTTGTGTGACTTGGAGACTTGTGTGACTTGTGTGACTGGGAGACTTGTGTGACTTGTGTGACTGGGAGACTTGTGTGACTGGGAGACGTGGTAAATACACAGGTCACAACATGTTTACGGGAACGTTTGGGAGTTGTATTTTGATTGTATTTGGAGTATATTTCCTGACTGTAGTGAACTAGGTTAGATGTCTGCCCCACTTCCAGTGATGAAGTTAAGCTAGGCTAACTGTCCAGGCGTTCCCTAAGCCCAATGCATGCAGAGAGACGAAAAAGGTATGTATCTTCTTATAACTCCAGGGAAGATGTCAAATAAGCTAATTTCACAAAATGTTGGAGTTTTCCTTTAAATGCTTCAAAAATGCAATGTGTGCGGACTAATTAGGAGGCGGCTGTTACAAAGGGTCAGATTAAACCGAATATATATATTTATTACTTGAGATATATTGTATAGTATTTGTATATCGTCTGATATCCCTTGTATATTCTTTGTACATATACACGGAATATCCCTTTACCTAGTACAGGCCAGACCATAATATTCGTTCTCCTATTGGACAGCGACCCCCCTAGGCGCCACGGCCATACCCCCAATGTCTAGTTCAAAGTCACCGCTAAGACGTATAAATACGTTGCAGGTGGATACAGCAGTTAGTTACCCCAATAAGTTGAAGCCTTCACCACGATACAATCTGCTGTGAAGTGTGCCCGTTTTGCCCCAAAATAGAGCCTTGAGACCGCGTGCAAATTGATAGCTGAAGTGTCAGAGTTTAACGCTGTATCGTCGAGTTCGACCTATTCTATTATTAAGTATTAGTCTATTATGTATAGTGTATCGTGCGGCTACCGTTCTACAGTGACCAGCATTACCAACGTTTCATCGTACCGAGCTAGTGTGCTTATCCAGGCTGGGCGGCCTAACCTTGTGCCGCCATCCGAGGAGCCCTAGACGAGAACCGTGTGGATATGTACACTGGATAACCTACACCGACGACTACAGACAGAAATAAGGCTGGATTATATTAGTTTAGGACGGTATGGGAATGGCTTGTAAGGAGAGATCATTATGAGTACCGTAAATTCTCATTTCAGCCCTTTGAAGATGAATGGTGAGGTGGTGCTGTGGTCAGTTGTACAGTTCCCAAATGGTGGGATAGCAGTAGTTCTAGAGAGCTGGTTTAATGCTAAAGACCAGACTGTGTTATGGCCCCCTAAACACATAAAGCTCACAAAAGCCCTTCGAGATGGACTGCAACCAGATGATAAATGGATCACCTATAAGGATGTACGTGAGCTTACTACGTGTGGTGAGTATTTTGTGCAACACATACACAAAAAGTGAGGACGCAAATTGTGACGATGCACATATGATAAGAGGTACATATATTTTTTCGTTAAACACTGGACTGCAGATATGTTAATTGTCATTTTCTCTCTGCTCTTTCCAGAGACCCATGATGAGGCCAAAAAACGAGAGACCAAGTACACCTCAACTATGTGTCCAACCTCTGAAATTGAATCTGAGGACGAAGGAGATTTCCGCCAGAAAAGAAGATCCAGGTACAGTGTTCACTTTGTTAAAGGGACAACTCTCCCTAGGGTGTTGTAAATAATGGCACTGCTGTTGTAGTTGCAAGTAGTGCTAAAAGGATAACACACAGTGGCCTGAGGGCCTATGTATTCAGACTTTAGCCTTGACTAATAAACGTAGTATCATAACTACATTTATTTATATGTGTGTATATATATACTTTTTTTTAGGCCAAATCAGCAGTAATGCAGTTCTAATAATAATAATATATATTATATAATAATATAATAATAATAATAATAATAATAATAATAATAATAATAATAATAATAATAATAATAATAATAATAATAATAATAATAATAATAATAATAATAATAATAATAATAATAATAATAATAATAATAATAATAATAATAATAATAATAATAATAATAATAAACAGTTAAACAAATTAGTCTGACCATGTACCGACAAATTGAGCATTTTAATTTGATTGGACTTCTGCATTTCTTGCAGTTATTCTATAGTTGGCCCAAAATATATACATTGTGAATAACATGCCAACTAAAATATGTTGTAGGACAGACTCCAAAATCGAGCCGGTCTCGTAAGGCGCTAAGATCGGGCAACCCTCCAGTTGTTGGCCAAGAGCCTACAATGAATGGTATGTTGCTATGAATGTTAAAATGCCAACTAGATGACTGTTTAAACATGATTTGTAGCATCTTCAATTCTCACCCTGGCTTACCTTTTTTAGATTCTTTGGATGGTGGCATGATCTACAGCTATTTAGATTCGTTGCAGACTCCTGATCCAAATAACAGTAAGTGAACCCATATCTGTGTTCTTGTGAGGAGCTTGCTGGCAGGTCGCTGGCATCATGCATGCAACAGAATACATGTTTACAATGTGCATGCCAGCCCACTACAAAAATTCAAAGCCTTCACAACTTGCAAGCAATGTCACAATAAAAATGTGTAATTGTACATAATGCTTTTATATTGAGCACAATTTCCACCATGTTTGAGTCGCAACTTATTTTACATTTCCCCTTTGTAGATCTGGTTACTAGCAACTACCGGCAATCGCTAACTCAACATAATGGTGAGTTATCAAGCAATCTCATAACATAATATTCTGGCATGTTTAAAATATCTGTATTGTCTCGCATTGTCTTTGATATTTTTATTAAAGTAGTATTTGGCAGTGCACGTGAAATCAGCTGAATGGAAATCAAACATTTTCTCACATGGGGGATTACAATAGCGTCATTTGCTAATAACTTTGTGTATTTCCTACTGTGTTTCAGCCGAGATGCCAGGATTTGATATTGTACAGTATCACCAGCAGCAGCAGGCCTCACATGTCCAGCAGCTGCAAGATCGACAAAGTGCAAGTAGTGGTATGATACTGTACTCTTTCAGTAACAGTGTTTTGAGAGACGGGGATACAACTCCTTACACCCCTTCCTGACATAGAGCGACGCGAGCGAGCGAGAAAAAGTGATTAAAATGTATTCGTTTCAATCAGACTATCCTGACCTGCCGCGAGCGACAGTGAACTGAGCAGCGATGTCGTTCACCCCTCAAATATTCGCTCGTTGTGTCTCTAGTTGAGCGATTACGCGGCCGAGTCCCGCCCCTAAACACTTTTTATTGGTCGAGAATCCAGGTAACACACACTCGGACACGCGCTGCATCATATCAGGACAGTGTCGTGTGCGATTTCGTCTCCAGTTCGCTCGCTTGCTGCCTGTCAGGAACCGGTGTTAGTGATTATGACATGTATGTTAATTTGACTGACAAGTCAGATTTTGTATTTTTAAATATAATGATTTGTTTCTACAGGGATGTCGGGATGCAGCTCGGGGCAATACTACAGTCCCCCTGGTCTCTCACAACATGCACAAAATGGTATGCCATTTTAGAGGGAACTACCACCAGTTTGATCCAATGCAGTCAAACTATAGTGAAATATATAACTATGATTTTGTTTCTACAGTGATGTCAGGACACAGCTCAGGGCAATCTGGTGTTTCACAGCGTAGACAGATGGCCGGCGATGACGGGCAGCTTATGAAACATGGACATGGTGTAATTCCTCGTGTGATTTGCTGCTTATTTTTATTTCTCACTTAATGATTTTAACTCTTCTTCTGAAGACCTTACCATCCAGAAGAATAATTCAATGCTTGCTGAATTACTTGTCGTGGTGAAGGATCTATCCAGAGATGTGCAGTTCATCAAGACCGAGTTGGCTGAGGGCAACATATCTGGTGGGACCAGGGGACACGGGGTGGCCACCACAACCACTATGCTCCCCTTCCAGCTGCCAATCGCCAGTGAACAAGACTTCAATGAGGCAGAATCATTACTGATGGAGCAATCAGTCCGTCAAAAGATGGTAATTTATTGAACTGCATTCATTTATCAAATGTAGATCGTTTCAGTGTGGTCTTGTTCAGGGGAAAAATGTGTTTAGCACTTTCTAGTTCAAAACGTGTTAGAGCTTGTATATCTGCTATTTATGAAACGTTTTGAAATTGTTCAAATATACCGTTTACATATGGACAGGAGGGTTAATGTGGTTAAACCTAATGACTGGCATGGGCTGGAATATCAGTGCATGCATAAAGTGTGTGTATAAACAAGTTGGTTGCTCTGTGTTCATAAAATAAACGTTATGCTGTTTCTAACGCAGGGCCTTCATTTTCTTCTCTCTGATTTAGATTTCTCGCCTGGCTTTGGTAGGAGGCACCAATTCAGAGAACCTGATCAGACTGATGTTGAAAACTGCTATGACCAACGCCCTGGCCAGTGGGTTCAACTGGGCTGGAAAGAAAGACAAGCGTTGTTCAGAAAGCAAGAAGCCATTCAAGCACACCACACTACAAGCCTGCATGTTTGGTGAGCTTCCTCCCCTGCAAACTACTTCATAGGTTAAGTTTAGGTAGTGAGGTGGTGATGCTGGTGATGCTGGTGATTCAGAATATAATTATGCTGTTGCAAAAACTTTAAAAAAAGTGTTATGTTGGAATAAAGTGATGAAAGTGCAACCTATAAGAAATGGACAACGTAATTGGTGAGCTTTAGAGGTGCATGGATACACATTGTATTGCCTAGATGGTGTCAGGCTAGGCGATTGCTTAATTCTCTTTCCTGTCCAGTCTAACTGGATGCTGACTGTAGCTTGTTACTGTAGACCTACAGAGTGAGTAATTGAGTGATTAAAAAAAATCGCACTCGTGTGAAGTGAGGGGTGCTCTTATCATCGTACATCATCTCACCCACCTCTCTTCCTCACTTTTTTATTTTTGTGTCTATCAGCTGCTGCTCGACAGTTTGACCCCAAGCTGACCGACCAGGACTACAGCGAAACTGTCAAGAAGTGGCTTCGTTATGCGCCAGACCGGGAGGGAGGCATCTCAAGGAACCGAAGTGACCCAAACTTAAGTCAAGCGAACCAGAGTCAAACTTAGGGTACCCCAGCACAGCACACACTGTTTCCCTGGTTCATACAGTACAAGGAATTACCCTCATGGACACTGTTCTTCCATGGAGGTCCGGACGGCATCCCCGGCCGCGTCCTAAAAGTCTGTGCCGACCAACTGGCCCCAGTATTCACTGACATATTTAACCTGTCCTTAGAAGAGGCTGTCATCCCCACCTGCCTGAAGAAGTCCACTATTATCCCTGTACCCAAAAAATCCAAGCCTGCTTGCCTCAACGACTACCGCCCTGTAGCTCTCACCTCCATAGCCATGAAGTGCTTTGAGAAGCTAGTAAAGGGCTACATCTGCTCCTCCCTCCCCATCAACATGGACCCCCTGCAATTTGCATACCGCCCCAACAGGTCCACGGAGGACGCCATATCCCATGTGCTGCACACAGCAGCATCACACCTGGACAAGAGGCAGGGGAACTATGTGAGAATGCTATTCATCGACTACAGCTCGGCATTCAATACCATAGTCCCCTCCATACTCATAGCCAAGCTCAGGGACCTGGGCTTGGGCTATGACCTCTGCCAGTGGGTCTTGGACTTCCTGACTGGCAGACCCCAGGTGGTGAGAGCAGGCAACTGCACCTCCTCATCCATCACCCTCAACATAGGGGCCCCCCAGGGCTGTGTTCTGAGTCCCCTCCTCTACTCCCTGTACACACACGACTGTGTGGCTCAGCGGAGTAGCAATACAATCGTCAAATTTGCTGACGACACAGTGGTGGTGGGCCTGATCTCTGCCAACGACGAGAGGGCCTACCTGGAAGAGGTCAAGGTCCTGGCGGGATGGTGCCAGGAAAACAGCCTCTCCCTGAACGTCAGCAAAACAAAGGAGATGATTGTGGACTTCAGGAGGTCGGGGGTCAAGGACTACAGCCCCCTCAGCATCGACGGGGCACCGGTTGAGAGAGTCAACAGCTTCAAGTACCTCGGAGCCTACATATCCGAGGACTTGACATGGACCACACACATTAACAGTGTGGTGAAGAAGGCACGACAACGCCTCTACTTCCTCAGGCGCCTAAGGAAGTTCCAAGTCAGCCAGAAGATCCTTAAGAACTTCTACTCATGTACAATAGAGAGCATCTTGACCGGCAACATCACCTCCTGGTTTGGGAATAGCACTGCAAAAGACCGAAGCAGACTACAAAGAGTGACACGTTCAGCCGAACGCACAATTGGAGGGGGGCTCCCCACCCTCCAGAACATTTACTACAAGCGTTGCAAGGGCAAGGCTAAGAGAATCATTAAAGACTCCAGTCACCCGAACAACTGCCTCTTTGAACTGCTGCGGTCAGGCAAGCGATACCGGAGTCTCAAGGCGAGCACAGAAAGACTCAGAAGTAGCTTCTATCCCCAGGCCATCAGGCTGCTAAACGAACAATGAATGAACACTACACAACAACAACCACCAAACGCACATAGCACACACATCCACACGCACACACTCACTTAAAACAAACACACTGTAGCACCCACTCCACTCACTTTATAGCACACACCCACTTTAAACAAACACACTGTAGCACCCACTCCCCACACTTTATATTTATGGATGAAGGATTGCACTACAACTCGTACACCTTACTGTAAATTGTACCTAAAATTGTACCTCATCCCATTTCTCCATTTCTGCTTTGCACTAGATAGTACTGTACATTAGTACACTGCATAGTATTGTGTATTGTATATTATATGGTAACAGTAAGAAGCATTTTGTATGAAAGTATTCTGTACTTCTGTATGACAACTATTAAAGAAACTTGAAACTTGAAACTTGAACTTGAAACTTGGACGGCATCTACTTGAATGACTTATGCTGCTTCAGCCTGTTCTTGGAACCGAAGTGACCCAAACTTAATTGTCAAGCGAACCAGAGTCAAACTTGGGGTACCCCAGCACACTGTTTCCCTGGTTCATACAGTACAAGGAATTACCCTCATGGACACTGTTCTTCCATGGACGGCATCTACTTGAATGACTTGCTGCTTCAGCCTGTTCTTGCAGTGTTTATTTTTTTTATTTTTTATTTTAACATTTATTTACCCAGGGTAGGTTCGCTGAGCACGGATGCTCTTTTTCAGCTACGCCCTGCTTCACATTCACAGAGTTCCATTCACACCTGGGAGCTGCCCAGGCCTAACAAAATTAATAGTTGGTTTCAGGTTGCCGACCGACCCTGCCGATTTAGGTGCGACCCAATATATTTTATGAGTTTTTAGAAAAAATTATAATTTTTTTTTTTTTTTTTTTTTAATAAAGTTTCATAGAAATCTTAGTCAAACATTTAGTATCCAAAAAAAATTGCTTTTCATTTATCTATTTATTTAACTGTATTAAACAATATAAAACGAATTGGCCATAATTGACTGAGCAAACTAATGCTTACTGCTGTAACCTACTAATAACACTTAAGTAAATCTGAAGATTATTATATAGCAGATGCCTTGGAGGATAAGTCGTGGACAACTGTAGATCATCTAAGCTCCACTGTGTTTAAATTCAAATCCTATGCCATTGTTATTTAACCCTTGTGTCTGAAAACTAAAGTATTATACTCTTATTAGGGGACTAAATTGAAAAACTCCATAAAAAGATTATGTTGAAATAATTTCCCACTTTCTTTTCCATAAATATTTTATTCAACTTCAGCCCTGATCATAACCATTTTTTATATTATTTTTGTAATGAAATACTCCCACTTTTCTGAAAAGAGTTGTTAAATATGACAAAAAAAATAATATGTGGTGGTTATGATCGGGCTGAAGTGGAATAAACAATTTATAAAGAGTAAAAAAAAAAAAAAAAAATTAAAAGATTATGCCACATATTATGTTGGCTACAAACATAATCACTGCAAAGTTATCAAACAAATACGAATCTGATCAGACACAAGGGTTAAGTTGTTGTTCCCTTTCTAATTTCCTCAAACATCTAGTCTAGTTAATGTGATCAATATTATTTGACAATTGATGCTTTTTGTTGGACATTTCAGTCAGTAGTGAGCTCATACTTTGAGCTCATAAATTTATAGTTAAAATGATTGAGACAACGCAATCTTGTCTTCGTTGTGCATGAATGCGTGTGCTCACCACACACAATATGTGTGTCACTATTCTGGCAGTGGCTATATATGTATTGTTAATGAAAGCCTGTTATAAGGTCTGTTATTTTTTTTTTGTGTAAAAGGTATGGTCACTGGAAGTATGATACCCTAGAAAAAAATAAATTTTCATATTAAAGCCATGTTGTCATTTTTGTTCACACATTTTTGGAAATATGGTCATATAAGAATTGTATTATTATTTATTTAACAATAGTGTGTTTAACAGCAGGAAAAAAACATGTAATGTTATGATGTATACATATCAGCAGCAATATTTTAATGTAAAATGTACATTAATCAGTATTGATTCCTTAACTTTACAAGTTACAAGTAGATGTACAAGTTACAAATGTACAAGTAGAGTACCATTTAGATTATGGTTGAATAAACATTGATGTCTAACATTGATTCAATATAAAATCAACTAAAATGTGCATGTAGATTACCATTTAGATTATGGTTGAATAAACATTGATGTCTAACATTGATTCAATATAAAATCAACTAAAATGTGCATGTAGATTACCATTTAGATGATGGTTGAATCAACATTGATATAGTATCAGTTATGGTTGACACCTAACGTTGATTCAACATGTAAGTCATAGACAACGATCTGTATAATTTCGATGTCAGGCTTCAACATAGATTCAATATTTCTGCCGAACCCTATTTCAACGTTGATTCACTAATTTTTTGCTATCTGGGTTAGCACAGGTCACATGTCACTGGGATGTGTCCATTCTTCGACGTGATCTGAACAGCGGTAAACTATTACTGCGACCTCAGTATAGCGACCGCGAATGGTAAACTAATTATCTTAACAAAAGTGCGCTGGTAGCATTACATATGTTGTCTAAAGGGGGACATAAGGGTACAATTTAAGATTTTAATGATAATCGGCATATAAAGGACAACATAAAGCATCGTTAATTTGTGAGAAACCTCAATGAAAACGGTAATATTCGCTATTGTAACTGAGGGGTACAATTCCCTGACTGTATTACTAGATATGATACTTACTACCACTACCTTTGTACTTAATATTCGGCCACCCAGTACTCGGCATAAATATATTATGATGAACACTGTCACGTAGATGAAACGGATCCAACACAAATGTACGAATTAGAAATAGGTCTTTATTTCTACACAGCGATGGTGTGTAGAGCAAGCACTTAATCAAATCAATCACATTTATGAATGGGAATTAGTATGCACTTTTATGGCAAGAGTATTCGTCGGTATATCAATAGAGAATGTCCAATCTCTGAAGGCGCAGGTGGTACATATACGACCTGGAATAGTTTAAGGAATAACAGCAATGATACTTGAATGATTATAGACTGGATACACTAGGGGGGGTTAATCCGGTCGCTTGTAAGCCGACAGGAGTAGGAAGGGGGGGGGGGTAGAATCCGGCTGCCTCATCCGGCCAAGGGTATCCCAGGTGAACCCACTGTAGTGCCGTTCAATGCGCCGGCGATCCTTGGACCACAGATGAAAGCAGGTGGACTCTTTGTGGGCCGGCGTCCTCCGGTCCACGGAGGAGAGACGTGAAGCGACCTCGTCTTGCAGAGCGTCTCCTCACCTTGCGTCCTCTCCAGGGGGGGGGGGTTCCAACACACGGCAGTGTCGGGGGTCTTTATCCATGGAATAATCAACGTATACAAAGCATAATCCGTGCCGGGGAAGGCGGGCTGTCGTCGGTAGGATAATCCGGTATACAGGTCCACTCGCTCGTCGGCTCTGGGGCTCCTCGGGTGCAGCTTCACGTGGGGTCAACCACCCTGGATAAGCAGCCAGTTCTCTGCCCGAAACGATGGGGTACTGACTACGGTAGTATTCTCACCGCACGAAGCACTATATATTAACAGACTATTATTAGCTTAATAGACTACGTCCAACTCGACGATATAGTGCCAAATATGACTATTCAAATATTAATATACACGATGTCTCAATACCGATGGTAAGCCGAACTTGGCCTTACTCCCACACGTGGCGTCGCGGGGAGGCTTTACGTCTGTGACTCTATTGGAGGGTAAGAAACTGGACTGAAAAGGAAGTCCTACTTTAGTAGCGCAGTATATATACGCACTATGAACAAATAGTCCCATTAGTGGTGCGGTAGCCAGATTCCTACGCGGAACTAGGACTTGTTCGTACATGTTGAGCGGTACGTTTGAACTGGGTCTGGGGGTATGGCAGCCTGGCACCAAGGTCTCGACCAATAGTAGAATGGAGACTATTATGGGATGTTCAGTAGGCTAGAATGGATATTCAATGCATATTGTACAAGGAATATACAAGGGATATCAAGGAATATTAGAGAATATACAAATACAATTAAATATATATATATAAATAAATATATATATTCGGTTTAATCTGGCCCTTCACAACAGCCACCCCCTGATTGGTCCCAGACCTAATCAGTTAAACAGAGACAGATTAATCGCGTTGTCTATTTACACATAAGGGTTTGCTGTAGGGTCAGTCAACTTCACAAAGTCATAGGGTTATAGGGTCATGGTCATCATCGATTGTGTCTGGGAGTCGGGGCAGTTCTATGAGCCTCGCCACGGGACGGGTGTAAGTGCGACCCTGGACAAGCACTTCAGCTGCTCGGACCTTGCCGTCGGCACCGGTGATCACTTTGCTTACGCGGCCGGCCGGCCACATAGCTCTGGGCAGTGATTGATCAATAATCATGACGACTGTTCCTTCTGTCAAATTGTCTCTCTCCTTTACCCACTTCTGGCGGGTCTGTAGAGACGGTAGGTAGTGCAGTAGGAAACTGCTCCAAAACTTGTCGGCTAATACTTGGCTGTACCTCCACATTCGTCGGCCGTTCGCTTCTTCAGGCCGGTACATTGTCTGGGGTAACGCGGGATCTAGCCGCCCCATCAGGGGTGTGTTGGGGGTAACTGGGTAGATAACAGTGCTCAATCCACAGAACACAGGCTTCTTATTCTCAGCCTCCTCCTGACTGGCTTTCCTCGGGATAGGCGTGGGCCACTCTCCTTCCGGGAGCTTTAGGAATGCTGGGCCGTCACTGTAGACATTGCGACGGGTGAGGTCATCCAGGGGCATCCCCCGGGTGATGACGTCAGCTGGGTTCTGTTTTGTATCAACGTAGCGCCACTCTGTTTCTCCGGTTAACTCTTCGGTTAAGTCTTGAATCTCGGTGACTCTGACTCCCACGAAGACTTTGTACTTGCATGAGTCCGATTTGATCCAGGCGAGTACTGTCGTGGAATCTGACCACAGGATTGTTCTAGACACCGGTATGATGAGCTCACGTTGGATGAGCGTGGCTAGGTGCGCTCCGGCTAGGGCTGCGCAGAGCTCTAGACGTGGGATAGATTGTTGCTTGCGTGGGGCTATTCTCGAGCGGGCGAGGACAAATGCTGTGTAGATCTCTCCCCCCCTTTCTTGGGCCCGCAAGTAGGCTACTGATCCGTATGCGACCTCTGAGGCGTCACTGAAGACGTGTAAGTCCATTTTACATGTCTCTGGCCTCACCGTGGGTGGGAAGTAGCTTCGGCGCATATTAACGCCTGGGAGTGAGTGGAGCTCCATCTCCCACTCTCTCCAGGTGGATGCAAGGTGTGCGGGAATGGGGTCGTCCCAGCCCTGGTCCTTGTCCCACAATGCTCGTACAATAATTTTTGCCCTGGTGGTGTACGGTAGAATACATCCTAGCGGGTCATATTGTCGGGCGAGTGTTGTGTACACACTCCGTCTGGTGGTCGGCGCCGCCGCCGGCCTTCCCTGCTCCGTAGTCAGGGGCTTGTGTCTGTAGTGAAGCGAATCTGTTTTGAATCGCCACACCAATCCCAGGGTCATCTCCTGGGCTTCTCCCGGGATTGTAGCCATCCAGGTCTCGCTGCTGGCTGCCTTGTCCTCGGAGGAGAGGCTGCGCAGTACTTGCGGATCGCTGCTGGCCCACTGCCTGAGATCAAAGCCGCCTTTGATCAATGAGGCGCGGAGTTTAATCAGGAGAGCCTCGGCTTCTTCCTGGGTTGAAAGGCTTTGTAGACAGTTGTCTACGTAGAAGCTGTTCTTTACGCTGTGTCGGACCTCTTCGTCCGCTGCTGGGTCCTCTGCTACATGTTTCTGTAGTGCAAATGTAGCACAGCAGGGGCTGCACGTCGTTCCGAAGGGGAGGACTTCCCATTGGTAGATGGCTGGGTGCTCATCTCCTGGCTTCTCTCTCCATAGGAACCGTAACAGGGGCTTGTCCTCCTCTACTAATCTCACCTGCAGGAACATTCCTTTAATGTCCCCGCTGATGGCCACCTTTTCCTGGCGGAAGCGGAGTAGAACGCCGAGTAGGGAGGGGCCGAGTGTGGGACCGGGCAGTAACTCTTTATTCAGATTTTGGGATCCGATCTGGTAGCTGCAGTTAAATACTATGCGGTCTTTACCGTTGTGATGGACCTTGTGGTGAGGCACGTACCACGATTCAGTGGTCTGGTCAGCCTCTTTAATGTCCATCTTTGTGACGTGTCCCGCTGTGATGAGCTTCTCAATCTCAGCGCGGTATACACTCTCTTGGGCGGGGTTCTTGGCTAAGCGCCGCTCCGTGTTCAGCAGGTACCGTTCTGTGGCGTCTGTCTTGGCGTGGAAAGTAGGCATTCCTTCTCGCCGCAGGAGTGGCGTGGCGTATCTCAACACGCCGTTGACCGGGACTCTCTTGGTCCCTGTCTCGAGGAGGTGAATGGCGTAAATGTCATCTTTAGAGCGAATGTCTTTCTTTCCGTTCTTAAAGGGCATTTGTTCCAAGGTCCATAACCGCTCTACGTGTTGCAGGAGTGCGGTTTCTCCCTCTGTGACTCGGGAGTGGAGACATCTAGTGGCTGTACTTCGGTTGAGAGATTTGGCGAGCGGGCCTTGGAGAGTCCATCCCAAACGGGTCTCGACTGCTGCAGGACAGCCTCGGGGTCCGGTATGAACCCGGTCTATCGGGACAATGAGGTCTGCATGGTCGGAGCCTATAAACAGGGTCGGCATAGCATTGTCTATGAGCGGGATCGGTAACTTGCGCAGATGTGCATATTTCTCCATCAGCTTGGCGACGGGGTATGTGTACCGCGACAGTCCTATTTCTTGGCTGGTGAAAGCGTCTGTAATCTGGTACCGTCGCTCAGGCTGGCCGCTTGCTGCGATAGAGAATGAGACATTCTCGCCCTTTATCGTCTTCAAATCTCGTCTTATTGTCCGAATTGTCATTTGGGTTTCGCTTCCCCGCAGCCCTAGCTGGGCCGCAGCGGAGGCGAGCAGAAGGGTCTTCTCTGACCCGTCATCAAGGACGGCGTAAGTGTCCAGGACTTTATTCTGGTAGCTTAGTGTCACACGCACTACTTTTAGGAGTACTCGGGCTCCACTGCTGCTGGCGGGATCGATGTACATGACGCTCGCTTTGCTGCTGGATGGTGCGGGTGAAGGGCGCCGTCTGTTACTGTCGTGAAGTATGTCCAGATGGGCTCCATCGCACTTGGTGCACCTTTTCTTTAAGCGGCATTCGGCTGCCATGTGTGAGCGCGCACAGCGAAAACAGCGCTTGTTGGACTTTATCCATTGACTTGCTTCCTCCGCGTTCAGCTTGGGGAAGGAGTCACATTGCGCTAGCCAGTGTTCTTTCTCACAGTAGGGGCACACTATCTTCCGCTTCTCCGTTCTGGAGGGGGTGCTGTGGCTCCTGCTGCTCGGTACTGACTCCGATTGGTGCATCACAGTCACCGATCTTCTTCCATCATTTAGTCGTCTGGTTCCTTCTCTGGAGCCAGGGGTGCTCCGTCCGAATGTATCTAGCCGTAGGCTGCTGACTTCTCTCGCCAGGAAGTCTGCTAGATCGAGGAGGTTCGGTTCGGGGCCATTCGGGTCTCGGTGGTCTCTCTGTCGCCTAAAACGCTCCTGTCGAGCGGGCGGCAGCTTCTCCAAGATCCTTTCCACATTTGAGTTGGCGTAAAGTTCATGCCTCCCCTTCTCTCTCTGCGCTCCCAACATCCCTACCAGGGACTGCACTCTGATGGACAGGTCGTCCAGTGCTCGATTGTCTATTGCTGGGGGTAAGCGGTCGATGTGTCGGATCTCCTGGATCACGTAATCCCATATGCGCCCATACCTCTGGTCCAATGCTACCAGCGCTGCTGTGTATGGGGTGGTGGAAGTCGCGTAGGCGAGCGCTATATTATGTGCGCGGGGTACCTTTAAGTGCTTCAGTAGGATGGCGTATTTATGGCGTTCATCCAATACATCCACCAACATGGTCTCCAGACACATGCGGAGTTCTGTATACTGGGCCCGGTTCTCTTGGGTGAAGTCGGGTACCATAGGCGTGCCAATGTATGACGCTGACTGTGGATACATCGGCGAGCGTTGGGGGAGAGGCCTCCTAGGCGAGTCTCCTCCCGCTCCTTGGTATGGGCTGGTACCGGCAGTGTACCATGGCCCGCTTGTCCAGGTGCTGTTCCTCGGTGCGGGTCGTGCGTCGTGCTCACCCGTGTATAGAGTCGGGGGTCTGTAGCGCAGCTCCGCGGGAGTATAGCCTGGGCTGTACCGGACCTCCTGGTCCGGTAGAGTACTGTGCTGTCGTCGGGCGTGGTTCTCCTCCTTTTCCTCTTCGTCTTCAGTTAGGTCATCCAGTGCTTGTAGTCTCTGGTTTAGCCTCTCCACAGGATATGCTGCTCCTTCCCGGTTGCTAGGTCTCGCTTGGACCGGTGGGGGGAGGTGGTCTGTGGGGGGTATAGACCTCGTCTGTTGGTCAAGTTCAGGGTTGTTTACTCGGCTAGGGGATGCCGCCCTGGAGGTGTGTCTAGACGAGTTCCTGGAGCCTCTGGCGGAGGGAGAGGGTGTTGTCCGTCTGATCAGCTGTTCTATTAGTTGCGCTTGCTGTCTGTCGCGCTCTGCGTCCCGTAGAGCACCAGCAGCTGCTCGCTGGCTGTCTGCTCGGTCTCGGGCCACATTCTCTTCCCTCTGAATGCGTCTTATTTCTAGACGTATATGCTCTTCTTCGCTCCGCTGCTGGATCTGCAGTCGGTCGCGTTCAGCAGCGGCGTTCAGGCTGATGAGGAAGGCCTGCTGTAGGGTCCTCTCTGCCTCGCTGGGAGAAGGCGGTTGTATAGGGGAGCCTTCCCTCGGGGTACTCCTTGCGGAGCCTTGGAGCTCTATCTCCACGGTGCTCTCCCCGTCTTCTTCCGTGCCGAGTTCTCTCTCGGTAGCGTTGTATTCCTCCCGGGACTCATCGGGGACTACTTCTTCAGTACTGGCGGGGTGTGAAGTCATGTCTGGTTCCCACTGGTCCCCACCGTGAACTTGGTCAGTTACATTAGAGCCCGTAGGGGCCTCTATGGTCGGGGTAGTCTGGGCGTTGGGGTTAGACATACTTTTACTTTCTAGTTTTACCGCGTTTACTGTTAGTAGAAGACTAGGTTGTTGACTGACAGCGTAAGCCTCTAAGTACTGAGGGAGCCGTCGTTCGCGCTGCGGGCGTTGGTTAGGAGGATCGTTTCGTGGAGTGTTCATCATAGGCCA
Organism: Notolepis coatsorum; assembly: GCF_963971535.1. Taxonomy (NCBI): domain Eukaryota; kingdom Metazoa; phylum Chordata; class Actinopteri; order Aulopiformes; family Paralepididae; genus Notolepis; species Notolepis coatsorum. Next base: position 97,855,029 of record NC_140173.1, on the reverse strand, counting down.
TTTCAATATTAATAACACTATATTAATATTACACTAATTACCATCCGGCTCGAAGGACCAATTGTAACTGAGGGGTACAATTCCCTGACTGTATTACTAGATATGATACTTACTACCACTACCTTTGTACTTAATATTCGGCCACCCAGTACTCGGCATAAATATATTATGATGAACACTGTCACGTAGATGAAACGGATCCAACACAAATGTATGAATTAGAAATAGGTCTTTATTTCTACACAGCGATGGTGTGTAGAGCAAGCACTTAATCAAATCAATCACATTTATGAATGGGAATTAGTATGCACTTTTATGGCAAGAGTATTCGTCGGTATATCAATAGAGAATGTCCAATCTCTGAAGGCGCAGGTGGTACATATACGACCTGGAATAGTTTAAGGAATAACAGCAATGATACTTGAATGATTATAGACTGGATACACTAGGGGGGGTTAATCCGGTCGCTTGTAAGCCGACAGGAGTAGGAAGGGGGGGGGGGTAGAATCCGGCTGCCTCATCCGGCCAAGGGTATCCCAGGTGAACCCACTGTAGTGCCGTTCAATGCGCCGGCGATCCTTGGACCACAGATGAAAGCAGGTGGACTCTTTGTGGGCCGGCGTCCTCCGGTCCACGGAGGAGAGACGTGAAGCGACCTCGTCTTGCAGAGCGTCTCCTCACCTTGCGTCCTCTCCAGGGGGGGGGGTTCCAACACACGGCAGTGTCGGGGGTCTTTATCCATGGAATAATCAACGTATACAAAGCATAATCCGTGCCGGGGAAGGCGGGCTGTCGTCGGTAGGATAATCCGGTATACAGGTCCACTCGCTCGTCGGCTCTGGGGCTCCTCGGGTGCAGCTTCACGTGGGGTCAACCACCCTGGATAAGCAGCCAGTTCTCTGCCCGAAACGATGGGGTACTGACTACGGTAGTATTCTCACCGCACGAAGCACTATATATTAACAGACTATTATTAGCTTAATAGACTACGTCCAACTCGACGATATAGTGCCAAATATGACTATTCAAATATTAATATACACAATGTCTCAATACCGATGGTAAGCCGAACTTGGCCTTACTCCCACACGTGGCGTCGCGGGGAGGCTTTACGTCTGTGACTCTATTGGAGGGTAAGAAACTGGACTGAAAAGGAAGTCCTACTTTAGTAGCGCAGTATATATACGCACTATGAACAAATAGTCCCATTAGTGGTGCGGTAGCCAGATTCCTATGCGGAACTAGGACTTGTTCGTACATGTTGAGCGGTACGTTTGAACTGGGTCTGGGGGTATGGCAGCCTGGCACCAAGGTCTCGACCAATAGTAGAATGGAGACTATTATGGGATGTTCAGTAGGCTAGAATGGATATTCAATGCATATTGTACAAGGAATATACAAGGGATATCAAGGAATATTAGAGAATATACAAATACAATTAAATATATATAAATAAATATATATATTCGGTTTAATCTGGCCCTTCACAACAGCTATTGTTATGAAAATGTGCTAGAATCCTATAAAAATGTGGACGTATTTGGTCTACGTTCCGTTAACTACCAAACAATAAATGAAAACGTGTTTCACGGCAAGAGCAGCTGGACCACTGGTGCTCTGCCGGGAAACAAACACAACAGTATTAAAACACTTTATTATTAAAACAATAACCCACATAATTATTAGACAACATTACATGCTAAAACAAAGTGCTACATTAAAATACCTGGTCCGTCGGTGGTCCTATCCTACCGACTACCTTCAATCCCGCTGGGAACCAGGCTGTCATGGTTTTTGCCTTATTTCACCTTTCTGTGAGGGACAGCTGTCTATTTTTGCTTTATTTCACCTCTCTGTGAGGGATAGCTGGCAATCCCTGTTCCCTGTGGTTAATTGCCTCATGGGTCGGCAGGTGTGTGGGCTTGATTGCACCTGATGCAGTACAGCTGTGCCTATGGCCATGTGGAGTCTATTTAAGTTTGGAGATTGCAGTGTCAACTGCTTTTTCATTTTCCTTGTACTGGCTATACGTTTGGTCAGGCTCATTATATTTAAGCGTAGTGCTGCCCTATTCAGCATTTAGCCTTCTTTTGTAGCCATCTTGTTTTCGGCTACTAGCTTAGTTTACACTTTACTTTATAGAGGCTGAGTCCTTTATGGTAGTGTTTTCTTTTGTTCTTTTGGAACTGTCCATTGCACATAAACTCCCTTGGTGGAGGTTTATTGTTTTATGTTTTCAATATAAACTCTGGTTTTAGGAGTTGCCTTTGTGGCTTATTTATTCTTTCTACAATACCCCTTTAATGAGTGTTGTAACTGAGGGGTACAATTCCCTGACTGTATTACTAGATATGATACTTACTACCACTACCTTTGTACTTAATATTCGGCCACCCAGTACTCGGCATAAATATATTATGATAAACACTCTCACGTAGATGAAACGGATCCAACACAAATGTACGAAGTCGAAGTATGTATTTATTCCTACACAGCAATGGTGTGTAGAGCAAGCACTTAATCACTTAATTACATTTATGAATTGAAATAGTATGCACTTTTATGGCAAAGAGTATTCGTTGGTATATCAATAGAGAATGTCCAATCTCTGGTGGCGCAGGCGGTAAATATACGACCTGGAATAGTTAAGGAATAACAGCAATGATACTTTAATGATTATAAGACTGGATACACTAAGGGGGGTAATCCGGTCGCTTGTAAGACAACAGGAGTAGGAGGGGGGGGGGGTAGAGTCTGGCTGCCTCGTCCGGCCAAGGGTATCCTGGGTGAACCCACAGTTGTGCAGCTCGGTGCGCCAGCGATCCTTGGACCACAGATGAAAGCAGGTGGACTCTCTGTGAGCCGGCTCTCTCCGGTCCACGGGGGAGAGACGTGAAGCGACCTCGTCTTGCAGAGCGTCTCCTCACCTTGCGTCCTCTCCAGGGGGGGGGGGTTCCAACACACGGCAGTGTCGGGGGTCTTTATCCATGGAATAATCACTGTACACAAAGCATAATCCGTGCCTGGGAAGGCGGGCTGTCGTCGGTAGAATAATCCGGTATACAGGTCCACTCGCTCGTCGGCTCTGGGGCTCCTCGGATGCAGTCTCACATGGGGTCGACCATCCTGGATAAGCAGCCAGTTCTCTGCCCGAAACGATGGGGTACTGACTACGGTAGTATTCTCACCGCACGAAGCACTATATATTAACAGACTATTATTAGCTTAATAGACTACGTCCAACTCGACGATATAGTGCCAAATATGACTATTCAAATATTAATATACACGATGTCTCAATACCGATGGTAGGCCGAACTTGGCCTTACTCCCACACGTGGCGTCGCGGGGAGGCTTTACGTCTGTGACTCTATTGGAGGGTAAGAAACTGGACTGAAAAGGAAGTCCTACTTTAGTAGCGCAGTATATATACGCACTATGAACAAATAGTACCGTTAGTGGTGCGGTAGCCAGATTCCTACGCGGAACTAGGACTTGTTCGTACATGTTGAGCGGTACGTTTGAACTGGGTCTGGGGGGTATGGCAGCCTGGCACCAAGGTCTCGACCAATAGTGGAATGGAGACTATTATGGGATGTTCAGTAGGCTAGAATGGATATTCAATGCATATTGTACAAGGAATATACAAGGGATATCAGGGAATATTAGAGAATATACAAATACAATTAAATATATATAAATAAATATATATATTCGGTTTAATCTGGCCCTTCACAACAGCCACCCCCTGATTGGTCCCAGACCTAATCAGTTAAGCAGAGACAGATTAATCGCGTTGTCTATTTACACAGCTTCACGTGGGGTCAACCACCCTGGATAAGCAGCCAGTTCTCTGCCCGAAACGATGGGGTACTGACTACGGTAGTATTCTCACCGCACGAAGCACTATATATTAACAGACTATTATTAGCTTAATAGACTACGTCCAACTCGACGATATAGTGCCAAATATGACTATTCAAATATTAATATACACGATGTCTCAATACCGATGGTAAGCCGAACTTGGCCTTACTCCCACACGTGGCGTCGCGGGGAGGCTTTACGTCTGTGACTCTATTGGAGGGTAAGAAACTGGACTGAAAAGGAAGTCCTACTTTAGTAGCGCAGTATATATACGCACTATGAACAAATAGTCCCATTAGTGGTGCGGTAGCCAGATTCCTACGCGGAACTAGGACTTGTTCGTACATGTTGAGCGGTACGTTTGAACTGGGTCTGGGGGTATGGCAGCCTGGCACCAAGGTCTCGACCAATAGTAGAATGGAGACTATTATGGGATGTTCAGTAGGCTAGAATTGATATTCAATGCATATTGTACAAGGAATATACAAGGGATATCAGGGAATATTAGAGAATATACAAATACAATTAAATATATATAAATAAATATATATATTCGGTTTAATCTGGCCCTTCACAACAGCCACCCCCTGATTGGTCCCAGACCTAATCAGTTAAGCAGAGACAGATTAATCGCGTTGTCTATTTACACATAAGGGTTTGCTGTAGGGGTCAGTCAACTTCACAAAGTCATAGGGTTATAGGGTCATGGTCATCATCGATTGTGTCTGGGAGTCGGGGCAGTTCTATGAGCCTCGCCACGGGACGGGTGTAAGTGCGACCCTGGACAAGCACTTCAGCTGCTCGGACCTTGCCGTCGGCACCGGTGATCACTTTGCTTACGCGGCCGGCCGGCCACATAGCTCTGGGCAGTGATTGATCAATAATCATGACGACTGTTCCTTCTGTCAAATTGTCTCTCTCCTTTACCCACTTCTGGCGGGTCTGTAGAGACGGTAGGTAGTGCAGTAGGAAACTGCTCCAAAACTTGTCGGCTAATACTTGGCTGTACCTCCACATTCGTCGGCCGTTCGCTTCTTCAGGCCGGTACATTGTCTGGGGTAACGCGGGATCTAGCCGCCCCATCAGGAGTGTGTTGGGGTCTGCGGAGATAACAGTGCTCAATCCACAGAACACAGGCTTCTTATTCTCAGCCTCCTCCTGACTGGCTTCCCTCGGGATAGGCGTGGGCCACTCTCCTTCCGGGAGCTTTAGGAATGCTGGGCCGTCACTGTAGACATTGCGACGGGTGAGGTCATCTAGGGGCATTCCCCGGGTGATGACGTCAGCTGGGTTCTGTTTTGTATCAACGTAGCACCACTCTGTTTCTCCGGTTAACTCTTCGGTTAAGTCTTGAATCTCGGTGACTCTGACTCCCACGAAGACTTTGTACTTGCATGAGTCCGATTTGATCCAGGCGAGTACTGTCGTGGAATCTGACCACAGGATTGTTCTAGACACCGGTATGGTGAGCTCGCGTTGGATGAGCGTGGCTAGGTGCGCTCCGGCTAGGGCTGCGCAGAGCTCTAGGCGTGGGATAGATTGTTGCTTGCGTGGGGCTATTCTCGAGCGGGCGAGGACAAATGCTGTGTAGATCTCTCCCCCCTCTTCTTGGGCCCGCAAGTAGGCTACTGATCCGTATGCGACCTCTGAGGCGTCACTGAAGACGTGTAAGTCCATTTTACATGTCTCTGGCCTCACCGTGGGTGGGAAGTAGCTTCGGCGCATATTAACGCCTGGGAGTGAGTGGAGCTCCATCTCCCACTCTCTCCAGGTGGATGCAAGGTGTGCGGGAATGGGGTCGTCCCAGCCCTGGTCCTTGTCCCACAATGCTCCTACAATCATTTTTGCCCTGGTGGTGTACGGTAGAATACATCCTAGCGGGTCATATTGTCGGGCGAGTGTTGTGTACACACTCCGTCTGGTGGTCGGCGCCGCCGCCGGCCTTCCCTGCTCCGTAGTCAGGGGCTTGTGTCTGTAGTGAAGCGAATCTGTTTTGAATCGCCACACCAATCCCAGGGTCATCTCCTGGGCTTCTCCCGGGATTGTAGCCATCCAGGTCTCGCTGCTGGCTGCCTTGTCCTCGGAGGAGAGGCTGCGCAGTACTTGCGGATCGCTGCTGGCCCACTGCCTGAGATCAAAGCCGCCTTTGATCAATGAGGCGCAGAGTTTAATCAGGAGAGCCTCGGCTTCTTCCTGGGTTGAAAGGCTTTGTAGACAGTTGTCTACGTAGAAGCTGTTCTTTACGCTGTGTCGGACCTCTTCGTCCGCTGCTGGGTCCTCTGCTACATGTTTCTGTAGTGCAAATGTAGCACAGCAGGGGCTGCACGTCGTTCCGAAGGGGAGGACTTCCCATTGGTAGATGGCTGGGTGCTCATCTCCTGGCTTCTCTCTCCATAGGAACCGTAACAGGGGCTTGTCCTCCTCTACTAATCTCACCTGCAGGAACATTCCTTTAATGTCCCCGCTGATGGCCACCTTTTCCTGGCGGAAGCGGAGTAGAACGCCGAGTAGGGAGGGGCCGAGTGTGGGACCGGGCAGTAACTCTTTATTCAGATTTTGGGATCCGATCTGGTAGCTGCAGTTAAATACTATGCGGTCTTTACCGTTGTGATGGACCTTGTGGTGAGGCACGTACCACGATTCAGTTAAGTCTTGAATCTCGGTGACTCTGACTCCCACGAAGACTTTGTACTTGCATGAGTCCGATTTGATCCAGGCGAGTACTGTCGTGGAATCTGACCACAGGATTGTTCTAGACACCGGTATGGTGAGCTCGCGTTGGATGAGCGTGGCTAGGTGCGCTCCGGCTAGGGCTGCGCAGAGCTCTAGGCGTGGGATAGATTGTTGCTTGCGTGGGGCTATTCTCGAGCGGGCGAGGACAAATGCTGTGTAGATCTCTCCCCCCTCTTCTTGGGCCCGCAAGTAGGCTACTGATCCGTATGCGACCTCTGAGGCGTCACTGAAGACGTGTAAGTCCATTTTACATGTCTCTGGCCTCACCGTGGGTGGGAAGTAGCTTCGGCGCATATTAACGCCTGGGAGTGAGTGGAGCTCCATCTCCCACTCTCTCCAGGTGGATGCAAGGTGTGCGGGAATGGGGTCGTCCCAGCCCTGGTCCTTGTCCCACAATGCTCCTACAATCATTTTTGCCCTGGTGGTGTACGGTAGAATACATCCTAGCGGGTCATATTGTCGGGCGAGTGTTGTGTACACACTCCGTCTGGTGGTCGGCGCCGCCGCCGGCCTTCCCTGCTCCGTAGTCAGGGGCTTGTGTCTGTAGTGAAGCGAATCTGTTTTGAATCGCCACACCAATCCCAGGGTCATCTCCTGGGCTTCTCCCGGGATTGTAGCCATCCAGGTCTCGCTGCTGGCTGCCTTGTCCTCGGAGGAGAGGCTGCGCAGTACTTGCGGATCGCTGCTGGCCCACTGCCTGAGATCAAAGCCGCCTTTGATCAATGAGGCGCAGAGTTTAATCAGGAGAGCCTCGGCTTCTTCCTGGGTTGAAAGGCTTTGTAGACAGTTGTCTACGTAGAAGCTGTTCTTTACGCTGTGTCGGACCTCTTCGTCCGCTGCTGGGTCCTCTGCTACATGTTTCTGTAGTGCAAATGTAGCACAGCAGGGGCTGCACGTCGTTCCGAAGGGGAGGACTTCCCATTGGTAGATGGCTGGGTGCTCATCTCCTGGCTTCTCTCTCCATAGGAACCGTAACAGGGGCTTGTCCTCCTCTACTAATCTCACCTGCAGGAACATTCCTTTAATGTCCCCGCTGATGGCCACCTTTTCCTGGCGGAAGCGGAGTAGAACGCCGAGTAGGGAGGGGCCGAGTGTGGGACCGGGCAGTAACTCTTTATTCAGATTTTGGGATCCGATCTGGTAGCTGCAGTTAAATACTATGCGGTCTTTACCGTTGTGATGGACCTTGTGGTGAGGCACGTACCACGATTCAGTGGTCTGGTCAGCCTCTTTAATGTCCATCTTTGTGACGTGTCCCGCTGTGATGAGCTTCTCAATCTCAGCGCGGTATACACTCTCTTGGGCGGGGTTCTTGGCTAAGCGCCGCTCCGTGTTCAGCAGGTACCGTTCTGTGGCGTCTGTCTTGGCGTGGAAAGTAGGCATTCCTTCTCGCCGCAGGAGTGGCGTGGCGTATCTCAACACGCCGTTGACCGGGACTCTCTTGGTCCCTGTCTCGAGGAGGTGAATGGCGTAAATGTCATCTTTAGAGCGAATGTCTTTCTTTCCGTTCTTAAAGGGCATTTGTTCCAAGGTCCATAACCGCTCTATGTGTTGCAGGAGTGCGGTTTCTCCCTCTGTGACTCGGGAGTGGAGACATCTAGTGGCTGTACTTCGGTTGAGAGATTTGGCGAGCGGGCCTTGGAGAGTCCATCCCAAACGGGTCTCGACTGCTGCAGGACAGCCTCGGGGTCCGGTATGAACCCGGTCTATCGGGACAATGAGGTCTGCATGGTCGGAGCCTATCAACAGGGTCGGCATAGCATTGTCTATGAGCGGGATCGGTAACTTGCGCAGATGTGCATATTTCTCCATCAGCTTGGCGACGGGGTATGTGTACCGCGACAGTCCTATTTCTTGGCTGGTGAAAGCGTCTGTAATCTGGTACCGTCGCTCAGGCTGGCCGCTTGCTGCGATAGAGAATGAGACATTCTCGCCCTTTATCGTCTTCAAATCTCGTCTTATTGTCCGAATTGTCATTTGGGTTTCGCTTCCCCGCAGCCCTAGCTGGGCCGCAGCGGAGGCGAGCAGAAGGGTCTTCTCTGACCCGTCATCGAGGACGGCGTAAGTGTCCAGGACTTTATTCTGGTAGCTTAGTGTCACACGCACTACTTTTAGGAGTACTCGGGCTCCACTGCTGCTGGCGGGATCGATGTACATGACGCTCGCTTTGCTGCTGGATGGTGCGGGTGAAGGGCGCCGTCTGTTACTGTCGTGAAGTATGTCCAGATGGGCTCCATCGCACTTGGTGCACCTTTTCTTTAAGCGGCATTCGGCTGCCATGTGTGAGCGCGCACAGCGAAAACAGCGCTTGTTGGACTTTATCCATTGACTTGCTTCCTCCGCGTTCAGCTTGGGGAAGGAGTCACATTGCGCTAGCCAGTGTTCTTTCTCACAGTAGGGGCACACTATCTTCCACTTCTCCGTTCTGGAGGGGGTACTGTGGCTCCTGCTGCTCGGTACTGACTCCGATTGGTGCATCACAGTCACCGATCTTCTTCCATCATTTAGTCGTCTGGTTCCTTCTCTGGAGCCAGGGGTGCTCCGTCCGAATGTATCTAGCCGTAGGCTGCTGACTTCTCTCGCCAGGAAGTCTGCTAGATCGAGGAGGTTCGGTTCGGGGCCATTCGGGTCTCGGTGGTCTCTCTGCCGCCTAAAACGCTCCTGTCGAGCGGGCGGCAGCTTCTCCAAGATCCTTTCCACATTTGAGTTGGCGTAAAGTTCATGCCTCCCCTTCTCTCTCTGCGCTCCCAACATCCCTACCAGGGACTGCACTCTGATGGACAGGTCGTCCAGTGCTCGATTGTCTATTGCTGGGGGTAAGCGGTCGATGTGTCGGATCTCCTGGATCACGTAATCCCATATGCGCCCATACCTCTGGTCCAATGCTACCAGCGCTGTTGTGTATGGGGTGGTGGAAGTCGCGTAGGCGAGCGCTATATTATGTGCGCGGGGTACTTTTAAGTGCTTCAGTAGGATGGCGTATTTATGGCGTTCATCCAATACATCCACCAACATGGTCTCCAGACACATGCGGAGTTCTGTATACTGGGCCCGGTTCTCTTGGGTGAAGTCGGGTACCATAGGCGTGCCAATGTATGACGCTGACTGTGGATACCTAGGCGAGTCCTAGGCGAGTCTCCTCCCGCTCCTTGGTATGGGCTGGTACCGGCAGTGTACCATGGCCCGCTTGTCCAGGTGCTGTTCCTCGGTGCGGGTCGTGCGTCGTGCTCACCCGTGTATAGAGTCGGGGGTCTGTAGCGCAGCTCCGCGGGAGTATAGCCTGGGCTGTACCGGACCTCCTGGTCCGGTAGAGTACTGTGCTGTCGTCGGGCGTGGTTCTCCTCCTCTTCCTCTTCGTCTTCAGTTAGGTCATCCAGTGCTTGTAGTCTCTGGTTTAGCCTCTCCACAGGATATGCTGCTCCTTCCCGGTTGCTAGGTCTCGCTTGGACCGGTGGGGGGAGGTGGTCTGTGGGGGGTATAGACCTCGTCTGTTGGTCAAGTTCAGGGTTGTTTACTCGGCTAGGGGATGCCGCCCTGGAGGTGTGTCTAGACGAGTTCCTGGAGCCTCTGGCGGAGGGAGAGGGTGTTGTCCGTCTGATCAGCTGTTCTATTAGTTGCGCTTGCTGTCTGTCGCGCTCTGCGTCCCGTAGAGCACCAGCAGCTGCTCGCTGGCTGTCTGCTCGGTCTCGGGCCACATTCTCTTCCCTCTGAATGCGTCTTATTTCTAGACGTATATGCTCTTCTTCGCTCCGCTGCTGGATCTGCAGTCGGTCGCGTTCAGCAGCGGCGTTCAGGCTGATGAGGAAGGCCTGCTGTAGGGTCCTCTCTGCCTCGCTGGGAGAAGGCGGTTGTATAGGGGGGCCTTCCCTCGGGGTACTCCTTGCGGAGCCTTGGAGCTCTATCTCCACGGTGCTCTCCCCGTCTTCTTCCGTGCCGAGTTCTCTCTCGGTAGCGTTGTATTCCTCCCGGGACTCATCGGGGACTACTTCTTCAGTACTGGCGGGGTGTGAAGTCATGTCTGGTTCCCACTGGTCCCCACCGTGAACTTGGTCAGTTACATTAGAACCCGTAGGGGCCTCTATGGTCGGGGTAGTCTGGGCGTTGGGGTTAGACATACTTTTACTTTCTAGTTTTACCGCGTTTACTGTTAGTAGAAGACTAGGTTGTTGACTGACAGCGTAAGCCTCTAAGTACTGAGGGAGCCGTCGTTCGCGCTGCGGGTGTTGGTTAGGAGGATCGTTTCGTGGAGTGTTCATCATAGGCCATTTCAATATTAATAACACTATATTAATATTACACTAATTACCATCCGGCTCGAAGGACCAATTGTAACTGAGGGGTACAATTCCCTGACTGTATTACTAGATATGATACTTACTACCACTACCTTTGTACTTAATATTCGGCCACCCAGTACTCGGCATAAATATATTATGATAAACACTCTCACGTAGATGAAACGGATCCAACACAAATGTACGAAGTCGAAGTATGTATTTATTCCTACACAGCAATGGTGTGTAGAGCAAGCACTTAATCACTTAATTACATTTATGAATTGAAATAGTATGCACTTTTATGGCAAAGAGTATTCGTTGGTATATCAATAGAGAATGTCCAATCTCTGGTGGCGCAGGCGGTAAATATACGACCTGGAATAGTTAAGGAATAACAGCAATGATACTTTAATGATTATAAGACTGGATACACTAAGGGGGGTAATCCGGTCGCTTGTAAGACAACAGGAGTAGGAGGGGGGGGGGGGTAGAGTCTGGCTGCCTCGTCCGGCCAAGGGTATCCTGGGTGAACCCACAGTTGTGCAGCTCGGTGCGCCAGCGATCCTTGGACCACAGATGAAAGCAGGTGGACTCTCTGTGAGCCGGCTCTCTCCGGTCCACGGGGGAGAGACGTGAAGCGACCTCGTCTTGCAGAGCGTCTCCTCACCTTGCGTCCTCTCCAGGGGGGGGGGTTCCAACACACGGCAGTGTCGGGGGTCTTTATCCATGGAATAATCACTGTACACAAAGCATAATCCGTGCCTGGGAAGGCGGGCTGTCGTCGGTAGAATAATCCGGTATACAGGTCCACTCGCTCGTCGGCTCTGGGGCTCCTCGGATGCAGTCTCACATGGGGTCGACCATCCTGGATAAGCAGCCAGTTCTCTGCCCGAAACGATGGGGTACTGACTACGGTAGTATTCTCACCGCACGAAGCACTATATATTAACAGACTATTATTAGCTTAATAGACTACGTCCAACTCGACAATATAGTGCCAAATATGACTATTCAAATATTAATATACACGATGTCTCAATACCGATGGTAGGCCGAACTTGGCCTTACTCCCACACGTGGCGTCGCGGGGAGGCTTTACGTCTGTGACTCTATTGGAGGGTAAGAAACTGGACTGAAAAGGAAGTCCTACTTTAGTAGCGCAGTATATATACGCACTATGAACAAATAGTACCGTTAGTGGTGCGGTAGCCAGATTCCTACGCGGAACTAGGACTTGTTCGTACATGTTGAGCGGTACGTTTGAACTGGGTCTGGGGGGTATGGCAGCCTGGCACCAAGGTCTCGACCAATAGTGGAATGGAGACTATTATGGGATGTTCAGTAGGCTAGAATGGATATTCAATGCATATTGTACAAGGAATATACAAGGGATATCAGGGAATATTAGAGAATATACAAATACAATTAAATATATATATATAAATAAATATATATATTCGGTTTAATCTGGCCCTTCACAACAAGTGTCGTCCTGTTTTTTTGGACTTTACTTATTTTCTTAAATACTCACTTTGAGGCTTTCACCTGTAAAGGTTGTTTTGTGTTGTTTATTTTCCCCCTTCTCCTAAAACGTCTGCGTAAGCAGTTTTGTGGTTATTCGTTTGACGTATAACTTTAAGATTCCCTATTATCTGCTCATGACCCACACACACACCCACAGCCCTCACACAGGCAAGTGATCTGGAACAAACACTCCATGTCACACATATTGCACAGCACATATTAAAACCTGCTATTCCTAAACCATAAATACTACCACTGCCTACCGTAGTGTGTAATGCTCGTTCCTGCATCCCGGAGTGAGGTGTGCACCTACCTCACTACACCGCCGCAACAAACAATTCAACTCCCGTTCCTCCCGCAGGTAGCCCCCTATAACGGAACCTGGCTCATTGAGGCCCCTCCTCCTTTCTCATTACTGCCACCCGCCACATACACCCCCTCCAAATGTATCGGCGTCCCGACGATATACCAATACAATCTACCACTTGGGGAAAACCTTAAACTCAGTCCTGAGAACCCTGTACGTTACTATACTGCAGATTTAGGGAGTCGAAACGGATTATCGTGTTTGCCTGCAGTACTCCTATTAGACTTCCTGAGGCCCTCCACCACCACTGGGAAATCTGTCTCCAAGTCACCATCCCCTCCTTCCAACACATCATCCTCTGGACAAAGCTCGGATTCTGACATTAACCCCTCACTATACGACTCCAACGGCAGTCCTTCTGTCAATGTAATTTCTGTGTCCTCCACCCCATTGTCTCCTACATCCCCCGGCTCCTCCTGCCCTTCCCCCAAATCGTGGCCTGTATCAGGCCTCAACCCACCTATGGGCATACCTCTCATCTCAGTCCGGTGGACTTGCCGCACCGGACCATCCTGAACTGCAGGGGTAAAGGAGTAGACTACACCACGTTCTGCGGGGCACTGTACCACCCGGTAAGGGGTCAGTTTCCAGACATCCTGAATCTTGTTCCGACCCTTCACCTCATGGTTACGGACATATACAAGGTCTCCCTCCCCTATAAATGGATATCTCACTTGCTCTTCATGTTTCTTATCTCTGTACTCCCTCCTTGTAGCCACTAGCCAGGCGCTGTCGTACGTGGCTATACGCTCCCTCCAGTGACTCCTGGTGCTCCTTTACCCAGTCCTCTAGACCCTGCTCAGCCTCATCTAACCCCTCCCCTAGCAAAAAATCCGCAGGGAGTCGGGGCTCCCGGCCAAACATTAAAAAGTAGGGAGTCATGCCAGTGGACTGATGCACGGTGGTGTTATAGGCATAGGTTAACTGAGGAAGGTGCCTCTACCAATATCTGGTCTGGTCTGGTCTTATTGACATTTGATATCGTTATCCTTCATTGTGTGAAGTATCACCAGGTTGCCGTGAATCAAACCCTGCCCGGTCAACGCTGATTGGGGTTCCTGACATGAGGTTGAAGTGGGCTTATAGTATTTTTGTCCACCATTTTTATATAATAAATACTATTGTTAAATTAACCTACACTCTGTGTCTTTCTTAAAGCTAGGAACTTAGCGGGTGTAACATTTGGCGTAGTCAGTAGTCCTAGCTAAGTAAGCAGTTTTTTCCCTTATTTGTTTTTGAGCACGTGAAACGGCAAGAGCAGCGGTGGGCCAGGGCCACGCAGCAGAGAGGATCCAGGGCCATTGTTGTCTTCTCAGCAGCACTCATAGGCCATGGAGCCAGCAGCCATGGAGCCAGCGGCGATGGCGCAGCGCATACAGGAGTTGGAGCAGGAGCTGCAGAGACTGCATCGAGACATTCAACCAGGAGCTTCAAGCAGCACTGGGGACAATGTGGAGCTAGCTGCAGAGGCTCAAGGCGGAACATGGTTGGTTTACATCCAGCAGAGCGAAAAGGTACCCAAATTCTCGGGCAATCTGGATAATGCAGACTCTCCTACCCTGGAAGAATGGATTGAACTGATTGAGAACCATATCCAGTTAAAATCATCTGAGAAAGAAAACGCTAATTGTGTGTATAACCATTTAGAAGCGGCAGCCCGGGTAGAGGTTAAATATCTTCCCAAGCAAGAGAGAGAGACTGTTGGTGGAATAATTCAGATATTGAGAGAAGTGTATGGATGTTCACACTCTAATCTCTCTTCAGCGCAGGTTTTTTAACCGCAAACAACGTGAGGGGGAGTCATTGTTGGACTATTCCCATGCCTTTATGTCCCAAATGGATCAGATTGTTCAAACAGACGTACAGGCTAAGCCTAAGTCCCAAAGAGACCTGCGTGACCAATTTTGTGAGGGGGTCAAGGACCATGGTTTGAGTATAAGATTACGAGACAAAATTTGTGTGAACCCTCATTGGACAATTAGGGATGTACGGAGGGAGGCTGTTGAGTGGACAGCGCAGTGTGAAAAACGGTCATTTAAAAAGGATAATCACTCCCCTCCATTTTCTAATGAAGTCCAGGCACAAGTGTCCTGCGAGCCATAGACCTGTTGCAGGACTATTTCAGTAGAACGGAGGGTCCTGATGACGGGGATCTGTTCCATGCACTGGGTATCAAAATGGACAAAACTGGACTGACAGGACCCATCTTGGATTGCTCATATGTTGTTCTTGTTCTTGTTCAGATGTATGTGTTGAATGGAAATATGGACACTTTTTTGTTTGGGTGGAGCTTCAATGGAGTTTTTTTGTTGTGTTGCAGAAGGACAGTTGTATTTTAGCAAAAAAAAATATGTGAGATCTCATGTGGTTTTAAGTATGATGGGGACACATGTTGTCCAATATAATGTGTAGTTATTTAATTGTATTGACACACACATTGTAATGAGAATTATGTAAATAAATGTTTTTTTCTAAAAAAAAAAAAAAAATCTCTGGTCTCTTTTGAAAGGAAACATTCTGATGTTTCTTACACAATAAAGGAGAACACACTGGTTTGAACACACTGAAGTAAAAGTGTTGTGTACTCACATTTATTTTTACTGGTTTCCAAATGCGTGTTTTTAAGTTCCAGCTGAGAGGTAGGAGCTGGAAAACATAATATTTCCATGGCCTGAAGTCTTATGTAGTACAGTTCCAAAGTTTATAAAAATCCCATGTAAAATGACTGTTTTAGAAAGGTTCTTGTAACGTGTGTACCAGTAAAAATTCGGCATGATTATCCAAAATGGCCATCCGCTGCCATTCATTTCGATGCTCTAGTCAAAACTTGTGTCACCTTCCCCCACTCTCAGCGCCCGTCTGAGATCACTTTCAGAGCAGATGATCCTTGGACCGTTCACAACCGGACGTAGTCACTCGTCCGAACGGCTTGTCAAATGGCGTTTGCCAGATGTTTCGTCGTTGTAAAATTCGAGAATGGAATCACGCAATAGGTTGAGTGAGGTGACGATTGAAAGGCGGCAAATTATGTGTGCTGATTGCTTCACCTACATAGACCTGGCTCAGATGTCATCATGCTGCCTGATCGTAGCTTAATATTCTCTGGTCAGTCGTAGTCTTTAGCACTTTACAGTTATTTAGTATTCCGTACCCGTGTCTTGTGTCTAACCCTGTCTGTCTTTCTTTCCCTCAGTCCTCCATCTGGCTCCACATCGTGTTCACTACTCCTGGATCCCGTGTATGACCTCCGCCTGCCTGACCATTCTCCTTGCCCACTCATCGGACTGTCTGAGTATCTGATCCCATGTTTATGACCCTACGACTGTACGAATACCTCCTCTGTTTATGACATACCTCTACCTGGACTGCTCCACCCTTGCTATAATAAAATACCCGTCTTTTGGGTTATACCAAGACCTGTCTGCATTGTCTCTGTGTCTGCACATTGGGTTCAATACAAGGATACAAACACAGGAGTTGGGGAAAGGAGTGTAGTGCAAATGTGCACACTTGCACACCACACTTGTTTCCATATTGTTGATTCCTATTTTTGGTGAATGGACAGCTTTTATAAAGCGCTTTACTCTCTCTGTCTCTGTCTCTCTATGTGTCTCATTTTCTCTCTCTCTCTCTCTCTCTCTCTCCTTTTCTCTCTCTCTCTCATTCTCTCCTGATCAGCCCCTCAGCCCACTTACACATACATACACACACACACACACACACACACACACACACACACACACACACACACACACACACACACACACACACACACACACACACACACACACACATACATGCACAGTTGCATACACATGCATGCACACAAATCACAGATACAAACTTGCATAATAATCAGCATAATAAATGGCAAAATAATCCCCCATCTCTCTCCTCATCTCCCCCCTTTCTCTCCCCCCCTCTCTCTCTTCCCTATCTATCTCTCTCTCCTCCCCCCCTCTCTCCTCCTCTTACTCTCTCTCCCCCCTATCTCTCTCTTCCCTCTCTCTTGCTCTCTATCTCTCACCCCCTCTCTCTTCCCTATCTATCTCTCTCTCTCCTCTCACTCTCTCTCGGACCCCCCTTTCTCATCTCCCCCCTTATCTCTCTCTCTCCCCACCTCACTCCCCCCTCCCCCCCTCCTCTGAGTGGTCAGTTTGTAGCATGATGTCGAACCTGTCTTTGATGTGCTGTCCATGGAGGTATTGTTCTGTAAATCATGCTCTCGTTCAGTGTCCCGGCTTTCTGCTTTGACACCATTCAAGCTGCTGCTTCCCTTTTGATCGCCTGGGTTTGGTGGGAACAGTTTAAAAGGTTTTTAGCATAGCGGGCTGATCAGGTGTGTTTGAAATTCATTACATGAAACACAGAGAGAGAGAGAGAGAGAGAGAGAGAGAGAGAGAGAGAGAGAGAGAGAGAGAGAGAGAGAGAGAGAGAGAGAGAGAGAGAGAGAGAGGGGAAGAGACTATACGAGACGGGCAGGGGTCGATGGGGACGAGAGGAGATGAGAGAGGAAACTTAAGCTTGGCTCGTACGCACCTCTCCGGCTACGGACGAGCCTGGTCTTTTGCTGGACGGGAAGTGGCTATAAAGTGCCCAGTGTGGCTACAGTACAAATAAGAGTTCTCGTTGAAACGGCGAGTCCTCTCCTCTGCAGATAGACAAGCTCGACCCAATTGCATGGGCTCTGGTTCGGACATCCTTGGCGTAGCGTACTGATGTGAGCCCTCCTCGGCATAACTTGGCCTCTCTCGTCGGGGTCTCGGCGCGTCACTCCTCCATACGGACTTATGGTCCGACACTTGTATTGCTGTTCTGTTCTCGTCCAACGTGGATTCCTTTCCATATAACGCCATCTCCCGACCGATCTCCCGGTTCAAGATAAGTAAGATAAGATAAGATATTCCTTTATTGATACAGGAATGATAGCAGCATGGGGGAGGGGGGAGGGGAGGTACAGGTAGTAAAAATCAATGTAAACAATATAACAAGTAAAAATCAATGTAAACAATATAACAAATCAATATAATTAATATAACCTAATTAACTCTGGACATGTGCATAATGGTCAACTTGCGTTGGAATGCGGAAATGAGAGCGCCGTCATTCCAGTCGGATTCCACTGCTAACCCTTGGAAACAGGAAACAAACTCCCATATAGGAAGTTTGTCCTGAGGGAGATCGAGCAGACACTGGTCAACCTGCTGGCCCTGTGGTGGTCATACACTCATTTGAGTTCGGAGGCAAAAGTGTGGGATGACTGAGCGATTGGAGATCCTTGTTTTAAGAGAGCGTTGAAGAGACTCAGAGTGGGACCCTCCGGCAGATTAACCAGTTAAGCAATTCTCGCAGTATCATTAGCGAAACGGCTGAGCGTTTGAAGTAACAATTTATGTTCATAGGGCCATTGATTTAAGATTAAATTAAAACTAGCTAGATAAATAATATTAATATGTGGACTTTAGACACATTTGTCTCCAACCTAAGAAAGACATACTATGTTGTTAACTTGCCACACCCCATGGGCTGGAGGACACAATCCCCCAGACTGACATAATCAGTCACACAATAGTTTCATGTGACACACACACACACACACACACACACACACACACACACACACACACACACACACGCGCACACACACACACACACACACACACACACACACACACACACACACACACACACACACACACACACACACACACACACACACACACACACACACACAGAAACCCAGGGTGGGGCCCTGACCCACCCCTGATTACAAGACTCAAGAGCATTGTTGTTAAAAACCTGTTTATCAAAGAAACCTTTGTAATACGTGTGATTTGGATCAGCTCATTTTTTATGAGAAGAGGGGTCAACAATTTAGATAAAAACCCTGTTTGACCATTGTAAGGGACTCAGTCTAGAAGAGGCTGGGTCATGGATGGACGTCTTGTTACTGTGCTGTGGAAACCATGCTTGTATGCTGCATTAAATCACTTTCTTCACCAACTGAGCCATTGCCTCTGAAAACCATCTCCAGTCTGAATTCTTCTTGAAACCAGCGCCCACTCTCATCAAATGATACTTCAAAATGGTGCCGAAATTCCAGGGACGCAGAAAGCAGACCCTGATTAACTTTTTTCTTCACAAACTTGAGAGGGTAAGTGAAGAAATTATGTTAAACAGGAAATGTTGGCGTGAATCAGGAAAAATCAGAAAATGGAGGAGATGCGCTGATTTCAAGAAAGAAAAACCAGAGGAAAAAGGTTGGTGTATTTTAAAGCATACAGAATTAAAAAAGCACAGTAAAAGTCTATCTTTAAAGTTATCTCGTTTTAAGCGTTTGGCAAAAATAGTAAGCAAATAGTATAGGTTAATTGCAATTGGAGTGTTCCGCAGATATGCGTTGTTAAAAAAAAAAAAAAAGTATCTAAATAATCACAATTGGAGTGTTCCGCAGATGTGCGTTGTTAAAAAAGAAAAAAAATGTATTATAAATAATTACAATTGGAGTGTCCCTTATGACTAGCATAGGTAGTTAATATAGATCTTACTATGAAACGAGGGAAATAACATTGCAATTCGCATGTAATGTGTAATCTGCTGAACTTAGGAAGTGGATTTTTAGCGATTTGGAAAATGTAGGCATCACTAGGGTTGGCTTGAGAAATTACGTTAGTTACATGCATAAGCCTGGTAGCTCCGGTAATGTATGTAGTCAAATGTTTAGGGAAATTGGCTAGGTTAATTACAATTGGAGTGTTCCGCAGATGTGCGTTGTTAAAAAATAAAACTCATACTATGATGAATGAAAAAATCACATTACAGGGCGAAGGAGAATGAGAAGAGATTGAGATCCGGATATTGCTATACTTGTTGGCCAGGAAAAGACGTTTTTCTTGGGTCAATAAGAATGTTGTGTGTATATGAGAACAATGTGTAGAGACGGCAGCTAATTACAAGAGTTGCTAGAGAGCCCGCCACACTGAAAATGCTGCTCAAAATCATTGAGGAAATTTCGTTTTCACCACAAGGTGGTAACGAATCACAACAAGTCATTTTAATCCAATACAATGGATTGATTTTATAAGGTAAATACGCTGCCAATGCTACAAAGCAAATAGATATGTCCAATAGAACATTACTCTACAGATTAAATGATATGGAAGTAAAAAATAATTACAGATAAATAAATAGATATGGTTAGAGAAAACTAGAAAACAGCTTCACAGGACATTTTTGAGCTGTTGAAACGCTGCATTTCAGTAGAAATATTGCATCCTGATTGATCACATTTAGTACACAAATATCGGATATATACATACACAGAGTATCAGGTTAAAACTCACACAGCTAACACATAGAAGACACTTGATGTTGGGACAAGTGTTGAATGTATATTTTATTGTTTTTTATTGATATGTTTACTGTATCAAAGGGGGCATTAGCTCTTTAGAACTATGTCGATTTTTGCTTATAAAGAAATTCCTTTGCTGTTAAATACACACGTTTGGAAAATATGAAATGAAAGTGCACTTCAACTCATAGAGGCCTTTACTACAATTTAACAGAAATAGGGAAAAGATTGTTAGCAACGTCTGCTGGTAGGGTAGGATATTGTACTAGTAGGAGGAACTTTGGGGACTTAGTCAAATAAAATGGTTGCTTCTATGAAAAAGTGTTTAGAAGTGTGTTTGAATTCCATAGCTTCAACAAAGACTTAGATTGGTTTATATTATATGGTTGGAAGTGTTTTTAAGATCTAGTCTCAGAGTTTAGGGGTGGGTCGAAGAAGGATTTGTGAGTGGTTACTAAGCTTATAATCATAGGCGGCGGGTGAGCTGGACATTAGGGTAGGCTATAGATCGGATGAGACTCGCGCGTAGCGCGCAACATTTTCCCTTTTTCAGCAAACGGTGCTGTCCAGGTTCTGATGTCACACCCACATCTAGGCTACTACAGCGAGCCCCACTCATTTCATATAGTGCAAATTAATTGTTCAAATGAAGGCATCCAATATGATTAACCATTGTCTTACCTTAATGCAGCAAAAGTTTCGGATGCGCCTCATTGGGAAAGGCCGTTCACAAGTTGCGGTGCCGACGGCAATGAAGGAAACGTTTTCCATAATTTGGATCTCATCATGCTTTGAAAACAATGTACATAGTAGCTCTAAAAAGTTTCCACGGTTTGATTAACTCTGATTCAGTCTCATCATACCCTCGTAGAGCAAGCCCTTGGCCTCAGGTGATCAAGTGTTATGCCCAGGCGGCATGTAACTTGGAATGGAGTTCCAGGTCTTGGCAGCTCTCACGGAGAGGGCTGATTTGCTAAATGTACTTGTCCTTAATGGAAATTAGTGTTAGGATGCGAATAGACGCCACCCGGTACAACAGTTCTGAACCCGAACGCGGAACTGCAAGTTTGTTGGTAAAAGACTACATGCGAACCTGGAGGTGAACAATCGGAAAGTGGGGGTGGGGCTAGACCATGGAGGATTTTGAAGACCAGACTGGCATCGGTTAGTTTGGTGATGCGGCGTGATTGGTTACTGCCCGCAGTCTGGAATGTTAAACGGCCACCACACCTACTGCCATTGACACCTTGGTTGGCCGACCCTTGCGTATTGTCACCACCGGGCTGCAGCAGCCCACACGCACACAATATCGTAGCCTAGGCTGCCTATAATAATGCGCAGACTGGGTCGGCATAGCCTCCCCTGGCCTTATATACGCGCTGCCTATGCTTATAATGTTAAGTAAGGTGAGAACGGAAGAATGGGGCAACTTGCATACTTATGAATGACTGCAGGAGGTGTGACCTGTTGAGCATGCAGGCGCTAACAGAAAAGAATACTGATGTGTTTAGATGTGTTTAGATTCAATAAGTGAATAATGAAGGAAGAAATGATTCTGTGAGTGAAATTGATTAATGTTTTAACGGTTCCCGGTCGCGGCTCACGGCGCCGTGATGAAGTGACGTCATCAGTTTGTGCCGCTCTGTATCGAAAACTTAGTCCATTTCCGGGTTTTTTTCGGCGTGGCATTATGACGTGGCCTTGAAACTACACGCTACTTTTTATTTTGTCTTGATAAACCAATAAATGACTCAACCAGGATCATTTCAATTCGATGCTAAATAAACTTTTACGCACGCGTAAAATGTGCCAGATATAATTTTACATGCGTTACATTTTTATCAATATCTTGGCCATTTTTTGTGCTAGAATGAAACGGAAAAGATTGAAAGGAAGTGACGAAGGAGGCAGAAGTTACTGCCAGAAAAAAAGAGTAGAACAAGCCTGCACAATTCGTCCACTAGATAATTTCTGTCGGACAGTTAGTAGTTAGTAGTTCGACTTTTATAACAGTAGTAGTAGCAGTAGTAGTAGCAGTACTAGCAGTAATAGTAGTGGTAGTAGTAGTAGTAGCAGTAGTAGTAGTTGTAGTAGCAGTAGTAGTAGTATTAGTAGACGTTTTAGTAGTAGTAGTTTGAGCTATCCATGTGCTAACGTTGACGATCCAGTGAGGAGGAGCAAGGAGCAGAAGCCCTGCCTTCAACCAGTTCAGTGAGACATGGAAGGAGGGCTAACCAAGACAGGTGAGAGACTTATTATTATTGTTATTATTATTATTATTATTATTATTATTATTATTATTATTATTATTATTATTATTATTATTATTATTATTATTATTATTAGTGCTTTTGTTTTAGTTATTACTCTGTTCATAAAAGTTGAAAATAATGTATTTTTACATGTCATTGTCTACAGCAATGATTTGCCTGGGACATCTAGGGGGGCAGGGCGTGCCCAAGCCAACCCTAACCCTAACCCTTATTACTAGGTTTGCAGACTTTGTACGCAATATATACAGAATGGAATATTGAGTATATATACAGTGTGTGTGTGTGTTGTATGAGCAGTGTCTTATATGTACAATGTGTGTGCCATTTATGTGCAGACATGATGAGCAGCCTGCTCCAGGCCGACGCAGGACAATCCTGGTTAAGTGAGAGACAATGGTTTATACCAGTATGCTAGTTAAGACGACACGTTTTTTGAAAAATATATATTAAGGGAATGTTTTGAATATATTTAATGCAAATGTAGGTAATACACTGCATTAGAAAATTTTAGATATACTCAGTACATTTGACTTTGTGCATATACTGTAGGCTAACAAATCAGCTTGATAGAAGTAAATTTACGTATTAAATACATACATTAAATACATACATACACATAACACCCATATTTATATTTATAAAACACAAGATACATAAAAGTGTACTCCCTTTCACTTCATCAGTACATTTAAAAATCAGAGCTACCATTGGACACACATAAACACATAGAAACGCGTGATTTTGTAAAGTATAAGTGAGGGGCATTTGAATAGGAACCAGAAGCGATTGAATATATTCTATTTGTTTTTATTGATGGTTTAGATAATGTGTGCTCTTGTTATTTGACTATGTTGTTGTGTAACAGTGTGTTGTGTAACTGATTTAGTGTTATTTTAATTTTAGATATAATTGTTAGTACTGGAACAAAGTGAATTGATCAATGCAACTATTTAGTTTCACTAAGCTTGTAATGATAGGAGTCTCTCTGCTAGTCTCTCTGGAGTCAGACTCTGCTATGGTAAAAATATTCCACCCAAATTGTGAAATAATCTTCACTTGTAAATGAATGGATAGTCCAGTCGGGTCTTCACCGAATTAACTTGTATACATCCTCCAAATGGTTTATTGGATGACTGTTGTGAGTCCACATCAAATTATGGCATTCAGTTTAAAACAGTATAAGTACTGTACAGAGATTGCGACTTACAAATAGATGGAATTATAAATAGATAGATAGGTTTGGCTTGACAGAAGAGAGGAGAAATTACTTTAAGGAAAACTATATGTCAGATGAAATGGTTTATGATGTGTTCAATAATGCTGTGCTGAATATATACTTGTGACTGTACTAACCAATTATATTGTGCTAATTATGTGTCTAGGTGAAGTAGATATGTTTGGTTTACATTGCATGTCAATGAAGATAATATGCTCAAAATTCCGATTTCTGTGCTCATCAGAAATATAATTCATTTAGAAAAAGATTGTTTTGCATATAGTAAACAATAGTTTAGGTCAGTATAATGTTTTCACAGTAGGAACTTTTTTTTTTTTTTTTTTTTTTTATTATTGCAAAACAAAAATTATTAAAAGTCAGTACTCAACACACAATGTGTAACTGAGGGGTACAATTCCCTGACTGTATTGATAAGTATGGTATCATTAAACCACTACCGCTTGATGTACTTTAACTTCTGGCCATACAGTACACGATATCTAAGTATGATGAACACTTTCCCACATATGAAATCAGGTCCACACAAATATAACAGTCGAAGGTTTAATATAGCAAAAGGTATATACAACATTCACTTAATTACATTTATGATTTGAATGCACTTGTAAGGCAAATGAGTATTCGTAGGCAAATCAACACTGAATGTCCAATCTCTGGTTACGCAGGAAGCAAGTATACAACCTGGTTCTTTAGGGAACTATAGCGATGGTACTTAAGGATTATAGCGGGATACTAAAGGGGTCCTGCTGGTTGTAAGTCAGTAGGGGGGGGGGGGGGTTTGGAGAGCCGTCAGCTGCATCCCATCTGGCCAACGATTCCTGGGGAGAATTCAGGTACAGAACACAGTGCCCGCAGGATCTTGATCCACAGATGAATACACTTGGGCCCTCCTGTAGATGGTAGCTGTAGGCTGTAGGTCCACAACGAAGGAGAAGCGAGGCGGCCTCGGTCTGGGTTGAGCGCCGTCTCACCTGGGCTCCTCTCGGGGGTAATTCCAACACTCACCGGCGTTGGCTGTTATCCGCTCCACAAATCAAAGCACCCAAAGCAAATAGATATTCCATGCCGTATAGGCTCAGCAGTCGTCCGGGTAGGTAATCCAATGTGCAGGTCCACTCGTCCTCGCCCAGAACTCCTCGGATGAAAGCACCACGCGTGGTCTGCCCAGCCTGGTTAAGACTCTAGATAACGCGAGGAAACGATGGGGGTGCTGCTCACTTTAGAACTCTAACCGAACGATGCACCATACATAATAGACTATTATTAACTTAATAGAAATACGTCCCACTCGACGGTACAGTGCCAAACTATGACAATTCAGCTATGAATTTACACGAGGTCTCAATGCCTATTCTGGGGCCAAATAGGCCATACTGCACCACACGTGGGTCGTGGGTGAGGCTTCACGTCTGTTACTAGGTTGGAGGGTAAAGGACTAATGGACTAAAAGAAAGTTCTACTTTACTTGCGCCATATTTATATGCACGGTGAACAAATAGTACTGTAACTGAGGGGTACAATTCCCTGACTGTATTGTTAGATATGATACTTACTACCACTACCTCTTGTACTTTAGACTCTGGCCACCCAGTACTAGGTATGAATAATTATGATAAACACTCCCACCTGATGAAACGGATCCAACACAAATGTACCAAGTCGAAAGTCTGCGTTTATTAATAATACATAGCAAAAGGTATGTACAACGATCACTTAATTACATTTATGATTTGAAATAGTATGCACTTTTACGGCAAATGAGTATTCGTAGGTAGATCAATATCGAATGTCCAATCTCTGATTGCGCAGGAAGCAAATATACAACCTGGAATATTTAGGGAACAATAGCAATGATACTGGAATGATTATATAGCTGGATACACTAGGGGAAGGTTCCGACTGCTTGTAGGACAGCTGGAGGGGGGGGGGGGGTAGAGTCTGGCTGTATCCCGTCTGGCCGAGGGTATCCTGGGAGAGCCCACAGTCGTGCGACCCGGTGCCCAGCGATCCTCGATCCACAGATGAAAGCAGTTGGACTCTCTGTGGCCGGCGTCCTCCGGTCCACGATGGAGAGACGTGAGGCGACCTCGTCGTGTAGAGCGTCTTCTCACCTGTCGTCCTCTCCGGGGGGGGTATTTCCAACACACCGCAGTGTTGGCCTTTATCCATAGAATAATCAAAGTACTCAAAGCATAATCCAAGCCGGGGAAGGCTAGCCGTCGTCGGTAGAATAATCCAATATACAGGTCCACTCGCTCTTTGGCCTGGAGCTCCTCGGGTGCAGCTTCACGTGGGGTCAACCACCCTGGATAAGCGTCCAGCTGATGCCCGAAACGATGGGGGTGCTGATTACTATAGAACTCTTACCGCACGAGGCACTACATATGAATAGACTATTATTAGCTTAATAGAATACGTCCAACTCGACGATATAGTGCCAAATATGACTATTCAAATATTAATATACACGATGTCTCAATGCCGATACTGGGCCGAATTGGCCTTACTGCCCACACGTGGTTCGCGGGGAGGCTTTTGCGTCTGTCACTCTGTTGGAGGGTAAGGAACTGGACTAAAAGAAAGCTCTACTTTAATAGCGCAGTATATATACGCACTATGAACAAATAGTACCATTAGTGGTGCGGTAGACATATTCCTACGCGGAACTAGGACTTGTCCATACATGTTGAGCGGTACGATTGAACCTGGTCTGAGGGGTATGGCGACCTGGCACCAAGGTCTCGTCCAATGGTAGAATGGAGACTATTATGGGATGTTCAGTAGACTAGAAGGGATATTCAATGCATATTGTACAAGGAATATACAAGGGATATCAGGGGATATACAAATACAATTAAATATATATAAATAAATATATATATTCGGTTTAATCTGATCCTTCCGAACAGCCGCCCCCTAATTGGTCCCAACCCAATTAGTTAAGCAGAGACAGATTAACCGCACTGTCTACCACTCAAGGGTTCGCTGTAAGGGTCAGTCAACTCACAAAGTCATAGGGTCATGGTCATCATCGATTGTGTCTGGGAGTCGGGGCAGTTCTATGAGCCTCGCCACAGGACGGGTGTAAATGCGCTCCTGGACGAGTACTTCAGCTGCTCGGACCTTGCCATCGGCACCGGTGATCACTTTGCTTACGCGGCCAGCCGGCCACATAGCTCTGGGTAGTGACTGGTCAATAATCATGACGACTGTTCCTTCCGTCAAATTGTCTCTCTCTTTTACCCACTTCTGGCGGGTCTGTAGAGACGGTAGGTAGTGCAGTAGGAAACTGCTCCAAAACTTGTCGGCTAATACTTGGCTGTACCTCCACATTCGTCGGCCGTTCGCTTCTTCAGGCCGGTACATTGTCTGGGGTAACGCGGGATCTAGCCGCCCCATCAGGAGGGTGTTGGGGGTGACTGGGTCGACATCTGCTACATCACTGGAGACGTAACCGAGGGGCTTTGAGTTCAATACTCCCTCAATCTCCGTGAGGACTGTCATTAGGACTTCTTCCGCCACAGTCTGGGCCCCAAGTACTGCGTACAGGGCTGTCTTTATAGAACGTACTTCTCGTTCCCAAGTTCCACCGAAGTGGGGTGCGTTTGGCGGGTTGAATTGGAAGTCAATCTGGGCTGGAGCGAGGTGGGTCTTAAGTTCTGGGCCCATAGCTTGGAAGCTCTCCCTCAGCTCTCTTTCTCCGCCTTTGAAGTTTGTCCCGTGATCGGACAATAATGTAGACGGTTTTCCTTTCCGTGATGTGAATCTTCGGAAGGCCATAAGGAATGAGTCTGCGCTCATGGTCGGAAGGAGCTCGATATGTATCGCTCTGGTGGTCATGCATTTGAATACAATACCCCACCGCTTCTCGGTGCCTCTTCCTTTCTTTATGTGCAGCGGGCCAAAACAGTCCATGCCTGTTGAGTGGAATGGCTTGTCGCCGAGTCGGAGGCGACATGGAGGTAGGTCAGCCATCCGTGGTATGCTGGGCTGCGCGCGCCACTTTCGGCAGTCTAGACAGGTTCGCTGGAAGCGTCGCACCGCCTCTCTTCCTTGAAGTATCCAGTAACGACGTCTGATTTCCGCGAAGACTCTCTCTGCTCCTGCGTGGTGTACATCCTCGTCGTATTTCTTTATAATCAGCTCTGTGACCTTGTGTCGGCTGTTCAATACGATCGGGTACTTAATGTCATCCGGTAAATTGGGGGCTCTCCGCAGGCGACCACCCACTCTGATGAGGGTATGTGTGTCACTCTCGGGGGCCAGATGAATCAATCTGCTGTCTGAAGGGACGGGCTTTCCTCCCTGTAGACAGTCTAGTTCATCGGGGAACGAGTCTCTCTGGGCTCGTTGCAGTAGAAGCAGTTCTGCTTCCTCGTAGTCAGCTGCTGACATATCAGCGGGGGACTTAATCTCTGGGTGGTGCCGCAGGAATGTCCGTTGCTGCGCACTCTCTATGGTAATGCAATCGTCTATGTTGGGGTCTGCGGAGACAACAGTGCTCAATCCACAGAACATGGGTTTCTTATTCTCAGCCTCCTGGTCACTTGCTTCCCTCGGGGTGGGCGTGGGCCAATCTCCTTCCGGGAGCTTGAGGAATGCTGGTCCGTCACTGTAGATGTTATGACGGGTTAAGTCATCTAGGGACATTCCCCGGGTGATGACGTCCGCTGGGTTGTGTTTTGTATCAACATAGCGCCAGTTTGCTTCTCCGGTTAACTCTCCGGTTAACTCTTGAATCTCAGTGACTCTGACTCCCACGAAGACTTTGTATTTGCATGAATCCGATTTGATCCAGGCGAGTACTGTCGTGGAATCTGACCACAGGATTGTTCTATGCACCGGAATGGTGAGCTCACGTTGGATGAGCGTGGCTAGATGCGCTCCTGCGAGGGCTGCGCAGAGCTCTAGACGTGGGATAGACTGTTGCTTGCGTGGGGCTATTCTCGAGCGGGCGAGGATGAATGCTGTGTAGATCTCTCCCCCCTCTTCTTGGGCCCGCAAGTAGGCTACTGATCCGTAGGCGACCTCGGAGGCGTCACTGAAGACGTGTAAATCCATTTTACATGTCTCTGGCCTCACCGTGGGTGGGAAGTAGCTTCGGCGTATATTAACGCCTGGGAGTGAGTGGAGTTCCATCTCCCACTCTCTCCAGGTGGATGCAAGGTGTGCGGGAATGGGGTCGTCCCAGCCCTGGTCCTTGTCCCACAATGCTCGTACAATCATCTTTGCCCTGGTGTACGGTAGTATACATCCTAACGGGTCATATTGTCGGGCGAGTGTTCTGTACACCCTCCGTCTGGTGGTCGGTATTGCCGTCGACCTTCCCTGCTCCGTGGTCAGGGGTTTGTGTCTATAGTGGAGCGAATCTGTTTTGAAGCGCCACACTAGTCCTAGTGTCATCTCTTGGGCTTCTCCTGGGATTGTGGCCATCCAGGTCTCGCTGCTCGCTGCCTTGTCCTCGGAGGAGAGGCTGCGCAGTACGTGCGGATCGCTGCTGGCCCACTGCCTGAGATCAAAGCCGCCTTTGATCAGAGAGGCGCGGAGTTTAAGTAGGAGAGCCTCGGCTTCTTCCTGGGTCGAAACGCTTTGTAGACAGTTATCTACGTAGAAGCTGTTCTTCACACTGTGTCGGACCTCTTCGTCCGCTGCTGGGTCCTCTGCGACATGTCTCTGTAGTGCAAATGTAGCACAGCATGGGCTGCATGTAGTTCCGAAAGGGAGGACTTCCCATTGGTAGATGGCTGGGTGCTCATCTCCTGGCCTCTCTCTCCATAGGAACCGCAACAGGGGCTTGTCCTCCTCTACTAATCTCACCTGCAGGAACATCCCTTTGATATCCCCGCTGATAGCCACCTTGTCCTGGCGGAAGCGGAGTAGTACGCCTAGTAGGGAGGGGCCGAGTGTAGGACCGGGCAATAGCTCTTTATTCAGATTTTGGGATCCGATCTGGTAGCTGCAGTTAAACACGATGCGGTCTTTGCCGTTGTGATGAACCTTGTGGTGGGGCACGTACCACGATTCAGTCGTCTGGTCGGCCTCTTTAATGTCAATCTTTGTGACGTGTCCCGCTGTGATGAGCTTCTCAATCTCAGCGCGGTATACACTTTCTTTGGCGGGGTCCTTGGCTAAGCGCCGCTCTGTGTTTAGTAGGTACCGCTCTGTGGCGTCTTTCTTTGCGTGAAAGGTAGGCATCCCTTCCCGCCGCAGGAGTGGCGTGGCGTATCTCAACACGCCGCTGACTGGGACTCTCTTTGTTCCCGTCTCGAGGAGGTTAATGGCGTAGATGTCGTCTTTAGAGCGAATGTCTTTCTTTTCGTTCTTAAAGGGCATTTGTTCTAAGGTCCATGGCCTCTCTACATGCTGCAGGAGTGCGGTGTCTCCCTCTGTGACTCGGGAGTGGAGACAGCTAGTGGCTGTGGTTCGGTTGAGAGATTTGGCGAGTGGGCCTTGGAGAGTCCATCCTAGGCGGGTCTCGACTGCTGCAGGACAGCCTCTGGGTCCGGTATGAACCCGGTCTATCGGGACAATGAGGTCTGCATGGTCGGAGCCTATCAACAGTGTCGGGGTAGCACCGTCTATGAGTGGGATCGGTAGCTTGCGTAGATGTACATATTTCTCCATCAGCTTGGCTACGGGGTATGTGTACCGCGAGAGTCCTATTTCTTGGCTGGTGAAAGCGTCTGTAATCCTGTACCGTCGCTCGGGCTGGCCGCTTGCTGCGATAGAGAATGAGACATTCTCGCCCTTTATCGTTTTCAAATCTCTTCTTATTGTCCGAATTGTCATTTGGTTTTCGCTCCCCCGCAGCCCTAGCTGGGCCGCAGCGGACGCGAGCAGAAGGGTCTTCTCTGACCCGTCATCAAGGACGGCGTAAGTGTCCATGACTTTATTCTGGTAGCTCAATGTCACACGGACTACCTTTAAGAGCACTCTGGCTCCGCTGCTGCTGGCGGGGTCGATGTACATGACGCTTGCTTTGCTGCTTGATGGTGCGGGTGCAGGCCGCCGTCTGTTACTGTCGTGGAGTATGTCCAGATGGGCTCCATCGCACCGACTGCACTTTTTCTTTAAGCGGCATTCGGCTGCCATGTGTGATCGCGCACAGCGAAAACAGCGTCTGTTGGACTTTATCCATTGACTCGCTTCCTCCGCATTCATCTTGGGGAATGAGTCACATTGTGACAGCCAGTGTTCTTTCTCACAGTAGGGGCACACTATCTTCCACTTCTCCTTTCTTGAGGGGGTACTGTGGCTCCTACTGCTTGGCACTGACTCCGATTGGTGCATGACAGTCACCGATCTTCTTCCATCATTTAGTCTCCTGGTTCCTTCTCTGGAGCCAGGGGTGCTCCGTCCGAATGTATCTAGCCGTAAGCTGCTGACTTCTCTCGCCAGGAAGTCGGCTAGATCGAGGAGGTTCGGTTCGGGGCCATTAGGGTCTCGGTGGTCTCTCTGCCGCCTAAAGCGCTCCTGTCGGGCGGGCGGTAGCTTCTCCAAGATCCTCTCTACATTTGAGTTGGCGTATAGTTCATGCCTACCCTTTTCCCTCTGCGCTCCCAGCATCCCTACTAGGGACTGCACTCTGATGGACAGGTCGTCCAGTGCTCGATTGTCTATTGCTGGGGGTAGGCGGTCGATGTGCCTGATCTCCTGGATCACGTAATCCCATATACGTCCATATCTCTGGTCCAACGCTACCAGCGCTGCGGTGTATGGGATCGTGGAAGTGGCGTAGGCGAGCGCTATGTTGTGCGCGCGGGGTACCTTTAAATGCTTCAGTAGTATCGCGTATTTATGGCGTTCATCAATGACATCCACCAACATTGCCTCCAGACACATGCGGAGCTCCGTATACTGGGCCCGGTTCTCCTGGGTGAAGTCTGGTACCATAGGTGTGCCAATGTATGACGCGGATTGTTGATACATCGGCGAGCGTTGGGGGAGAGGCCTCCTAGGCGAGTCTCCTCCTGCTCCTTGGCGTGGGCTGGTACCGGCTGTGTACCATGGCCCGCTGGTCCAGGTGCTGTTCCTCGGTGCGGGTCGTGCGTCGTGCTCACCCGTGAATAGCGTCGGGGGTCTGTAGCGCCGCTCCGCGGGGGTATAGCCTGGGCTGTACTGGACCTCCTGGTCCGGTAGAGTACTGTGCTGTCGTCGGGCGTGGTTCTCCTCCTCTTCCTCTTCGTCTTCCGTTAGGTCATCCAGGGCTTGTAGTCTCTGATTTAGCCTCTCCGCAGTGTATGCTGCTCCTTCCCGGTGGCTGGGTCTCGCTTGGACCGGTTGGGGAAGGGGGTCTGCGGGGGGTATAAACCTCGTCTGTTGGTCAAGTTCAGGGTCGCTTACTCGGCTAGGGGATGCCGCCCTGGAGTGATGTCTAGACGAGTTCCTGGAGCCTCTGGTGGAGGGAGGGGGTGTTGTCCTTCTGATCAGCTGTTCTATTAGTTGCGCTTGTGCTCTGTCGCGCTCGGCTTCGCGCTTGGTGAGATCCGATTCTCTCTGGGCACCGGTGGCGGCGCGCTGGGCGTCGGCCCGGTCTCTTGCCATATTCTCTTCCATCTGAATGCGTCTTATTTCCAGGCGTATGTGCTCTTCTTCGCTCCGTTGCTGTATCTGCAATCGATCGCGTTCACCCTGGAGTCTATCGCGTTCAGTAGAGGCTTTCAGGCTGACGAGGAATGCCTGCTGTAGTGTCCTCTCTGCCTCGCTGGGAGAAGACGGTTGTATAGGGGAGCCGTCCCTTGGGGTACTCCGTGCGGAGTCTTGGAGCTCTATCTCCACGGTGCTCTCCTCATCTTCTTCCGTGCCGAGTTCTCTCTCGGTAGTGTTGTCTTCCTCCCGGGACTCGTCGGGGACTACTTCTTCGGTATTGGCGGGGTGTAAAGTCATGTCTGGTTCCCCCTGGTCCCCACCGTGAGCTGGGTCCGTTACGTTAGAACCCATAGGGGCCTCTATGGTCGGGGTAGCCTGGTCGTTAGGGTTAGACATAATTTTACTTTCTAGTTTTACCGCGTTTACTGTTGGTAGAAGACTAGGTTGTTGACTGACAGCGTAAGCCTCTAGGTACTGAGGGAGCTGTCGTTTGCGCCGCGGGCGTTGTTGGTTAGGAGGATCGTTTCGTGGAGTGTTCATCATAGGCCATTTTAATATTAATAACACTATATTAATATTACACTGATTACCCTCCGGCTCGAAGGACCAATTGTAACTGAGGGGTACAATTCCTTGACTGTATTGTTAGATATGATACTTACTACCACTACCTCTTGTACTTTAGACTCTGGCCACCCAGTACTAGGTATGAATAATTATGATAAACACTCCCACCTGATGAAACGGATCCAACACAAATGTACCAAGTCGAAAGTCTGCGTTTATTAATAATACATAGCAAAAGGTATGTACAACGATCACTTAATTACATTTATGATTTGAAATAGTATGCACTTTTATGGCAAATGAGTATTCGTAGGTAGATCAATATCGAATGTCCAATCTCTGATTGCGCAGGAAGCAAATATACAACCTGGAATATTTAGGGAACAATAGCAATGATACTGGAATGATTATATAGCTGGATACACTAGGGGAAGGTTCCGACTGCTTGTAGGACAGCTGGAGGGGGGGGGGGGGTAGAGTCTGGCTGTATCCCGTCTGGCCGAGGGTATCCTGGGAGAGCCCACAGTCGTGCGACCCGGTGCCCAGCGATCCTCGATCCACAGATGAAAGCAGTTGGACTCTCTGTGGCCGGCGTCCTCCGGTCCACGATGGAGAGACGTGAGGCGACCTCGTCGTGTAGAGCGTCTTCTCACCTGTCGTCTTCTCCGGGGGGGGTATTTCCAACACACCGCAGTGTTGGCCTTTATCCATAGAATAATCAAAGTACTCAAAGCATAATCCAAGCCGGGGAAGGCTAGCCGTCGTCGGTAGAATAATCCAATATACAGGTCCACTCGCTCTTTGGCCTGGAGCTCCTCGGGTGCAGCTTCACGTGGGGTCAACCACCCTGGATAAGCGTCCAGCTGATGCCCGAAACGATGGGGGTGCTGATTACTATAGAACTCTTACCGCACGAGGCACTACATATGAATAGACTATTATTAGCTTAATAGAATACGTCCAACTCGACGATATAGTGCCAAATATGACTATTCAAATATTAATATACACGATGTCTCAATGCCGATACTGGGCCGAATTGGCCTTACTGCCCACACGTGGTTCGCGGGGAGGCTTTTGCGTCTGTCACTCTGTTGGAGGGTAAGGAACTGGACTAAAAGAAAGCTCTACTTTAATAGCGCAGTATATATACGCACTATGAACAAATAGTACCATTAGTGGTGCGGTAGACATATTCCTACGCGGAACTAGGACTTGTCCATACATGTTGAGCGGTACGATTGAACCTGGTCTGAGGGGTATGGCGACCTGGCACCAAGGTCTCGTCCAATGGTAGAATGGAGACTATTATGGGATGTTCAGTAGACTAGAAGGGATATTCAATGCATATTGTACAAGGGATATCAGGGGATATACAAATACAATTAAATATATATATATAAATAAATATATATATTCGGTTTAATCTGATCCTTCCGAACAAGTACCATTCGTATTTCGGTAGCCGTATTCCTACGCGGAACCGGGGCTAGTTGGGACATGTTCGTCGGCACTATTGAACTTGACTCAAGGGGCTTGTCTGCTGGCGCCAGGTTCTTGTCCAATGAGAGAATGAACTATTATGGGCTGTAGTAGACTAAAGGGATATTCAGTGTATATGTACAAAGAATATACAAGGGATATCAAACGATATACAAATACTATTAAATATATATCCATAAATAAATATATATATTCGGTTTAATCTGATCCTTCACAACAGCCGCCCCCTAATTAGTACCACCTAATTAGCTAAGCAGAGACAGATTAACCGCACTGTCTACCACTCAAGGTCCGCTGTAAGGGTCAGTCAACTCACAAAGTCGTGGGGTCATGGTCGTCATCGATAGTGTCTGGGAGTCTTGGCAGTTCTATTAGCCTCGCCACGGGTCGTGTGTAAGTTCGCCCTTGGACGAGCACTTCAGCTGCTCGGACCTTGCCATCGGCACCGGTGATCACTTTGCTTACGCGGCCAGCCGGCCACATAGCTCTGGGTAGTGACTGGTCGATAATCATGACGACTGTTCCTTCTGTCAAATTGTCTCTCTCTTTTACCCACTTCTGGCGGGTCTGTAGAGACGGTAGATAGTGGAGTAGGAAGCTATTCCAAAACTTGTCAGCCAGTACTTGACTGTACCTCCACATTCTTCGGCCGTTTGCTTCTTCAGGCCTGTACATTGTCTGGGGTAGCGCGGGGTCCAGCCGCCCCATCAAGAGTGTGTTGGGGGTGACTGGGTCGACATCTGCTACATCACTTGAGACGTAACCGAGGGGCTTGGAGTTCAATACTCCCTCGATCTCCGTGAGGACTGTCATTAGGACTTCTTCCGCCACAGTCTGGGCCCCAAGCACGGCGTACAGGGCTGTCTTTATAGAACGTACTTCTCGTTCCCAGGTTCCACCGAAGTGGGGTGCGTTCGGGGGATTAAACTGGAAGTCAATCTGGGATGGAGCGAGGTGGGTCTTAAGTTCTGGGCCCATAGCTTGGAAGCTCTCTCTCAGCTCTCTTTCTCCGCCTTTGAAGTTTGTCCCGTGATCAGACAACAATGTAGACGGTTTTCCTTTCCGCGATGTGAATCTTCGGAAGGCCATAAGGAATGAGTCTGTGCTCATGGTTGGAAGGAGTTCGATATGTATCGCTCTGGTGGTCATGCATTTGAATACAATACCCCACCGCTTCTCGGTTCCTCTTCCTTTCTTTATATACAACGGGCCAAAACAGTCCATGCCTGTGGAGTGAAAGGGCTTGTCGCCGAGTCGGAGGCGACAGGGAGGTAGGTCAGCCATCCGGGGTATGCTGGGCTGCGCGCGCCACTTTCGGCAGTCTAGACAGGTTCGCTGATCTCCGCGAAGACTCTCTCTGCTCCTGCGTGGTGCACATCCTCGTCGTATTTCTTTATGATCAGCTCTGTGACCTTGTGTCGGCTGTTCAAGACTATCGGGTACTTAACGTCATCCGGTAGGTCGGGGGCTCTCCGCAGACGACCACCCACTCTGATGAGATTATGGGCGTCACTCTCGGGTGCCAGGTGGAGCAGTCTGCTGTCTGATGGGACGGGCTTTCCTCCCTGTAGACAGTCTAGCTCATCGGGGAACGAGTCTCTCTGGGCTCGTTGTAGTAGAAGAAGTTCTGCTTCTTCGTAGTCAGCTGCTGAAATGTCAGTGGTGGGCTGAATCTCTGGGTGGTGCCACAGGAATGTCTTTAGCTGCGCACTATGTAGGGTGAGGCAATCATCTATGTTGGGGTCTGTGGAGGCAACTGTGCTCAATCCACAGAACATAGGTTTCTTGTTTTCAGCCTCCTCTTTACTCGCCTCCCGTGGGGTGGACGTAGGCCACTCTTCTTCCGGGAGCTTGAGGAACTCTGGTCCGTCACTGTAGATGTTGTGACGGGTGAGGTCATCTAGGGACATTCCCCGGGTGATGACGTCAGCTGGGTTGTGTTTGGTGTCCACATACCGCCAGCTTGCTGCTTCTGTTAACTCTTGAATCTCTGTGACTCTGACTCCCACGAAGACCTTGTATCTGCATGAATCAGACTTGATCCATGTGAGTACTGTCGTAGAGTCTGACCACAAGATTGTTCTTTGCACCGGGATGGTGAGTTCACGTTGGATTAACGTGGCTAGATGCGCTCCTGCTAGGGCTGCGCAGAGCTCTAGACGCGGGATAGATTGTTGCTTTCGTGGGGCTATTCTTGAGCGAGCCAGGATGAAAGCGGTGTGTATCTCTCCTCCCTTCTCTTGGGCACGCAAGTAGGCCACAGATCCATAGGCTACTTCGGAGGCGTCGCTGAAGACGTGTAGATCCATCTTGCATGTCTCTGGCCTCACTGTGGGTGGGAAGTAGCTGCGGCGTATGTTGACGCCTGGGAGTGAGCGGAGTTCCGTCTCCCACTCTCTCCATGTGGAGGCAAGGTGTGCGGGTATTGGGTCGTCCCAGCCCTGGTCCTTGTCCCATAGTGCTCGTACAATCATCTTTGCCCTGGTGGTGTAAGGTAGAATACATCCCAACGGGTCATATTGTCTGGCGAGTGTTCTGTACACACTCCGTCTTGTGGTCGGTATCGCCGTCGACCTTCCCTGCTCCGTAGTCAGGGGTTTGTGTCTATAGTGGAGCGAGTCTGTTTTGAAGCGCCAGACTAGTCCTAGTGTCATTTCTTGGGCTTCTCCTGGGATGGTCGCCATCCAGGTCTCGCTACTGGCTGCCTTGTCCGCGTGGGAGAGGCTGCGCAATACTTGCGGGTCGCTGCTGGCCCACTGCCTGAGATCAAAGCCGCCTTTGATCAGGGAGGCGCGTAGCTTGAGTAGGAGAGCCTCGGCTTCTTCTTGGGTCGAAACGCTTTGTAAACAGTTGTCCACGTAGAAACTGTTCTTCACACTGTGTCGGACCTCTTCATCTGCTGCTGGGTCCTCTGCGACGTGTTTCTGCAGTGCAAATGTAGCACAGCACGGGCTGCATGTGGTTCCGAAGGGGAGGACTTCCCATTGGTAGATGGCTGGGTGCTCATCTCCGATCCTCTCTCTCCATAGGAACCGCAGTAGGGGCTTATCCTCCTCCACTAGTCTCACCTGCAGGAACATCCCTTTGATATCCCCGCTGATAGCCACCATGTCCTGGCGGAAGCGTAGTAGCACGCCTAGTAGAGAGGGGCCGAGTGTGGGGCCGGGCAAGAGCTCTTTATTCAGATTCTGGGATCCGATCTGGTAGCTGCAGTTAAACACAATGCGATCCTTGCCGTTGTGGTGGACCTTGTGGTGCGGCACGTACCATGATTCGGTCGTCTGATCGGCCTCTTTAATGTCAATCTTCATTACGTGTCTCGCTGTGATTAGCTTCTCAATCTCAGCGCGGTACACACTCTCTTGAGCGGGGTCTTTGGCTAGGCGCCGCTCTGTGTTCAATAGATACCGCTCCGTAGCTTCTTTCGTGGTGTGAAAGGTGGGCATTCCCTCTCGCCTCAGGAGTGGAGTTGCGTATCTCATCACTCCGCTGACTGTGACTCTCTTTGTCCCTTGTTCGAGAAGGTTTATGGCGTAAATGTCTTCTTTAGAACGAATGTCTTTCTTTTCGTTCTTAAAGGGCATTGTCTCTAGTGTCCATAGCCTCTCGACATGCTGCAGGAGAGTGGTGTCATTCTTCTGTCACTCTGGAGTGGAGGCAGCTAGTGGCTGCTGTTCGGTTGAGAGATTTAGCGAGGGGGCCTTGTAGTGTCCATCCTAGGCGGGTCTCGACTGCTGCAGGACAGCCTCTGGGTCCTGTATGGACCCGGTCTATCGGGACTATGAGGTCTGCATGGTCGGAGCCTATCAGCAGGGTCGGGGTGGCGCCGTCTATGAGCGGGATAGGTAGTTGACGCAGGTGCACATATTTATCCATCAGTTTGGCGATGGGGTAGGTGTACTGTGATAGTCCTATTTCTTGGCTGGTGAAAGCATTTGTAATCCTATACCGTCTCTCTGGCTGCCCGCTTGCTGCGATAGTGAAGGAGACATTCTCGCCTTTTATCGTCTTTAAATCTCTTCTTATTGTCCGAATCGTCATCTGGTTCTCGCTCCCCCGCAGTCCCAGCTGGGCCGCAGCGGATGCGAGGAGAAGGGTCTTCTCTGACCCGTCATCAAGGACGGCGTAAGTGTCCATGACTTTATCTTGGTGGCTCAATGTTACACGGACTACCTTTAAGAGCACCTGGGCGCCGCTGCTGCTGGCGGGGTCAATGTACATGACACTTGCCTTTGTGCTGCTCGATGGTGTAGGTGCAGGCTTTCTTCTGTTACTGTCGTGTAGGACATCTAGGTGGGCTCCGTCACACCGACTGCACCTCTTCTTTAGGCGGCACTCGGCTGCCATGTGACTGCGCGCACATCGGTAACAGCGCCTGTTGGACTTTATCCATTGACTCACTTCTTCTGCATTCATCTTCTTGAACAGGTCACATTGTGACAGCCAGTGTTCCTTCTCGCAGTACGGGCACACCATCTTCCACTTCTCTTTTCTCAAGGGGGTACTGTGGTTCTTACTGCTCGGTACTGATTCTGATTGGTGCATGACAGTCACTGATCTTCTTCCATCGTTTACTCTCCTAGGTCCCTCTCTGGAGCTTGGTGTGCTCCTCACGAATGTATCCAAGCGTAGGCTGCTGACTTCTCTCGTCAGGAAGTCGGCTAAATCGAGGAGGGATGGTTCGGGACCGTTAGGATCACGGTGGTCTCTTTGCCGCCTAAAGCGCTCTTGTCTGGCGGGCGGCAGCTTCTCTAAAATCCTCTCGACGTTAGAGTTGGCGTATAGCTCGTGCATACCCTTTTCTCGTTGCGCTCCCAGCATCCCTACCAGGGACTGCACTTTTATAGACAGGTCGTCTAGTGAGCGATTGTCTGTTGCTGGGGGTAGGCGGTCAATATGCCTTATCTCTTGGATTACGTAATCCCATATACGTCCATATCTCTGGTCCAGCGCTGCTAGAGCCGCGGTGTATGGGGTCGTAGAGGTGGCATAGGCTAGCGCTATATTGTGCGCTCGGGGTACTTTCAGGTGCTTCAGTAATATTGCATACTTGTGGCGTTCGTCAACGACATCCACCATCATTGTCTCTAAGCACATCCGGAGCTCCGTGTACTGTGCTCGATTCTCATGGGTGAAGTCTGGAAACGTCGGTGTGCCAATGTATGACGCCGTGGATGGCTGGCACATCGGTGAGCGTTGGGAGAGAGGCCTCCTAGGCGAGTCTCCTCTTGCGCCTCTCTGTGGGCTGGTACCGGCAGGGTACCATGGCCCGCTGGTCCAGGTGCTGTTCCTCGGGGCTGGTCGTGCGTCATGCTCACCCGTGAATAGAGTCGGGGGTCTGTAGCGCAGCGCCGCGGGGTTATAGCCTGGGCTGTACTGGACCTCCTGGTCCGGTGGAGTACTGTGCTGTCGTCGGGCTTGGTTCTCCTCCTCTCCCTCTTCTTCTTCTGTCAGGTCCTCTAGATCCTGTAGTCGTTTATTTAGCCTCTCCGCAGTGTATGCTGCTCCTTCCTTGTAGCTGGGTCTCGCTTGGACCGGTCGGGGAAGGGGGTCTGCGGGGGGTATAGGCTCTCTCTGGTGGTCAAGTTCAGGGTCGCTTGGTCGGTTAGGGGATGCTGCCCTTGACTGTTGTCTCGACGAGGCCCTTGAACCCCTGGCGGAGGGAGAGGGTGTTGCCTTGGTGATCAGCTGCTCCATTAGCTGCGCTTGTAGTCTGTCGCGCTCGCCCTGTAGTCTGTCGCGCTCGGCTTCGCGCTGGATGAGAGCGATGTCGCGCTCTGCTTCTCTTTGGGCACCGTCAGCGGCGCGCTGGGTGTCGGACCGGTCTCTTGCCATATTCTCTTCCGTCTGAAGGCGTCTCATCTCCAGGCGTATGTGCTCTTCTTCGCTCCGTTGCTGTGTTTGGAGTCGATCGCGTTCACCCTGAAGTTGATCGCGTTCACCCTGGAGTCGATCGCGTTTGGTAGAGGCTGTCAGGCTGACGAGGAACGCCTGTGACAGCATCCTCTCCGCTTCGCTGGGGGAAGACGCTTGTAGAGGTGAGCCGCTCCTGGCTGTACTCGTTGGGGAGTCCTGGAGCTCTATCTCCTCGGCGCTCTCCTCATCTTGTTCCGTGCAGGGTTCCACCTCTGGAGGGTTGTCTTCCTCCCGGAGCTGGTCGGGGACTACTTCTTCGGTATTGGCGGGGGGAAAAGGCATGTCTGTTCCCTCCTGGTCCCCACCGTGAGCTTGGTCAGTTACATTAGAACCCACTAGGGCCTCTGTGGTCGGGGTAACCTGGTCGTTAAGGTCAGACATAATTTTACTTTCTACTTTTACCGCGTTTACCGTCTGTAGAAGGCTAGGTAGTTGACTGACAGCGTAATCCTCTAAGTACTGAGGTGTCTGTCGTCTGCGCCGCGGGCGTTCTACGTTAGGAGGACCGTTTCGTGGAGTGTTCATCATAGGCCATTTCAATATTAATAACACTATATTAATATTACACTAGTTACCCTCCGGCTCGAAGGACCAATTGTAACTGAGGGGTACAATTCCCTGACTGTATTGATGGTATGTATCATTAAACCACTACCGCTTGATGTACTTTAACTTCTGGCCATACAGTACACGATATCTAAGTATGATGAACACTTTCCCACATATGAAATCAGGTCCACACAAATATAACAGTCGAAGGTTTAATATAGCAAAAGGTATATACAACATTCACTTAATTACATTTATGATTTGAATGCACTTGTAAGGCAAATGAGTATTCGTAGGCAAATCAACACTGAATGTCCAATCTCTGGTTACGCAGGAAGCAAGTATACAACCTGGTTCTTTAGGGAACTATAGCGATGGTACTTAAGGATTATAGCGGGATACTAAAGGGGTCCTGCTGGTTGTAAGTCAGTAGGGGGGGGGGGGGGGGTTGGAGAGCCGTCAGCTGCATCCCATCTGGCCAACGATTCCTGGGGAGAATTCAGGTACAGAACACAGTGCCCGCAGGATCTTGATCCACAGATGAATACACTTGGGCCCTCCTGTAGACGGTAGCTGTAGGCTGTAGGTCCACAACGAAGGAGAAGCGAGGCGGCCTCGGTCTGGGTTGAGCGCCGTCTCACCTGGGCTCCTCTCGGGGGTAATTCCAACACTCACCGGCGTTGGCTGTTATCCGCTCCACAAATCAAAGCACCCAAAGCAAATAGATATTCCATGCCGTATAGGCTCAGCAGTCGTCCGGGTAGGTAATCCAATGTGCAGGTCCACTCGTCCTCGCCCAGAACTCCTCGGATGAAAGCACCATGCGTGATCTGCCCAGCCTGGTTAAGACTCTAGATAACGCGAGGAAACGATGGGGGTGCTGCTCACTTTAGAACTCTAACCGAACGATGCACCATACATAATAGACTATTATTAACTTAATAGAAATACGTCCCACTCGACGGTACAGTGCCAAACTATGACAATTCAGCTATGAATTTACACGAGGTCTCAATGCCTATTCTGGGGCCAAATAGGCCATACTGCACCACACGTGGGTCGTGGGTGAGGCTTCACGTCTGTTACTAGGTTGGAGGGTAAAGGACTAATGGACTAAAAGAAAGTTCTACTTTACTTGCGCCATATTTATATGCACGGTGAACAAATAGTACCGTTCGTATTTCGGTAGCCGTATTCCTACGCGGAACCGGGGCTAGTTGGGACATGTTCGTCGGCACTATTGAACTTGACTCAAGGGGCCTGTCTGCTGGCGCCAGGTTCTTGTCCAATGAGAGAATGAACTATTATGGGCTGTAGTAGACTAA
This sequence comes from Notolepis coatsorum, assembly GCF_963971535.1. Lineage (NCBI taxonomy): Eukaryota > Metazoa > Chordata > Actinopteri > Aulopiformes > Paralepididae > Notolepis > Notolepis coatsorum. Next base: position 97,812,951 of record NC_140173.1, on the reverse strand, counting down.
AGGGATATTCAGTGTATATGTACAAAGAATATACAAGGGATATCAAACGATATACAAATACTATTAAATATATATCCATAAATAAATATATATATTCGGTTTAATCTGATCCTTCACAACACAATGCATAATGAAACTAACAATCAAGGTGGCTAAAATGACATGCAAGTACAGAAACAGAAAACAAAAAAAAAGTCTATAATAATATTTTACCGTATACAGTGTATATCCAACGAAATTACCAATTATACAAATGCCTTATACAGGATATACCCCTAATACCTATTTTCTAAAACCCTACACACATATGCTCCAGCTCAAACCCCCCCCTCCCGGACCCCTCCTTGGATAGTACCTCCACTATCCCTCGCTCCTAACCAGACACTACCATTATAAGCTAGCTTGTATTCTCTCCACCACTTCTAACCACATTGACATTTTGGATTCGTTGAGACCCAGAATTCTTGCTGTAGATATTTCTTGATAAATCACATCGAGATATGTAAGAAACCAAACCTTCCGGCACATTTTTTCCGGTTGAAACCAGCGTGATGCGATCAGTTTTTTAGCTACTGTGATACCCGATAAAACCAATCTCTTTAGCTGTGGATTTACTGCAAACTCAAAAACATCATTCAATAGTAATACAGAGGGGTGTACTGGTATATTCCAAGATACGAGTTTTGATAATTGATGGGTCACATCTTTCCAGAATGCCTTAACTGGTGGGCAGTCCCAATACATGTGCATAAATGTCCCTTCGTCTCCATTTGTACATTGGGAGCATTTTGAGTCTTGTTTAAGGCCCATTCTGTTCAGTCTTATAGGAGTCAAGTATGTCCTGTGAATATAGTTAAGATTGATTTGTTGATGGTCCGGGTTCCTTGATGTAAGACGGACATTTGCCCATGCTTCTTGCCAATCAAAGTCACTTTCCAGGTCTGGTATATCCCTCCTCCAGACAGAGTCTAGTTGGAGGGTTTCATACGAGGACGTTAGTAATTGATAATAAAAACCTGATACAAAACCTCTCGATGTTTCTCTTTCATAGAAGAATTTGTGGTATCTGTGGTGTTCAACTGGTATGTCTAATGGAACACTGTGAGACCTCAAACATAGTCGTAACTGTATGTAAAAAAGCCATGTGGACTCGGTGAGGTTAAACTTTGTGCATATTTCTCCATAACTACAAAAACCCTGGTTATTAAAAATATCCCCTAATGAGTGTATGCCTTGCTCTTCCCATATAGGGAATCTTATAGGACGTTTTTCAATTAAGAGTGCATTGTTATTGAATAAGGGAGTGTGATTATGCCATTTTTGTGGGTTAGGATATTTTTTTTGTGTTTCACGCCATATCCGGATTGCATGGGTAATTATGGGGCAAAATTTTCGCTCACAGTGCTTGATTGGTAGTTTAGTGTGTGCTATGTCCTTCAGTCTATGTTGGGCTACTATGTTTTCTTCCAATTTTCTCCAGGATACCAATGCCTGGGGATCAAACCATATTGTCAATGGTCTTAATGTGTATGCCTTAAAATATTGGAAAAAATCTGGAACTGCCATGCCACCGTCTGCTTTATTTCTCTGTGCGGTGGATCTTTTTATGCGAGGTGGTTTGTTATTCCAAATAAATTTGTATGTGGAGGAGTGTAATCTTTTCCAGTAACCCTCTCTGGAGGGGGTAACGGTAGCATTGAACTGATGAAGTTGATTCTAGGTAGTACATCCATCTTAACTATTGATACCCTTGCCTGTACTGAGTTTTTAAGTTTTGCCCACCTGTCCAGGTCGTCTTTGATTTTGTTCTGTATTTTTGTGTAATTGTGCTTCACCGTTTGTCTTATGGTGGGAAATATTTCCACACCCAAGCATCTAAAATGTTTTACCATGGGTATCTCACCTGGGAGGGTTGTATCTTTTTTTGCATGGGTGTTAAGTGGAAGGAAAGCCGACTTCGGCAAATTTATTTTAAATCCCGATAAATCACCAAAGTTCTCTATCAACTTGAGTAGATGAGGCAATGTGGTGTTGGGGCTTTGCATGAACAATATTACGTCGTCCGCATATAAACTAATTTTATGTTGTGTGCCCTTGATTACGATTGGTTCTATGGATTGGGATTGTCTTATATATTGTGCTAAAGGCTCTAATGATAGATCGAATAGTCCGGGACTAAGAGGGCAACCCTGTCTGGCTGAGCGTGATACCGGAAAGATTTTGGAGATGAATGTACCTGTTGTAATCATGGCCGATGGGTCTTTGTATAATACTTTAATCATATCAATGAATCCTTTTCCTAACCCCATCCTTTCTAATACTGCCCATAGATACGACCATTCCAGCCTGTCAAAGGCTTTCATAGCATCCAGGGACAGCATCGCCTTAGGTATGGTGTCTTCTTTGTCTGCATCTAGTACGTGCAGTATTCGTCTTATGTTATCAGTGATCAGGCGACCTCTTATGAAGCCAGTTTGGTCCGGATGAACTAAAGACGTCATATGCTTTTGTAATCTGATGGCTAATACCTTAGAGTACAGTTTGACATCGGTTCCGAGGAGGCTTAAGGGTCTGTAACTACCGCACTCGGTGGGGTCTTTGTCTTTTTTGAGAAGGACTGAAATGAGTGCAATATTGTTGTGTTTATGGAAGCTCCCCTCCTTGACTGAGTATAAGATCATATTTAGTAATAAGGGTCCAATTATGTCCCAACAAGAAAGGTACATTTCTGATGGGATACCGTCTCTTCCAGGAGCCTTACCATTTTTCATTTCGGATATGGCCTTCTTGAGTTCCTCTAGTGTGATCGGTGCTGATAACTGCGTCATCCTCCGAAAGTTTAGGGAGAATAATTTGATTAAGATATGTGTCCATTTTGTTTTGATCAAAGGTCGTTTCTGATTTATATAAGTCGGAGTAGAATTCTTTGAATGTATCTGTGGTAACCTCTAATAATAAGTAAGCCACACAACACGCTTGTGATCCCTTTGGTTGAGTAGTTTAGTGGGTAACGGGAGCAATACAATACAGGTGCGTCTTACACTCTGCGCACGTTAGACATACAGGTAAGAACGCCGGCCCCGGATACGGAGAATACCTCACGTATATATCTGTAGTCACAAAATAATATCCCTTGAGCAATAGCTCCCTCTAGTGGGGGAATATAGATACTGCCTCCATATTAATCCTAGATATATATATAAGGCTGACATTACAACACCCCTCCCCCTTTAAATTTCAACATTACCCAATGTCCATGTAATACAAAAATAATACTAAATAAAGGACTTAGCAACAGCTTACCAAATAAGGCACTTGGAAAACATATTACCAACAGTCATTACACTCATAACTGTCTCGTTAAATGTTCAGTCTGTCGGGAGGTCTGCGATCACGCTGTGACCTGCGCAATACCGCTGGTGACCTCGGACACACCACAGGTGACTGAGGTTTGGGTGGCTCTGGTGTTGAGAGCATGAGAGGGGTCTGAGTGTCAACTCTACTTGGGGACACAGACACCTCTCCTGGGGAGTCTGTCACTGGTACCGTAGTCACTGGCAAACAACATTCTCCCATAGTCTGTTCCCCACGGGTATCCACCGTGGTGCGATCCGTCTCTGAACTGGTGTCGTGGCGTAGGCGTACATGGTCCTGGTGTCTACAGAAAACACGTCCATCAGTCAGTTGAATGACATAGGCAACTGGGCCACTCTGTTTCAGAATAACGCCAGGCAGCCACTGTTGCTTGTTGATAGTACTGAAATTCCTCACATAGACCTTGTCCTCAGGTCCTAATTGTCTCTCTTTTGCGTGCTGATCATGACGCTCCTTCTGCTTCTCCTGCTTCCTCTGTACTTTCGCCTTCATGTCTGGACGCAGCAAGTCCAATCTCGCCTGGGGCCTACGCCCCATCAGCATCTCTGCTGGCGTGCGCCCCGTTGTCATTTGAGGCGTGAGGCGATAGGTAAACAGGAAACGTGAAAGTCTAGTGTTTAGAGAGTCTCCTGTCATCCTCTTTAACCCTTCTTTCACTGTCTGAACAGCCCGCTCAGCCAAACCATTTGAGGCTGGGTGGAACGGCGCCGTCCTAATGTGATTAATGCCGTTCTGGTGCATAAATTCACTGAACAGCTCACTGGTGAATGTTGGGCCATTATCCGAGACCAGGGTGTCTGGCAACCCATGGACTGCGAAGACTTGTCTGAGTTGGTCTATGGTTGTGGGGGCTGTGATATTGTTCATGATATGGGCTTCTATCCATTTTGAGTGTGCGTCTACCATGATCAGAAACATCTGTCCCATAAAGGGTCCTGCAAAGTCTACATGCAGCCTAGACCAGGGGCGGTCTGGCCACTCCCATGGGTGCAACGGAGCAGGCGGTGGATTGTTCTGATTAGTCTGACACTGTGTGCATGATTTTACCTTGCTCTCCAGATCATCGTCCATTCTTGGCCACCAGACGTATGATCTCGCTAGGCTTTTCATCCGGGAGACTCCTGGATGAGTCTCATGTATCTCCTCCACAACTCGTGACCGTCCTGGGGGCGGTACGATGACCCTCGACCCCCAGAAGATGCAGCCGTCTTGGGGCCCGGGAAGATAGTATACCAAATGTTGCTTTTAGGAGTAAATAACAGTGATCTGATAGTGCATTGGGTATCATTTCCACTTCATATTTATCAAATAGTCTCGGGGATGCAAAGACATAATCAATTCTGGATAATGTGTTATGTCTCGCCGATCGACAAGAGTACTTTCGGGTCGTGGGATTAAGTGAACGCCATAAATCATTTACACCTGTAGTCTTTGACCAATCCTTTAATGCTTTAGATGAATTTTTTTGTTCGCTGGAAAAGGCGAGGTAAGATTTGTCCATCCTTGGATTCCAAATGGCATTAAAATCCGCACCTATTATAAATGAGTAATCGGGATGGTTTAACATTTCATCGGTTAGTGTAGTGAAGAAACCCTCTTCGTACAAATTTGGGGCATATACCGCTGCCAACGCTATTTTCCTGTTATTGTGTACAATCCTAGCTATAGTTATACGCCCCTCCGCATCCGACCATACCCCCTTTAATTCGATATTTAACTTACGTCTGACGACTATGGCTACACCTCGAGTTCTCGTACCAAAAGAAGAGTGACTAATATTATGGTATGTGTTATCCGCTAACGTATCTATGTCTTCCTCTAAAATGTGCGTTTCGCTTAGTAGAGCCACGTCCACATGTTCTTTTTTCATCAGTGTGAGCACGCTTTTGCGTTTGTGTTGTTTGTTTATCCCACCAGTGTTCCATATCATTATATTCAAACTAGCCATAATCTATGCATGTTTTTGTGTTGTTTTTGGTAATGCTTCTGGAGTGCGAAGCTACAATAGATGTACATCCAATTATTGAGGTCCCGTTGAGAGCCGAGCTTAAAAACATATATATATACAAATAAAAATCCCCTATTTTCCCCTCACCCAGAGAGTCGTACAGGCCTGTGTTCCAAAAAGACATCCTCCGCGTATGACTCCCTCCCTTAGGCCACCGGATTGCCCAAACTGAGTTTTGTAATCCTAATCTTCCTATGCTAATTGCCATAGGATCTAACATTTTCATTCTAATACAATAGAATGTCGCTTTTGGTCTTGCGCCTTCCCTTACTGTAATGAAATATTATAAAAAAAAAAAAAAAAAAAAAACTTTCATCGATATATTCATTTGGATAGGTAGGAACTTGTGGCACGATTGACCATGCAAACTATCTATGTGTCATTTTATAGTTAAATAACTGCTATGCATTCATTTGGCAACATTGTATACTTTAAGATTATTATTTTAGATAATTGGAAATGTTTATTTCACATTACAACAGAAGAAATTCTGGCTTTCTTTTAAGTAATATTGTTACAAAGGGTCAGATTAAACCGAATATATATATTTATTACTTGAGATATATTGTATAATATTTGTATATCGTCTGATATCCCTTGTATATTCTTTGTACATATACACGGAATATCTCTTTACCTAGGTACAGGCCAGACCATAATATTCGTTCTCCTATTGGACAGCGACCCCCTAGGCGCCAACGGCCATACCCCCAATGTCTAGTTCAAAGCCACCGCTAAGACATGTCTCAACATGCCCAGGTTTGCGCAGTAATACGAGACAGAAATAAGGTTGGCACTAGATTATTCACCTTACGTATAAATACGGCGCAGGTGGATACAGATGCACTTAGTACCTAAAAGCTGAAGCCTTCACCACGATACAACGTGCTGTGAAGTGGGCCCGTTTTGCCCCTAAATAGAGCCTTGAGACCGCGTGCGAATTGATAGCTAAAGTGTCAGAGTTTAACGCTGTATCGTCGAGTTCGACTTATTCTATTATAAAGTAATAGTCTATTATGTATAGTGTATCGTGCGGCTACCGTTCTACAGTGACCAGCATTACCACCGGTTCATCGTACCGAGCTAGTGTGCTTATCCAGGCTGGGCGGCCTAACCTTGTGCCGCCATCCGAGGAGTCCTAGACGAGAACCGTGTGGATATGTACACTGGATAACCTACACCGACGAATGCAGAGCCTTTTCCGGCTGGATTATATTGCTTTGGTACTGTGGCCGCTGGAGCAGAGAACCGTCTACCCCACTGCCGTGTGGGATCTACCCTGTGAGGAGCACCGTCGAGCCCGCCTCTAGGACCCAGAGGCTGGCTAGCTTTCATCCATGCTGCAATGCATACCGGAGTATAGCTGTTGCTTTGTCTAAGGACCAAGGGATTATTGCACCGTCTCCTGTACCTGGAGTCTCTTTATTCCTCGTTGATCCAGACTTTTGCTCCCGACAATTCCTCTCCCCTGCTGGCTTACAACCGGAGGGAACCCCCTTAGTATCTCCAGCTGACCTACAAGTGTGCCTTATATAATTCTTATGCTACAGGTGGTATTAATTATACCCATCGTAATATGCTCATGGACTTACGCTCTTGACCTATTTAAGTGTTCTTCGCCATATAAGCGCGACTCATAATTCTCAATACTGTAATCTACTATTGCTGCTCTTCTAATAAATATTCTAAACAGGACTTTCTTTGTTAAGCCGTGTTATTGTGTGGGTGTTCATCATATATACCGTGTACTGTATGGCCAGTAATTAAAGTACATAACTAAGTAGTGGTTTAATGATACCATACTCTCAATACAGTCAGGGAATTGTACCCCTCAGTTACAATTGGTCCTTCGAGCCGGAGGAATATCAGTGTAATATCAAATATAATATTGATATTAACCATGGCCAGCGGTGAACACTCCACAAACGGCTCTCCTAAGCTAGAACGGCAGCAGCGCAGACGGCAGCCATCTCCTTACCTAGAGGACTACGCTGCCAGTCTACTACCTAGCTTTATACAGACGTTAAATGCGGAAAAAGCGGATAGTAAAAGCATGTCAAACCCTACCGACCAGGCGACCTTGCCAGTAGAGACCCTAGTGGGTTCTAACGTAACTGACCAAGCTCACGGGGGGGACCAGGAGGGACATGACATGACTATACCCCCCGACAACGTCAACGGGACGGTCCCCGGAGAGCTCCAGGATACAGAAAGCGCTCCAGGGACGGAACCCGACCCACTACCAGAAGAGAAGCGCACCCAGGAGATAGACCTCCTCGGAGCGCGCCAGGAGAACGGATCTCCAACGAGCACTGTCAGAAGCCGATCACCTCCATCAGTGTCTTCCCCCAGCGAGGCGGACAAGATGCTGGCGCAGGCATTCATCGCCACCCTGGCAGCCTCCACTGAACGCGATCGACTCCAAGCACAGACGCTTAGCGAGCGCGAACATTCTTCCATGGAACAAGAGCGCCTCCGGGCGCAACAGCTAAGTGAGCGCGAACACTCTACCATGGAAAGAGAACGCCTGCAGGCTCAACAACTGAGTGAGCGCGAACAATCTGCAGACCAAAGAGAGCGCCTTCACGCGCAACTCCAAGCGCAAGCCCTTAGTGAACGCGAACACTCTGCGACCGAGCGAGAGCGCTTCCAGGCGCAGCAAAGGAGCGAAGACAACCGCATACGCCTGGAGACCAGACGCCTCCAGACGGAAGAGAATATTGAAAGAGACCGCGCCGATGCCCAGCGCGCCGCCGCCGATGCACAGCGCGACGCCGCCAATGCACAGCGCGACGCAGCCCAAGCCCAGCGCGAAGCAGAGCGCGACCTCACTCACATCAAGCGCGAAGCCGAGCGCGACCGACTACAAGCGCAGATAATGGAGCAACTGATTGCCAGGGCGACTCCCCCTCTCTCCGCATGGAGCTCCAGGGCATCGTCAAGACAAGGGTCTAGGGCACCTTCCCCTACCCGACCAAGCGACCCGGAGCCCGGCCAACAGAAAGAGCCTATACACGTCTCCGAACCCCCTCCCCGACCGGTCCATGCGAGACCCAGCAACCGGGAAGAACCGGCCTATGCCGCCGAGAGACTGAATAGACGACTGCAAGATCTAGAAGACCTAGCAGAGGAAGAGGAAGAGGAAGAGGAGGAAAGTCAAGCACACCAGCAGCATCATACTCCACAGGACCAGGAGATCCAGTACAGCCCAGACTTTACCCCCGAGGCCCTGCGTTACAGACCCCCGACTCAACTCAAGGGTGAGTTTGACGCACCGCCAGCCCCGAGGAACAGCACCTGGGTACCCGGGCTTTGGTACCCACCAAGTACCAGCCCACGACGACACGTACGGGGAGACTCGCCCAGGAGGCCTCTCCCCCAACGCTCACCGATGTGCCAGCCATCCATGGCATCGTACCTTGGCACACCGACGTTCCCGGATTTCACACATGAGGACAGAGCACAGTACACGGAACTACGGATGTGCTTAGAGACTATGATGTCCGACGTCCCCGATGAGATGTACAAATATGCTATCCTCCTCAAACACCTGAAGGTGCCCAGAGCGCATAATATAGCGCTGGCATATTCCAACTCAAGTACCCCATACACCGCGGCTCTAGTAGCCCTCGACCAACGTTATGGACGCATATGGGACTACGTGATGCAAGAGATAAGGAATATTGACCGTCTCCCCCCAGCCACAGACAATCGCTCATTGGATGACCTCTCTATCAAGGTACAATCCCTGGTAGGGATGCTCGGGGCACAAAAGGAAAAGCGTAGACACGAACTGTACGCTAACTCTAATGTGGAAAGGATATTAGAGAAGCTTCCTCCCGCCCGACAAGAGCGCTTCAGGCGGCAAAGAGACCACCGTGATCCCAACGGTCCCGAGCCATCCCTCCTAGACCTGGCCGACTTCCTCGCGAGAGAAGTCAGCAGCCTACGACTGGATACGTTCGTGCGGAGTGGACCAAGCCCCAGAGAGGGACCTCGGAGATCCAACGATAACCGCAGGCTGGTGACCGTCATGCACCAAGCCGAATCAGTACCGCGTAACAAGAACCACAGCACCCCCTCGACGAAAGAGAAGTGGAAGATTGTATGCCAGTACTGCGAGAAAGAACATTGGCTGTCACAATGTGATGCTTTCAAGAAGATGACCGCCGACGAGGTGAGTCAATGGATAAAGTCCAACCGTCGCTGTTACCGCTGTGCGCACAGCCATATGACAGCCGAGTGCTGCTTGAAGAAGAGGTGCAGCCGGTGTGACGGAGCCCACTTAGACGTCTTGCATGACAGCAACAGGAAGAAACCCGCACCCTCAAGCAGCACCAGAGTAAGCGTCATGTATATTGACCCCGCCAGCAGCGGGGGCTCCCGGGTGCTCTTGAAGGTGGTCCGAGTGACATTAAGCTACGAGGACAAGGTCATGGACACTTACGCCGTCCTCGACGACGGGTCAGAAAAGACTCTCCTCCTCGCATCCGCTGCAGCCCAGCTGGGTCTGCGGGGGAGCGAAGAAACGATGACGATTCGTACTATAAGAAGAGACCTGAAGACAATAAAGGGTGAGCATGTCTCCTTCACTATCGCAGCAAGCGGGCAGCCAGAGAGGCGGTATAGGATCACTAACGCTTTCACCAGCCAAGACATAGGCCTGTCGCGGTACACCTACCCCATCGCCAAGCTGATGGATAAATACGCGCACCTGCGTCAACTACCTATACCGCTCATCGACGGCGCCACCCCGACCCTGCTCATAGGATCCGACCACGCAAACCTCATCGTCCCGACGGACCGGGTCCACATTGGGCCCAGAGGCTGTCCAGCAGCAGTCGAGACCCGCCTAGGATGGACACTACAAGGCCCCCTCTCCAGGTCTCCCAACCGACCAGCAGCCACTCGCTGCCTCCACTCCAGAGTGACAGAAGAAGACACCACCCTCTTACAGCACGTCGAGAGGCTATGGACACTAGAGACAATGCCCTTTAAGAACGAAAAGAAACACATTCGTTCCAAGGAAGACATTTATGCCATAGCCCTCCTCGAGCAGGGGACAAAGAGAGTCAAAGTCAATGGAGTGATGAGATACGCAACTCCACTCCTGAGGCGAGAGGGTATGCCTACCTTCCACGCCTCAAAAGAAGCGACGGAGCGATATCTACTGAACACCGAGCGGCACCTAGCCAGAGACCCCGCTCAAGCCACTGTGTACCGCGCTGAGATTGACAAGCTAATCACAGCGGGACACATAAAGAAAATTGACATTCAAGAGGCCGATCAGACGACCGAATCATGGTACGTGCCCCACCACAAGGTCCACCACAACGGCAAGGATCGTATTGTGTTTAACTGCAGCTACCAGATCGGATAACAAAATCTGAATAAAGAGCTCTTGCCCGGCCCAACACTCGGCCCCTCTCTACTAGGCGTGTTGCTACGTTTCCGCCAGAACAAGGTGGCCATCAGCGGCGACATCAAAGGGATGTTCCTGCAGGTGCGACTAGTGGAAGAGGACAAGCCCCTGCTGCGGTTCTTATGGAGAGAGAGGATCGGGGATGAGCAACCATCCATCTATCAATGGGAAGTCCTCCCTTTCGGAACCACATGCAGCCCATGCTGTGCTACGTTCGCACTGCAAAAACATGTCGCAGAGGACCCAGCAGCTGACGAGGAGGTCCGACAAAGTGTAGAAAAGAGTTTCTACGTGGACAACTGTCTGCAAAGCGTCTCGACGCCAGAAGAGGCCGAGGCCCTCCTACTCAAGCTCCGCGCCTCCCTGATCAAAGGCGGCTTTGATCTCCGGCAGTGGGCCAGCAGCGACCCTCAAGTACTGCGCAGCCTCTCCCCAGAGGACAAGGCAGCAAGCAGCGAGACCTGGATGGCGACCATCCCAGGTGAAGCCCAAGAAATTACATTAGGACTAGTCTGGCGCTTCAAAACAGACTCGCTCCATTATAGACACACACCCCTGACCAAGGAGCAGGGAAGGTCGATTTCACTACCGACCACCAGACGGAGTGTATACAGAACATTCGCCAGACAATATGACCTGTTGGGATGTATTCTACCTTACACCACCAGGGCAAAGATGATTGTACGAGAGCTGTGGGACAAGGACCAGGGCTGGGACGACCCCATACCCGACCACCTTGCTTCCACATGGAGAGAGTGGGAAACAGAACTCAGCTCGCTCCCAGGTGTCAACATACGCCGCAGCTACTTCCCACCCACAGTTTTTCAGATTCAGATTCAGATTCAGACAACTTTATTGGTCCCGCGTGGGGCAATTCATATTTGCAGCTTACAAGCAACAAAGACAAACAAACAACAAAACATCTCAACGACAGCACGGCAAATAAAAAGAGAAACACTCCATGTGATACAATCCAGCAATAAAAGTAAAAGTAAAAACAGACAACCAAGTGCAAAAGGCTACTTAAAATGACTACTGTCTGTGTTTAAAAGTCTGATAGCCGAGGGGACAAAAGATTTGGCGTAGCGGTTGGTCCTACTTGGTGGGACGTCATAACGGCGGCCAGAAGGCAACAGTGAAAACCGCTGAGACAGAGCGTGGAGGGGTTGATTAGTGATGCTCGTCCCCTTCTTGACCACCTGGTCCGTCCAGAGAGAACATAGGTCTCTCTGTTTTACTCCAATTATTTTGGAGCACACTTTCACAATATACTGTAGGCTGTTCCTATCTTTGATGGACAGGCCACTGAACCAGCAGATAAAAGAAAAAGTTAGGAGGCTTTCAATAAAAGAACTATAAAAAGTGCTCAGGATCTTTGCACTAACATTAAAAGAGTTCAGCTTTCTCAGTAGGTAGATCCTCTGCTGACCTTTTTTAACAATAGACTCTGTATTTAGGTTGAATTTCAGTTTACAATCAAACACAGTTCCCAGGTATTTGTACGATTCAACAGTCTGGACGTCCTCATCGTGAATTACACTAGCTACACTGGCTTGATGATCGGGGTTGTGTCTGAAGTCAATTATCATGTCCTTAGTCTTAGAGACATTGAGGTCCAAGTAGTTCTCATCACACCAATTCACAAAGTCGTGAAGTACAGGTCCATGATCAGTTTCGGAGCGCTGCAGTAGAGATACCAGGACAGTGTCATCTGAGAACTTAACCAGATGCCTTTGGTCATGAAGTGATCTGCAGCTGTCCGTGTACATAATAAATAAAAGGGGAGACAAAACGCAACCTTGGGGGGAGCCAGTGTTGGAAATCGACATGTTGGACATCTGCCCATTGACAAATACCTGCTGGACCCTCTCAGTGAGGAAATTTAAAATCAGCATGAGAAGCTGGTGTGGGAGACTAAAATGAGAGTCAAGCCTCTCAATTAAAATGTGAGGCTGCATTTTATTAAAAGCAGAGGAGAAATCTGCAAATAAAAGTCTAGCATGAGCTCCAGGTGTTTCCAGGTGTTTATACACAATGTCCAAGATGAAGAGCATAGCATCCTCCACCCCTTTACCTGGCTGATATGCAAATTGAAGGGGATCTAATTTACCCTCAATAAAAGACATGGTAGTGTTTTTTAAAAACGTCTCAAAAACCTTCATTGCTAATGAGGTAAGCGCCACTGGTCTAAAGTCCTTCAATTCTTTTGAATCTTTTGACTTAGGGATGGGTATGATGGTTGACGTCTTCCATAATGTGGGGATCTGACCTAGATCTACACACATCTGGAAGAGTCTAGAAAACACCCAACTAAGCTGATCAGCACAGTGGTGCAGGGTGCGCCCGCATATTGAGTCTGGTACCAGCAGCTTTTCTTGGTTTAACCTTTTTAAATGATACTGTGACCCAATCTTGGGAAATAACCATTTCGTTTTGGGGTTCCAGAGACTCCATACATGCAGAGATTTTCTCTAAAAAGTCAGAACTTTCAAAGCGGGAGAAGAAGGAATTAAAAGTGTTTGGCAAGTCAGTGCGGCTGGAGACGTGTCAGATGGACCTGCACGTCTTCAGCGACGCCTCCGAAGTAGCCTACGGTTCGGTGGCCTACTTGCGGGCCCGAGAGGAGGGAGGAGAAATACATACCGCCTTCATCCTGGCTCGTTCAAGAATAGCCCCCCGCAAGCAACAATCGATCCCGCGTCTAGAGCTCTGCGCAGCCCTAGTAGGAGCGCAACTCGCCACGTTAATCCAACGTGAACTCACCATCCCGGTGCAAAGAACAATCCTGTGGTCAGACTCCATGACCGTACTCACATGGATCCAGTCCGATTCGTGTAGATACAAGGTCTTCGTGGGAGTCAGAATCACAGAGATCCAAGATTTAACAGAATCAGCATGCTGGAGGTACGTGGACACAAAACAGAACCCAGCAGACGTCATCACACGGGGAATGTCCCTGGATGACCTCACACGTCACAATCTCTATAGTGACGGTCCCGAGTTCCTCAAGCTCCCGGAAGAAGAGTGGCCTACACCCACCCCACGGGAGGCTAGTCAAGAGGAGGCAGAGATGAAGAAATCTATGTTCTGTGGGTTGACGCACACACCAGTCCCCACAGATCCCAACATAGACGACTGCCCTACCCTTGAGAGTGCGCAGTTAAAGACATTCCTGTGGCACCACCCTGAGGTTCCCTCCACTACTGACATTAATGCAGCTAATTACGAAGAAGCAGAACTCCTTCTGCTACAGCGAGCCCAAAGAGACTCGTTCCCCGACGAGCTAGACTGTCTGCAGGGATCAAAGCCAGTCCCGTCAGACAGCAGACTGCTCCACTTGGCCCCTGAGCGCGACGCCCATGATCTCATCAGAGTGGGTGGTCGTCTGAGAAGGGCCCCAGAATTAACGGATGACGTCAAGTTCCCGATAGTTCTCAACAGCCGACACAAGGTCACAGAGCTCATCATAAAGAAATACGACGAGGACGTGCACCACGCCGGGGCAGAGAGAGTCTTCGCTGAGATCAGACGTCGCTATTGGATACTGCAAGGAAGAGAAGCAGTACGACGCTTCCAGCGGACCTGTCTAGACTGTCGCAAGTGGCGAGCACAGCCCAGTATACCCAGGATGGCTGACCTACCCCCCTGTCGCCTCCGACTCGGCGACAAGCCCTTTCACTCCACCGGTATGGACTGCTTCGGCCCGCTGTATGTGAAGAAAGGAAGAGGGACGGAGAAGCGGTGGGGTATTGTATTCAAATGCATGACCTCCCGAGCGATACACATAGAACTCCTTCCAACCATGAGTACGGACTCATTCCTTATGGCCTTCCGGAGATTCACAGCGCGGAAAGGAAAACCGTCTATATTATTGTCTGATCACGAGACAAACTTCAAAGGCGGAGAAAGAGAGCTGAGAGAGAGCTTCCAAGCTATGGGCCCAGAACTTAAGACCCACCTCGCTCCCTCTCAGATTGATTTCCAGTTTAACCCCCCGAATGCCCCTCACTTCGGGGGAACTTGGGAACGAGAAGTACGTTCAATAAAGACAGCCCTGTACGCCGTGCTTGGGGCCCAGACCGTGGCGGAAGAAGTCCTCACGACAGTCCTCACGGAGATCGAGGGAGTTTTGAACTCAAAGCCCCTCGGTTACGTCTCAAGTGATGTAGCAGATGTCGACCCAGTCACCCCCAACACTCTCTTGATGGGGCGGCTGGACCTCGCGCTCCCACAGACAGTGTACAGACCTGAGGAAGCGAACGGCCGAAGAATGTGGAGGTACAGTCAAGTATTGGCTGACAAGTTTTGGAACAGTTTCCTCCTCCACTATCTACCGTCTCTACAGACCCGCCAGAAATGGGTAAAAGAAAGAGACAATTTGACGGAGGGCACAGTCGTCATGATTATAGACCAGTCACTACCCCGAGCTATGTGGCCGGCCGGCCGCGTAAGCAAAGTGATCACTGGTGCCGACGGAAAGGTCAGAGCGGCAGAAGTGCTCGTCCAGGGACGGACATACACCCGACCCGTGGCGAGGCTGATAGAGTTGCCAAGGCTCCCTGACTCTCTTAATGACGACCATGACCCACTGACTTTGTGAATTGCCCTACTCCTCACAACGGACATTGAGTAGTGGACAAGGCGGTTAATCTGTCTCTGCTTATCTAATTAGGTGCGGACTAATTAGGAGGCGGCTGTTACAAAGGGTCAGATTAAACCGAATATATATATTTATTACTTGAGATATATTGTATAATATTTGTATATCGTCTGATATCCCTTGTATATTCTTTGTACATATACACGGAATATCCCTTTACCTAGGTACAGGCCAGACCATAATATTCGTTCTCCTATTGGACAGCGACCCCCTAGGCGCCAACGGCCATACCCCCAATGTCTAGTTCAAAGCCACCGCTAAGACATGTCTCAACATGCCCAGGTTTGCGCAGTAATACGAGACAGAAATAAGGTTGGCACTAGATTATTCACCTTACGTATAAATACGGCGCAGGTGGATACAGATGCACTTAGTAACTAAAAGCTGAAGCCTTCACCACGATACAACGTGCTGTGAAGTGGGCCCGTTTTGCCCCTAAATAGAGCCTTGAGACCGCGTGCGAATTGATAGCTAAAGTGTCAGAGTTTAACGCTGTATCGTCGAGTTCGACTTATTCTATTATAAAGTAATAGTCTATTATGTATAGTGTATCATGCGGCTACCGTTCTACAGTGACCAGCATTACTACCGGTTCATCGTACCGAGCTAGTGTGCTTATCCAGGCTGGGCGGCCTAACCTTGTGCCGCCATCCGAGGAGTCCTAGACGAGAACCGTGTGGATATGTACACTGGATAACCTACAACGACGAATGCAGAGCCTTTTCCGGCTGGATTATATTGCTTTGGTACTGTGGCCGCTGGAGCAGAGAACCGTCTACCCCACTGCCGTGTGGGATCTACCCTGTGAGGAGCACCATCGAGCCCGCCTCTAGGACCCAGAGGCTGGCTAGCTTTCATCCATGCTGCAATGCATACCGGAGTATAGCTGTTGCTTTGTCTAAGGACCAAGGGATTATTGCACCGTCTCCTGTACCTGGAGTCTCTTTATTCCTCGTTGATCCAGACTTTTGCTCCCGACAATTCCTTTCCCCTGCTGGCTTACAACCGGAGGGAACCCCCTTAGTATCTCCAGCTGACCTACGAGTGTGCCTTATATAATTCTTATGCTACAGGTGGTATTAATTATACCCATCGTAATATGCTCATGGATTTACGCTCTTGACCTATTTAAGTGTTCTTCGCCATATAAGCGCGACTCATAATTCTCAATACTGTAATCTACTATTGCTGCTCTTCTAATAAATATTCTAAACAGGACTTTCTTTGTTAAGCCGTGTTATTGTGTGGGTGTTCATCATATATACCGTGTATGTATGGCCAGTAATTAAAGTACATAACTAAGTAGTGGTTTAATGATACCATACTCTCAATACAGTCAGGGAATTGTACCCCTCAGTTACAAATATAATACTGTATATTCATATTTTAAGTCTGGCAACAGAAGTGTATACATGACATGAATGGTGTGGAAGTGGTTATTGGAGTTTAAAATGTTTTATTGATGTGTTATTGGAGTTTAAAATGTTTTATTGATGTGTTATTGGAGTTTACATTTTTTTATTGATGTTATAATGTATGATTGTTTATCCCACTGTGCTAATTAAGCTGGTTCTTGATTTGTTTAGTGGATTATAGTATTCAACAAAAAATGGGGTTAATGGTCCTATGGGATGACTGTTCTTGTTTTGTAAAATGATAATATTATGAGAATATTATGATCAATGCTATGTTTCCAGGTACACTTTTCAGGTGTGTTGGGTTGATAAGTTGGTAAGTGGTTGTGACATTGACTTGAAGTCAACCAGGTGTAGACCCCGGACCTTTTCTTTTTAACTGAATATTAAGATCAAATCAAATATTCCCAGTAGGGAAATATAGATACTTGTGTAAGGTAGTAGCCCGTTGTGCAAACTACCAATCACAGATTTTCCTTTTTGCTACAGTGTTTCTGATCAACTCTTGCTGTGGCAGTAAGAAAAACGTAAGAGAGGATGGTATGGTGGACAATTTTGATGTCTCCCACCTGTACAGCCTGGCCAAGCTGCACAGATGGGAGAGGAAAATTGTCACCGCAATGGCTTTTGTGGTCATGTGGACTCTGAACTAGACAGAGTCAAAGAGAGGATATCAAAATGGACGTTGATTAATCCGGATGCTTACAACCTGTCAAAATTATGATGACTAATAGACACAGAAGAAA
Organism: Notolepis coatsorum; assembly: GCF_963971535.1. NCBI lineage: Eukaryota > Metazoa > Chordata > Actinopteri > Aulopiformes > Paralepididae > Notolepis > Notolepis coatsorum. The sequence goes on along the minus strand of NC_140173.1, from coordinate 97,795,325 downwards.
TGCATATGGGTCCAAATAATTTATGCTAAATCATTCTAACCTTGAAGAGGCCAGTGAATGGTTTCTGAAACAGGGTAATGGGAGCCACATTGGGAAATGGACAAGGTCCTATAACCTGCCAAAGTTACGGCGACAATGCAAGATTGCACACAAAATTCCATGCGCAAAAAGTGAGAGACTATATTAGGAATGTTATGAATAACCAAAACATGTGAATAATTTGTTCTTTTTCTGAGAAAATACAGGTGGAAGTGGCCAGTGGACTAGAAGTATCTTAGATTAGTTTAGAAAATAGGGAACGAAATCCGGGTGCAGAACGAACCAGCATGCTATATGAACAAGAAGACGACAACGAAAACAAAACAGTATCTTTATATTTCTATCACAAATTCTCTCAATAAAAATAATGGTAAAAGAACAACATTTATGCAAAATTTTGAATTAAATTGTTTCTGAAATTACAGTTGTATATATAGTAAAACATGTCTCTTTTTGCCTTGTTCTGCTTCACAGCGTCTCATCGGGAGAACGGAGTCTGTGACAAACGTCCATCGAGTAAAGGCAACAACAGGGTCACCTAACTGAAGGTTTGTGTAAGAGAGACAAGAACTATATTAGAAGCAATATAAAAACATGCATACATACACACATACATATACACCACACACAAATTAGGAGTTACATTTTTTCTTCTTCTGCCGAGTACAAAGGAAGTCTCCGAAAAACAATCTGAACAGTAATTTGAAAAGGAAATAGGAGAAGCCTACTTAGAGACTACATCACAGTTCTGGAGCAAAAGAAAAATGGTGAGAAATCTCAACTCGGACAATGACAAAACAGGCCATTAACTCAGCAATGGCAGCGCGCAAATATGCCTCCCCTCAACAAGCGACGTGGTCCCAACGGGTACGCTGAAAACAGGCCGGTATGGAAGAATAATAATGATTAATTCATTATAGCCAAAGACGGGTAAGACTGCACGGAGAGAAACATGCGGCAACCTAAGGCAGGCACATTCACGATTACAGGAGCCGTAAAAATCACTGTGAGCAAAGACTCACTGAAAGAGTGAACACGGAGAAGGGGAGGTGAAGACAGTGAAACACAGAAATTGCAATAGGCATTGAGGACACTATCAACACTGAATAAGTGACATCTCCAGACTCATATCTCTGGACTAATAATGCACCAGACAAAGTGAATAAAAATTCAAAGATCTTGTGGGAGTGAAAAAGCAAAAAGCCGTCCTGCAATTAGGTTAGCCCAAAACTGGCAAACTATAATCATATTGACTGAAAATGTTTAATGGCAGGAGAGAAAAAAGAAATACACAACAAACAGAGAGTAAGGCCACTTGAGATTTGACACACAGAAGAATAGAAACATGACACAGTGAGAGTTGATATAAAAACAAAGTGAACATATAAGACAAGTTAATGGAATAAAACAAATCAAGGATATTTGTCGCCGACCCCGTTTGCCTGGTGGGAGCTGATGGAAAAGAGTGCACAGGACAAGAGAGGTAAGTACAACGAAAGTGAAATAATAGAAAATTAAGCCAAGGTAAAGGAAATTAGGAAATATAAACGAACTTAAATAAAAAGCACAATAGACATAGTATACAATTCAAAATAGCATAGAGTTAGTAATAGGCCAGGTCTGTGCAACTGAGCTGAGGTAATCAAACAGACACTAGAATACACTAATCAGAATAAAATAACACTACAGTGAGAGTCAGCGTCCAGGATAAGTGTGTTAACAGATTAACCATGTATTGTTGAAGACGTGTACAAGTAATTTTAGAAACAATAAGTAGGAAATAAGAACGTTGAATCAGAAACTTCTATGAGCAAATGGACAACAGAAAAATTATTTTACTTGTATGGAGAAATAACAAAAAATATAGATAAATTAGCAAAAGAAATGGTTAAACAGGGCTGAGAGAGAAACAGAAACAATCTGGAATAAAAAGTGAAACTATAAAACTGAATATTTAAGAAAGGAAAACCAATTAAGAAAAAGCACACACACAAGGTTGAATCAGAATATGAAATTAGCTGTACTATAGTTAGTTAAGTATTGTTTTTATGAACATAGAGTGAGAGTAGATAGATTAGGGAACAACTAACATGGCCAAGGAGTTTCTACAAATTATGTGTCCACAAGGAAACTACACAGAGCAGAGAGAAGGCGATCCTCCCAGGCAACCATGCACAGAGGTTCAACGACCCAACACGCCAACAGGGGATGACAAAAGCGTGTCAAGAGCGGTGGAGCCAGTGACAAGAGAGGTAGAGCTATATACCACATCGCATCAAAAACTCTGGGGGGCCGAGACGACCTGGTGATCCTGCAACAATTGGCACGATCGCCCACGTGGTCCCAGGGTGGCACACTGCACCAGACGACGGATGACAGCAAAGAGGCTGTCATTTAGAGCAGCCCTCAGCCAGAAAGACCATCGGCGGAGAACAACGGTGGAGATCGAGGGCATGGCAGAGAGGAGACACCTGACCGACAGCTGTCGAGAGAAAGAGAGGAGGACTCAGATGGAAAACGAGGGCTTCACTACATTGGATTCTGACGACACACCTGTCAGAGTGCAAAGACATCGAGAGGCCATAGGCCACAAAGAATGACAACTAGACCCAAAAGATACAGCGATCCTTGATGAAAAATCAAGGAAGCCTCTATCCCGATTGATTGGGGGGTAAGATTCACCTCTCAAGAAACAAGAGAGGTAAAAAAAATAAAAATAAAATAAAAAAATGTTATGAAATTTCATATTTCATAAAAAAAAATTGTATATACTCGCCACTGACATTCCAAAGCGCTGGTCATGTGGTCCACCACATCGCCACATCGGGTACCAAGGGACCAAGGAGGAAGCCCAGCTCTCACGGATTGAGAGCTCCGGCCAACGCACTGGCCAGACGTCACTGAGGCCTGCGGCCATCCAACCGGGGTTCCGAGCCCCGTCCACACAACAGACTGCCATCCAACCGGGGCTCCGAGCCCCACCCACACAACAAGCTGTCATCCGACCGGGATTCCGAGCCCCGCACAAACATCAGGCTGACATCAGACAGAGGCACCGCACCTCTCCCACCTGCCCAAAGAGAGGAGGAAGTGTGGGCCATGAGACGATGGTTGATTGCCTGCATGACAAAACACAATGTAAGAGAAAAAAAATACTATATTTCTCTTAAAGAAAGGAGATGGACAGATTAACTACAAACACTACAAAATGAACGACAGATGACCAGCAAGACCAGATCGTGAATAAGACCAACGGCAAAGATCGACCACAAATTTTATTTAAAATGTCTACAAATTCATGTTATCTTACTATTGATAGGTTACATACATTGAATGATATTAATGGTTTAATTTAGTTAAGCTAAATATAGGAATAACTTAAAAATTACGGTAACCAATATGGAAAAATACAAATTAGGATATGAGATTAAAACATAAATAATTCTGCTTGTGTGGATCCTATTGATCCACAAGAGAGGAATGAAGTAACAATTTATGTTCATAGGGCCATTGATTTAAGATTAAATTAAAACTAGCTAGATAAATAATATTAATATGTGGACTTTAGACACATTTGTCTCCAACCTAAGAAAGACATACTATGTTGTTAACTTGCCACACCCCATGGGCTGGAGGACACAATCCCCCAGACTGACATAATCAGTCACACAATAGTTTCATGTGAGACACACACACACACACACACACACACACACACACACACACACACACACACACACACACACACACAGACACAGACACAGACACACACACACACACACACACACACACACACACACACACACACACACACACACACACACACACACACACACACACACACACACACAGACAGAAACCCAGGGTGGGGCCCTGACCCACCCCTGATCACAAGAGCATTGTTGTTAAAAACCTGTTTATCAAAGAAACCTTTGTAATACGTATGATTTGGAGCAGCTAATTTTTGATGAGAAGAGGGGTCAACAATTTAGATAAAAACCCTGTTTGACCATTGTAAGGGACTCAGTCTAGAATAGGCTGGGTCATGGATGGACGTGTTGTTACTGTGCTGTGGAAACCATGCTTGTATGCTGCATTAAATCACTTTCTTCACCAACTGAGCCATTGCCTCTGAAAACCATCTCCAGTCTGAATTCTTCTTGAAACCAGCGCCCACTCTCATCAAATGATACTTCACGTTAAAGGTTAATACAATCGTATAGACAGGTCTCCAGGCAGAGGTCGATTTACAGAGGGAGGATTCTTGTACTGTCCAGGGCCCTCATTTATCAACGTTGCGTACGCACAGATATGTGCGTAACCCGTGCGTACGATCATTTCTAAGCAAAGTGTGTGACTTATCAATTTGAACGTGTGCTTGACTTTGTGCGTATATTTACGCTCAGCTCAGGGCATGCGTACCTGGCGCCCGGCGGTAGAATATGGATACTGCAGACGGACGGCATATGCTCTCATCAGTTTCATGCATTAGTTTCAACGCGGAAATAAGCTTTCGTTCATTAGTTTGACTGACGTGTTCTGTATGACCCCCGTAATTCATTATAGTTAATTGTAAAATAGTAACAGTAGTGTAATTATGGTCAAAACCCTATAAATAGCATTTGGAATAATAGGTCTTTCCTTCTGAATGAATGCAGCATGGTTTATATATAGCGTTATCGGAATATACAGGGTGTACTGACTGCGCTCCGCGTAACTCAACTCGTTATTATTTTGCGCATAGATTGCAGAAATACAGGAAAGTTTTGATTATATCTAAAAGGCTTTGCCATTGTTAAACGAAACAAGTGGAATTTCGAAGCTGTAAGCAGAATACAAGTCATATGAACACCCACGATATAGTGTTCTCCCCCCTTCCTACTGTATAAGAAATAATTGAAAATGCATTGCAACGAGAACAGAGGTTATTTGTTGAGTTTATGTGTACATAACCCTTGCAATAAATGTGTCTTAAATGAATGAAAAGCATACATGCTCTGGATACAGGTAGCATATGAAGTCAATGGGATTGTGAAAGCTATTTAACAGAATAATAAATGTTATACAATGGCATGCAAATGTCTTGATTCTGATTGGCTGAAACAGTGAAGTTACCGGTTGTTATTTCGTATAACACACTCCACGTGACCCCAGAACCCGCCCACAACCGAATTACTTTTTTTTCTGAATGAATCCGCCTTTCATTCTTTTCCAAAGTAAACCAAGATGGCGGACAATAATCTTTATGAATGGATGTATTGATTTCGTCATAACGACTCATTCAAAAAAGATACAGTCACCTGGAATATGTTAGTGTAACGCTCTCCCCGGTCCTGCTGGACCAGACGGTAACGTTCCCCCCGGTTCGGCTGGACCAGGATTTGGACTTTCACAACCTCCTTTTATACCCCCTTTCAATAACAATACACCACTGCACAATACACCACTGCCATCTGGTGGCCTGATCCAGATGTTGCAGCTCTGGGGGCAGGCCACTCAGCTATGTTATATTATTTGCACTAATCTGTGTTTGGTACATTTGTTGTCTTTGTTGTTTGTATTGTTTCCACTGTTTTAGTGTTGTGTTCCTACTCTCTGTGTTTTTGTAAATGTGTTCTAGTCTGTGTGGTCTTCATATTGTACATTTGTTCTAGGTTATTTCCCTGTGTGTTCAGTCTTGTGTTAGTTCTGTTTACCACACCTGTGTCCTGTTAACAATCACCCTCTGTCTCTAATTAGTGTGTGTATTTAGGTGTTGTCTGCCCAGCATCCATTGCTGGGTCATTATTTCTTGTTACCCGTGTTTACGTGTTGTCATTCGTTTATCCTGTGTTTCCTGTCATTTAAGTAAAGCCTTTGTTTATCACACCGCCATCTCCTGCCTGCTCTCTCCAAGCTCCCGTGTTTTAATCTGCAACTGGGTTCTAATCGTCATGCCATCTAAGCGCAATCGTAACAGTTAGTTGTTTACACAATGTTGGATTATGTAATTGGTTTGTCATGACCCATTGTAAAACAAAATATAAATCGCGGGTGGGGGGGTTCTGAGGGGAGTGGCCACTGGCTGAGTTCTCTCTGTGTCGGTGTCGGAGAGGAGAGAAGCACAGACAACATGAGAGAGGAGAGATGACACGCACCTAAATCCATTGCGGGGTGAACATTTGCCGCAAAACATTATCCAATATCTTTGGAACCGTGTGTGTTAAATTGTATCTAAACAATTTAAATAGTCACAATTTAAATTGTATTTCTCTGTTGCGCAAAAGCTGGCTGGCAGTCTCATTGAATGATATAAGTCTGTAAACGTATACAGCAGGAGAAGCCCGGAGAACGAAAAAAGACAAGCTGACATTGACGAAAACAAACGTATCATTGTACATTTTGATCTATGTACATGTATGATGTTACCCCGAATATGTAAAGCCGCGGGCACCGACACGATTTACACCAATCATTGTTTAAGAAGCACAGTGAAGTTACCGGTTGTTATTTCATATAACACACTCCACGTGACCCCAGAACCTCAATGTAAATAAACCATAATCACCCTACAAAAACAGTACTGTATTTGTAAATCTGGTATGTCATAAATGTATAGATGTAGCAGTACTGTCTATCTGTATGTCATGTATGTCTGTAAACTTGTGCATAACGGAGTGTGGCTCTATAGCAGAGTCATTTTATATGAAGTTTGTTGTTAGATGGCATGCTTTGTAGCAACCTCCCTCTGCTGCAAAAGGACACTGTCGCACGAAGCGATTTCACTGGATGTCCCGGACACAATGGAAGTATGGATATATTCATAATGAATAATTAAAAAAAGATACAGAACTGGAATATGTTAGTTGTTTACACAATGTTGGATTATGTAATTGGTTTGTCATGACCCATTGTCAAAACAATAATACATTTCGGGATTTATTTGAAGTTTGTTGTTAGATGGCATGCTTTGAAGCAACCTCCCTCTGCTTCTAGACACGGATGCAACTTTAAAAAAGAAATTTTACCTACTTTTTCTGCGGATGGTTTTGTGAATAAATCTCCATTATGCTTCAATTACTGTGTGTTTATTCTAGAGCAATAAGGTTGGGTGAATTCGGCCATTGTATAAAAGTATTACATCACATGAAGTTGTGTGTTATACAAATTAGATCACGCCTATGGGGGTCTAACGACCCTCGGCTGCGCCTCGGGCCTAACAACCACCCATAGGCGTGATCTAATTTGTATAACACACTCCGTCGCGTGATGTAATGCTTAATTAACCTATATAACAAACAAACAAACAAATAAACAATGAATATGTATGGATAAGAATCAGTGATGAATGCAGTGTATGGATGAGTGAATGGTGAAGTGTGGTGTAAGTAGGACAAATATAAGATGGGGAGAGGAGATGGAAAAGAGAGAGAGAAGGTTAACCAGAGACGCGTTTATAGACGGGCAGCTCTCAATTCCCAGGTGAGTCTAATTGGGCTTACGACCCCCACTCTGCCATGCTCAGGCATTAAAGCGCTCCGTATTGAGACGGATTTCCGTCAATTTGATTCGGAGTCATGACGGATTTTCCGTCAATTGGCTACCTGGTATAATATGATTTGTATGCTGAGCGGTTTCCACTCTTATTTTGAAAATCCCATGGCATGTCTCATTTCCGCCCAAGCGCAGCTCCAACCATAATAACTATGGCTCCGGCAGCTAGCAACGTTCGGTTCATATTGATACTCTTATTTTGAAAATCCCGTGGAGTCGTGACTCATATCCGCTCGGCTCACAGCACAGCAGTAGCGTCTGGAACGTGGACATTGCAACATAGCAAGGCTAGTGTGCCTATTTCGCGACCCAAAACAAATCCCTGCTGTTTTATTCCGCAACGGGTCAAATGCATCTAACATGCTTTGCAATCCTCGCCATTCCTTTATGACCACGTCGTGTTAAAGACCGAAATTAACGTTACGTTAGCGTAAGCCAGGGGTGCCCAACCTTTTTTGAACCAAGATCTACTTTTTAATTTACCACCTAGCCGAGAGCTACCAGCCAAAATGTGACCTACTCTCGGCTAGTATTAATAGTATTAGTAATACCCATTCAATATGCACATGACAGAACATATTATATGGCTTATAATATTTTCTGTCATGTGCATATTGAATGGGTATATAATATAATATGACATTTTATATATCATTGTAACGGTGTAGTGTAGTGTAGCAATTACAAGAATGACGAGACTAACTTCTCACGTTTTTTTAATGTTGTGGGACTTGTACAGCACTTTGTTCAACTTTGTCAGTGCTGTAAAGTTTAAACCTTTTTAAATCTTAAAACAAAACACTTTGCTTTCATGAAATATTGTAAGCCGTCATTTGAGGCTTTATAAAAGCAGCATAATGAACACAAATCTGTCAGTGCCGAGTCCAACCTCATCTTAAATAACAAACAGCATTGCTTGTTGTAGTTAACAAAGAGAGGCAGAGTTGATTTTACAAAAAAAAAAAAAAAAAAAAAAAAAAAAAAATTAGAATAGAATTTTATTAATTGAGATCTACTTGAAATCAGCCCGCGATCTACCTGTCGATCGCGATCGACTGGTTGGGCACCACTGGCGTAAGCTAACAACAAGCTAAAACCCTGTTCAGAGCCATAGAGAGAACAGCAGACGGGCAGAGTGAGAACTGGGTAAGTAAGTAAGTAAGTAAGTAAGTAAGTAAGTAAGTAAGTAAGTAAGTAAGTAAGTAAGTAAGTAAGTAAGTAAGTAAGTAAGTAAGTAAGTAAGTAAGTAAGTAAGTAAGTAAGTAAGTAAGTAAGTAAGTAAGTAAGTAAGTAAGTAAGTAAGTAAGTAAGTAAGTAAGTAAGTAAGTAAGTAAGTAAAGTTTATTTATATAGCAAATTTCACAGACCAGGGTCACAAAGTGCTTCACATAGTAAAAACATCAATAAAATGCAAAAGAGCAGCATGGTAAAAGAAAATAATAAAAAACTTGAAAGATCAGGACAACCAAAACAGATAAAAAAGACATAAAAGATTTACATAGAGCATAATTCGCCAAATGCCTGTTTAAACAGCACAGTCTTTAGCTGCTTTTTAAAAGTGTTTACAGAGACTACAGATCTAAGGTCCAAGGGCAGAGCATTCCATAACCTTGGGGCCACGGTTTCGAATGCTCGTCCCCTTTTTTCTTTAATCTAGACAGGGGGACAGCCAGCAAGCCCTGATCAGACGACCTGAGCGATCTGTTCGTGGTGTATGGACGCAGTAGGTCGCAGATGTAGGCAGGTGCCTTACCATGGAGTGCTCTATAGGTGATGACCAGAACCTTAAAGTGAATTCTGAATTTGATGGGGAGCCAGTGAAGGGAAACTAAGATGGGAGTGATGTGGCAATATTTTCTGGACCTAGTCAGCAGCCTTGCGGCTGCGTTTTGGACCATTTGTAGCCGGCCCAAAGTGGATGCATCGAGGCAAGTGAAAAGGGAGTTACAATAGTCCAGGCGGGATGAAACAAAAGCATGAATAATCATTTCCAGCTCTACCTGGGACACAACAGATCGAAGTTTGGCAATATTTCGTAGATGGAAAAAAACAGGTACGTGTCAGAGATCTAATGTGCTGATCAAAGTGCATCTTCTGGTCAAACATCACACCAAAGTTTCTGAGCTTGGGCCTCAGAGTTGTTGAGAGGGTCCCCATGCATGTGGCAACTTCTGAGGTGACTTTTTCTTAGCCTATAATAAGAACCTCCGTTTTTTCTGCGTTTAACTGAAGGAAGTTGTTTGGCATCTGCGGAAGGGGGGAGGGCAGGCATTCTCCCTGTGTGTGTGTGTGTGTGTGCGTTTGAAAAGAACAGATGAAGTCAGACAAGTATATTATATTGATAGTAAATGTACTGAGGGTGGACAGATAATGTTCATATTTAAACATAAAAAATACAATACATAGTAAATGTATTCATGATCATCATGCAACATAAAACAATTGCAGGAACGGTTTGGGAGAGGAAGGGGTGTTGTGAGTTCCAAAAAAATTTACTTAAAGTTTAAAGCTCAATATATCAAAACGTGGCACTTTATAGTGAACAGGAGGCGTCTATTCTTTTACCAACGGATTTCCAGTTCCGCGTTCGCGTTCTGCAATCTGATTGGCCACTGACGTTTCTGGTGCGATCTGATTGGCCACTGACGTTTCTGGTCATGTGACATGTGGGCCCAATTGCGTGACGCGCCCATTTCCGCCTCGAACAGCAGCAAACTACCTAACGCCTAGTTTATCACTGGTTAAGCTTAGGCGACTCTTTCGAAGTTGGTTAAGGTTAGAGTTTGGAATCAGGGCTATTGTTCTATCGCCCTGCTCTAAGACAAACTCTAACCTTAACCAACTTCGAAAGAGTGCCTAAGCTTAACCGGTGGCAGAACTTGCCGTCACGCGATTGGCGCGACCAGAAACGTCAGTGGCCAATCAGAGCGCAGAACGCGAACGCGGCACTGGAAATTTGTTGGTAAAAGTATTCAGGCGAACAGGAGGTACATTTGTATTAAAATCAATAGATTGTTTTTCATTTAAATGTCTGGAAGAGCTAAATTAATTTCTTTCAAATTATTGAAATTGTATCGTGATGAAACTGGTGATTCCCACCCCTAGTAGAGTCCATACACCCAACACCAAATCCCATAATTCCTTACACGTAACGTGTCTGGCTGTGTGACGTCAACTTGTCAGCATGAAAATGACAGCCAAACAGGGCACTGCAACTAAATAACACAAATTTTGCAACGTATGCCACAGGAAATTACAGTATGGCAGTGATGGGAAAAGGGTGCTAGCTCGCCATCAATCAGAAGCTAGCCACAAGCTGCTTGGCGCGACAACCACAACAGTTTGAGTAAAATGTACTCAGTTTGAGTAAAATGTACTCTGCAAAATTTACTGTGTAGAACAGGGATCGGCAATAGGCGGCCCGCGGGCCGACATTGGCCCGCCAGCAATAATTTCTGGCCCGTCTGATTATTTTGAGAATATGATATTTATTTTACGCGCGGGAAATGTCCCCGCGTGTATATTCCCCTAACGCACTTTCACTTCCGCGTTCGAGATGGAGCGAGTAACAAAATGTGTTAAAAAAACAAAACAAACATCTTTGGATAGTTTCTTTGCAACGGGGAAATATAACACTTCTTTTAATAAACAGGAGCCATACTTAAAATACGGGTTTATCGCAACAGGTGAGGTCGGTGATTCTTGCGTGCCGAGCCGACGTCCTCTCTGCATAATATGTGGCGACAACAACAACGAGGAAATGATGACAACTGTGTTCAAGTTGGCAGATAAAGTAGCTGCATTCAACGCCAATCTGGAATTGGAGGGCGGCAAGTGGATATGTGACATGTTTCAAACATTAGCAGGGATTTTGGAGGACTTAACAACAAACAAGGTATGGTGAGTCGTGTTTTCATGCATTCTGTCTTCTGATCTGTTCATCACGCGCCACGGTGATCTGCAACAGCTGATCTGCTGTTCATGAATGAATGAATGAAAACTTTATTTAACAGATTGCAGAATGGGTACAATACAGTACGGCGCAATACACACAATTGTTAAGGGGATGCAGACCAGAGAAAAACATTTGTCTTTTATCACTAAATTAAATAAGCCATTGTTTTTGATCCTGGCCCGCCAAGCAATGGCTTGGGGGAAATCTGGCCCGTGGCCAAACCTAATTGCCGACCCCTGGTGTAGAAGAACCTCTGGATGCAGAAGACTTGTGGATTAAGTACAAGACACATACATTTGAAATCTATATTTTATGTTATGCGTGCATAAAACCCAGAATTAGGAGTTTTCTGTATATAAGCTGCACTTTTCTTGATGTAAAATTGCATTATGCATTATTAAAGCACTGTTTCCCTTGTTTAGTTCCTTTTTCAAGTCATAAGCTTGTTCAGTTGTCACAATGTACTGTAAATAAAAACGTGCACTGAAAAGTTACAGTATGTAGATTTATTTATTTGTATGACAAATAAATGTATGTGATGTATAGATTGGGGGAAGATGGTAGCATCTAACGGTGCCAGGTCAGAGAGGGCAGAAATGTGTTTGGCTTAGCAGAGGTTGGTTCAGAGCGAGTGAGCACCACACTGAGCAGGGTGTTTTGTTTTGAATTCCGAGCTGAAGACATAACACTGATAGCGAGTGTCTCCCAGAGCGAGGGAGAGCGGTTCATCTTAATGAAACAGTAGAAACTGCATTTTAATGTGTGTAAAGGTTAAACGCGGTTGTCATGACAGCGCGTCGCCTGACTACCAGGAGAGGGGCGGGGGATATCGTTGCTATGACGAAGATCTATAAGTCGAACAGTGTTTCCGGGTGTGGGGCAGACCAAATAAACAAATCCCACAGGAGGGAAGAGACCGAGATACTCTCTCCTCTCATCACAGAGAGGAGGGGGGGGGGGGGGGGGGAAGAATGCCACATCATCATTAGCTTCGGCTACCACAAGGATGGTCTTGGCTAACGAACAGGCCTGACCACTGTTGGACTGAGAGACAGAGGGACAATAGACTGGACTGAAAGATCATTAGATAGACTGAACACACCGAAAGGTCATTAGAATAGACTCGTCAAGGACAATACAATCTGTTAACATCTGAGCTGAGGTTTCTGTTTAGAGAAATAAACACGCTTTTCCTTGTAAGGTATTTCACGGTGTCGAAGTGTCGAATTCTTACGGAGGTGGAGAATTATTATGGTTTGCGGATTGTACTAACGGGGTGAGATAAGGATCTTATCTGCCAGTATAGGAGACGTCAGGACCATTAAAATGACACAACGCAGAGGAATTGGATGGAGAGCCAAGCAGACGTAGACGTGATACTGGCCAAATTGATCAGGATCTAACAGTTGATGCCGTTTGGACCCGGATTATTGCTTGCTTTGAAGTTGCTTGAAAGGAAGAGACTGTGTGCAGTGCCGAGGCGTGAAGGGGTAGCCATGGACGCGAGCCAAGCCAGCGAGCGAGCAAGGCCAGCGCCATGGACCAACGAGCGAGCCGAGCAAGGCCGGAGAGATAAACAGCGCCATGGACCAGAACAACTGACGGTGAAAAGATAAAGTGAGTCTCAACAACTTCACAAGCCAATAAGAAAACGAACAATAGTGTATCCGTAAACGTAATTAGTTTGAAACAGAGAGAATGCCAGCTGTAATAGTGTGTTTGAATAACAGCAGAGCGGCACCGGGTTTTGTTTTGAAAATCGAGAGTCTTATCTACAGAGCACAAAAGCCACTGTATAGGAGATGGGAAGGGAGGCAAAGGGGAGATGTTCATTCAATTAAAGGGGCAACATCGTATTTAGTTTGATTACTGTTCAAAACGCAGAAAGCGGGAAGCGGGACTGTCACGTGAAGGGAGCAGTGAACAAACGTTACGGGTGTGGTCGGTAGCGAGATAATGTTAGAGGCATTAAAGGGACGGTGAAAAAAAAAAGGAAAAAAATAGAGCAGACAATGGAGCAGAGCCACAAGGGGTTTAGAACCAGGAAGTGACATGTCAGCTACAATCCTCTAGACTGAGTTTGGCCGCCATCTAGGGGGGCAGTGGGATAATACAGGCAAATGGAGGAGGAGTAGGTCGCCACCTAGTGGCGGAGGGGGGGGGGGGAGGTAGTGCTGGGGAGTTTCCATTACCCATAGGGAAATATTTAGAGTTTAATTCAATTAAGGAGTTTAATTGCGGAGGGGGGGGGGGGTAGTGCTGGGGAGTTTCCATTACCCATAGGGGAATATTTAGAGTTTAAGTTAATTAAGGAGTTAAATTTTTTCAAAATGACCAACTGCTTGTGTGTATACACGGTGGTGTATGTGAGAACTTTGTAAAGGAACTCAAAGTGTGGTATAGAGCGGCGTGACAGCTCCAGGGCGACGGAAACAGCCCCGTAGGGTATATAGAGCGACGTGACAGCTCCAGGGCGACGGTAGACAGCCCCGTAGGGTATAGAGCGACGGGACAGCTCCAGGGCGACGGTAGACAGCCCCGTAGGGTATAGAGCGACGGGACAGCTCCAGGGCGACGGTAGACAGCCCCGTAGGGTATAGAGCGACGTGACAGCTCCAGGGCGACGGTAGACAGCCCCGTAGGGTAGAGCAACGGACAGCTCTGTTGTATGTTAGATAATAGTACGAGTACGTGTATGTGAGTTAGGGGCAGGGAACCAACCTGCTCTGTTGTATGTTAGAGCGATGCTCTGTTGTATGTTATTATCATAATAATAATATCGATATACAGGTTAATTAAATAGTTTAATTATTGAATGGGTTAAATAAGAATTGCACAGAGAGATGAGATGCGGTTTAATTAAATAAGTTTAATTATGAAATAAGAGGGAGTTCGATCTCCAGTGGGGCCTTCTCACACCTAATAAATAGGCAGAGTCTTGAGGGGACACGTCACCAGAAAGAACTGGCGCGCGCTGGGGGTCATCCGTGGGACGAACAGATAGAGCGCGGAGTGGGTATCGTTTAGCTGCTGGTGTCACGCCGGAAGACAACAAAACAGGGAACAGCCCTGTAGGATTAGATATGGGTGTTGAGAAGGTGGGGGACTAATAGAGAACAAATAGCGCCATGGGCTGTAGGACACTCACACCGTCCAACAGTCTGAAAGGGCGTGGCCATGGCAGGGGCTTGCAGAGGAAAAAATATATAGAGAACGAGCTGCAGGCCCAAAGCCACGGTAGACTAATAGAAAACACAGGGTCGAATGTACAGAAAAACTGCTGGCGTGGTGTTTCTGCTTTCAGAGTCTGGAGAGGGCCGACGGCGGTGGAGATGAGCCTCAACCAAGATGACCGACGGTGCGGAGACGGCCAACAGGGCGGAGACGGCCAACGGGGCGGAGACGGCCAACGGGGCGGAGACGGCCGACGGGGCGGAGTCCAGCGGTCGCAGGCGGTGTTGCCCAGGGGAGAACGAGGCGGACATCGGAGGGGTTTTTCTGCGGAGACGATGGCTTTCCTGCGGAGACGCTGTTTAGAGAGCGTTTTGAAACAATAGAGCACGGGCGGTGAATCATGGACAAGCAGGGACTTCCTTTCAGAGTCAATCAGGAGATCGAGAGACGAGACAACAGCGAGAAGTCCTGTGTTCATTGATTAGGAGTATGAGATATAAATGGAGGATTCATATAGAAGATATATGTATAGAAGGATATATATATATAGAAGGTAGATAAGAGGGAAAACAGTAAAACAACAGGATGGAATTATTGGGAGCAGACAGAGGAGCTCTAATTGTTATGAGTCGTTGGATGTTGTTGGTGTTGGTGGTCGGTTTCGGTTCCCTTTGTGCACGAAGGGGGGCGCAAACAGACATCAGGCAGCAAGATCACTGGGTTGACCGTGGGCCGTCTTCGTTTCTTGTGCACGAGAGATGAGGTTGGTTTGCTTCAACCACAGGCTATTTTTGGCATAATTAATTAAAAAACCAAATAATGATTTATGATTCTGAAGGTTGATTAAGAATCAAAGGGGGGAATGAGGGATTTGGGGTGCTTTTTCAATGTATGTGATGTATAGATTGGGGGAAGATGGTAGCATCTAACGGTGCCAGGTCAGAGAGGGCAGAAATGTGTTTGGCTTAGCAGAGGTTGGTTCAGAGCGAGTGAGCACCACACTGAGCAGGGTGTTTTGTTTTGAATTCCGAGCTGAAGACATAACACTGATAGCGAGTGTCTCCCAGAGCGAGGGAGAGCGGTTCATCTTAATGAAACAGTAGAAACTGCATTTTAATGTGTGTAAAGGTTAAACGCGGTTGTCATGACAGCGCGTCGCCTGACAACCAGGAGAGGGGCGGGGGATATCGTTGCTATGACGAAGATCTATAAGTCGAACAGTGTTTCCGGGTGTGGGGCAGACCAAATAAACGAATCCCACAGGAGGGAAGAGACCGAGATACTCTCTCCTCTCATCACAGAGAGGAGGGGGGGGGGGGAGGAAGAATGCCACATCATCATTAGCTTCGGCTACCACGAGGATGGTCTTGGCTAACGAACAGGCCTGACCACTGTTGGACTGAGAGACAGAGGGACAATAGACTGGACTGAAAGATCATTAGATAGACTGAACACACCGAAAGGTCATTAGAATAGACTCTTCAAGGACAATACAATCTGTTAACATCTGAGCTGAGGTTTCTGTTTAGAGAAATAAACACGCTTTTCCTTGTAAGGTATTTCATAGTGTCGAAGTGTCGAATTCTTACGGAGGTGGAGAATTATTATGGTTTGCGGATTGTACTAACGGGGTGAGATAAGGATCTTATCTGCCAGTATAGGAGACGTCAGGACCATTAAAATGACACAACGCAGAGGAATTGGATGGAGAGCCAAGCAGACGTAGACGTGATACTGGCCAAATTGATCAGGATCTAACACTAGAGAGGCAACAGACTCACCACCCACTCTGCCATGCTCCCTAGAGAGGCAGCAGACTAACCACCCACTCTGCCATGCTCCCTAGCACTAGCACAGCCATGGAGAAAATGCCACTAATTCCCACCAGGAACGGGTCAGATGACCCGACAGCTTATATGAGAAATATGAGAAAAATAAACAGTGTAAACTATATAATTACCTCTGAGGTTTACCACAATGAAATGTAGGTTTGAGTGACATAAAAAATATATATATATAATAATATATATAATATATAATATATATATATAATTATTTTTTATTTTATTTTGATGGAAGAGCCACACATTGACGGGCAAAGAGCCATATGCGGCTCGCAAGCCACGGGTTGGCCACCCCTGCGCTAGACGCTCGCAAAGTGCTGTGACTTTCGTCTGTTCCAACGCCCCATATGTGGAATAACGTTCTAATTACATTTTCCTGAAGTCATTTTGAAATTTCAGAAACCGTGCCAGATAAAACGGGTACTTTTAGGAAAAGTCATTGAGTGATAGAGCTGGAGCTCGACCGAGTGACGAGGATACATTTATTGAAAATGCCTAGGGGTCATTTGACCCCTTGTCGGCTGTGCTAGTGCTAGAGAGGCAGCAGACTCACCACCCACTCTGCCATTCTCCCTAGAGGCAGCAGACTCACCAATAAGCAGGCAGAGTGGGGGCCGTCACACAGTGGTGCAGTCGTGGTCACACGCGGTTACACGCCGTGTTACTAGATGATCACTGAGCCAGAAGTACGAGCGCACAAAGATGCGCTCTATCCATTCGTTGTGCGCTAAGTACCTGGCCAGTGGCCACCCATAACAAAAGCGCGTCTTCAACCACGCCCCCGCCCGCAAATACAAACAGATATAAACAGATCGCGTGAATATTAAAGGCAACCAACTTGTGTTCGGCTTTTCTCTGATTGGCCGCGCCCCCCCGCCCCCACGCGCAGGCAAGCGCAGTCGTCCCACGTCCCAAATGAAATCCAAGGAGCGCAAGCGAGCGGCAGCGCGGGCAACCATGGGCTGCTGTTCCAACGCACTTGTGTTGGGCTGCTGTTTCACTCGTGTATAAACAAAGCCCATACAGTTATGAAATGCGCTGAACTAGAAAGCGTAACGTTATTATGTTTCGCGTTTTTAACAACCAACTACCAGATTCACTCGTGTATAAACAAAGCCCATACAGTTATGAAATGCGCTGAACTAGAAAGCGTAACGTTATTATGTTTCGCGTTTTTAACAACCAACTACCAGATTCACTTGTGTATAAACAAAGCCCATACAGTTATGAAATGCGCTGAACTAGAAAGCGTAACTGTTACGAAGGATCAGATTAAACCGAATATATATATTTACTACTTGATATATATTGCATAATATTTGTATATCGTCTGATATCCCTTGTGTATTCTTTGTACATATACACGGAATATCCCTTTTACCTAGTACAGACCATAATATTTCGTTCTCCTATTGGAAGCGATCCCCTAGGCGCCACGGCCATACCCCCCAATGTCTAGTTCAAAGTCACCGCCAAGGCTTGTCTCAACATGCCCAGGTTTGCGCAGGAATACGAGACAGGAATAAGGCTGGTACTAGATTATTCGCCGTACGTATAAATACGTCGCAGGTGGATACAGCAGCACTTAGCCTAAAGTCAAGTTAACCTAGAAACGTGTTACCCTCAAACGTAAAGCCTTCATCACGAGTCAACGACCAAGTGAAGTGAGCAACCGTGCATCTAAATAGAGCACTTATAACCGCGTGCGAATAGGATAGTAAAGTGTCAGAGCTTAGTGGAATAACGTCAAGTTCGACCTAGTTAATGTGAAGTACCGCGCACCGGAGAATCTACACCGGTGAATGCAGAGCCCTTTTCCGGCTGGATTATTATATATTGCTTTGGTCCTGTGGCTGTCGGAGCGGAGGAGAATCGTCTACACCCACTACTGTGTGGGATTTACCTGTGAGGAACATCACTCGAGCCCGTCTCTAGGAGAGGCTGGCTGGCTTTCACCTATGCTGCACGCATACTTGGATTACAGCTGCTGCTTTCGTCTGCCGATCAAGGGAGTAATGTACCGACTCCCGTAGCTGGAGCTTATTGATTCCCCGTTGATCCAGAGTTTGTATTCGAACATTTCCTCCCCCTGCTGGCCTACAACCGGAGGGACCCTACTAGTATCTCCCGCTGCCCTACTAGTGTACCATAGATATAATTCCTAAGATACAGGTGGTATTATTATCTCCTGCGTACTATTCTAATGGACTTACGCTCTTGACTTACTCACGCACATTCTTCGCCTTACAAGCGCGACTCTAAGTAAAGTAATGTAATCTACTATTATTGCTGCTAATAAATATTATTCTAACCAAGATTTGTGTGGAACCGTGTCATTGTGGAGGTGTTCATATCCTATACCTGTGTACTGTATGGCCAGTAGTAATGTACATAAGACAGTAGTGGTTTAATGATACCATACTTATTAATACAGTCAGGGAATTGTACCCCTCAGTTACAATTGGTCCTTCGAGCCGGAGGGTAATTCGCGTAATATTAATATAATATTAATATTAACATGGCCGATGATGAACACTCCACAAACGGTTCTCCTAAGCTAGATCGCCCGGAGCGCAGACGGCAGCCACCTCTTTACCTAGAGGACTACGCTGCCAGTCTACTACCTAGCTTTATAAAGAAGTTAAATACGGATAAAATAAATAAAGCGGATAGTCAAAGCATGTCAAACCCTACCGACCAGACGACCCTGCCAGTAGAGACCCCAGTGGGTTCTAACGTAACTGACCAAGCTCACGGGGGGACCAGGAGGGACATGACATGACTTTACCCCCCGACAACGCCAACGGGACAGCCCCCGGAGAGCTCCAGGATAAAGAAAGCGCTTCAGGGACAGAACCCGACCCACTACCAGAAGAGAAGCGCGCCCAGGAGACGGACCTCGAGGCGCGCCCAGAGAACAGATCTCCAACGAGCACTGCCAGAAGCCGATCACCTCCACCGGTGTCTTCCCCCAGTGAAGCGGACAAGATGCTGGCGCAGGCATTCATCGCCACCCTGGCAGCCTCCACCGAACGCGATCGACTTCAAGCGCAACAGACGAGCGAGCGCGAACACGCTGCAACCGAGCGAGAGCGCTTCCTGGCGCGACAAAGGAGTGAAGACGACCGCATAAGACTGGAGACCAGACGCCTTCAGACGGAAGAGAACATTGAAAGAAGCCGCGCCGATGCACAGTGCGCCGCCGCCAATGCACAGCGCGACGCCGCCCATGCCAGCGCCTATGCGCAGCGCGACGCCGCCAATGCCCAGCGCGAAGCAGTGCGCGAAGCCGCCCATGCCCAGCGCGAGGCAGAGCGCGACCGGCTACAGGCGCAGCTGATGGACAAATTGATTGCCATGGCGACACCCCCTCACTCCGCACGGAGCTCCCGGAGATCATCACGACAAGGGTCTAGGGCACATTCCCCTACCCGACCAAGCGACCCGGGACCCCGCCAACAGGAGGATCCTGTCCACGTCTCCGAACCCCCTTCCCGACCGGTCCATACGAGACCCAGCAACCGGGAAGAACCGGACCACGCCGAGAGACTGAACAGAAGACTCCAGGACCTAGCAGAGGAAGAGGAAGAGGAGGAATGTCAAGCCGACCAGCAGCAACGTACTCTGGACCAGGAGGCCCAGTACAGCCCCGACCAGCAGCAACGTACTCTGGACCAGGAGGCCCAGTACAGCTCAGACGTCAGCCCCGAGGCACTGCGCTACAAAGCCCCGACTCAACTCACGGGTGAGTTTGACGCACCGCCAGCCCCGAGGAACAGCACCTGGGTACCCGGCCCTTGGTACCCACCAAGTACCAGCCCAAGACGACACGTAAGAGGAGACTCGCCTAGGAGGCCTCTCCCCCAACGCTCACCGATGTGCCAGCCATCCATGGCATCGTACCTTGGCACACCGACGTTCCCGGATTTTACACGCGAGGACAGAGCACAGTACACGGAGCTACGGATGTGCTTAGAGACTATGCTGTCCGACGTACCAGATGAACCGTACAAGTATGCTATCCTACTCAAGCACCTGAAGGTGCCCAGAGCGCACAATATAGCGCTGGCATATTCCACCTCTACTACCCCATACACCGCGGCTCTAGTAGCCCTCGACCAACGTTATGGACGCATATGGGACTACGTGATACAAGAGATAAGAGACATCG
The DNA here is from genome assembly GCF_963971535.1 of Notolepis coatsorum. Taxonomy (NCBI): domain Eukaryota; kingdom Metazoa; phylum Chordata; class Actinopteri; order Aulopiformes; family Paralepididae; genus Notolepis; species Notolepis coatsorum. The sequence goes on along the minus strand of NC_140173.1, from coordinate 97,774,609 downwards.
ACCGTCTCCCCCCAGCCAGAGACAACAGAGCATTAGATGACCTCTCTATCAAGGTACAGTCCCTGGTAGGGATGCTGGGGTCCCAAAAGGAAAAAGGGATATACGAACTGTACGCTAACTCTAATGTAGAGAGAATATTAGAGAAGCTCCCTCCCGCCCGACAAGAGCGTTTTCGGCAGCAGAGAGACCACCGTGACCCCAACGGCCCAGAGGCATCCCTCCTAGACCTGTCTGAGTTCCTCGCCAGGGAGGTCAGCAGCTTACGACTGGACACGTTCGTATGGAGTGGACCAAGCCCAAGACCAGGACCTCGGGGATCAAATGATAACCGCCGGTCGGTGACCGTTATGCACCAAGCCGAATCAGTACCGCAGCACAAGAACCACAACGCCCCCTCGACGAAAGAGGAGTGGAAGATTGAATGCCAGTACTGTGAAGGGGAACATCGGCTGTATCAATGCGACACTTTCGGGAAGCTGACCACGGACGAGGTGAGTCAGTGGATCAAGGACCACCGCTGCTGCTTCCGCTGCGCGTGCAGCCATATGGCAGCTGAGTGCCGCTTGAAGAAGAAGTGCGGCAGGTGCGGCGGCGCCCACTTGGAGGTCCTGCATGACATCAACAGGCGTCCGCCAGGACAACAAAGTGGGCCCGTCACGGTAATGTACCAGGCCGAGGCGGTGGCACCAGTACCAAAGATCCACCAGACCGCTCCCTACTGTCCCGACTGCTACAGCAGACACTGGGAGTCACGGTGCTACTCGGACGACCGCGAGTCGGCACCACCCCAGACGATTCAAAGCAACCGACCAACAGGAGTGCTCCACATTGACCAGCATAGCGGGACCCCCCGAGTGCTCATCAAAGTGGTCAGAGTGCTCCTGAGCTACGAGGACAAGGTCCTGGACACTTACGCCGTCCTGGACGATGGGTCTGAAAAGACTCTCCTCCTCGCTTCCGCCGCAGCCCATAAATACGTTGCAGGTGGATACAGCAGCACTTAGCCTAAAGTCAAGTTAACCTAGAAACGTGTTACCCTCAAACGTAAAGCCTTCATCACGAGTCAACGACCAAGTGAAGTGAGCAACCGTGCATCTAAATAGAGCACGTATAACCGCGTGCGAATAGGATAGTAAAGTGTCAGAGCTTAGTGGAATAACGTCAAGTTCGACCTAGTTAATGTGAAGTACCGCGCACCGGAGAATCTACACCGGTGAATGCAGAGCCCTTTTCCGGCTGGATTATTATATATTGCTTTGGTCCTGTGGCTGTCGGAGCGGAGGAGAATCGTCTACACCCACTACTGTGTGGGATTTACCCGTGAGGAACATCACTCGAGCCCGTCTCTAGGAGAGGCTGGCTGGCTTTCACCTATGCTGCACGCATACTTGGATTACAGCTGCTGCTTTCGTCTGCCGATCAAGGGAGTAATGTACCGACTCCCGTAGCTGGAGCTTATTGATTCCCCGTTGATCCAGAGTTTGCATTCGAACATTTCCTCCCCCTGCTGGCCTACAACCGGAGGGACCCTACTAGTATCTCCCGCTGCCCTACTAGTGTACCATAGATATAATTCCTAAGATACAGGTGGTATTATTATCTCCTGCGTACTATTCTAATGGACTTACGCTCTTGACTTACTCACGCACATTCTTCGCCTTACAAGCGCGACTCTAAGTAAAGTAATGTAATCTACTATTATTGCTGCTAATAAATATTATTCTAACCAAGATTTGTGTGGAACCGTGTCATTGTGGAGGTGTTCATATCATATACCTGTGTACTGTATGGCCAGTAGTAATGTACATAAGACAGTAGTGGTTTAATGATACCATACTTATTAATACAGTCAGGGAATTGTACCCCTCAGTTACAGTAACGTTATTATGTTTCGCGTTCCATTGATTAACGCCATTACCTGCTGTGCTGTAGGAAGCAGAGGTACAGTAAGTTACAGTAGGTGTAGGTTACATGTTTAATCAAAGCCCATACAATTTTTTAGATGAATGATTGTGGATATAATATAGAAAACACATCATTATGATATTGTCAGAGGGAGAGGCATGACTTCGCGACAGCCATATTAGACACTCACTGTACATCAGTGTGGAACTGTAAAGTTATATGTTATTTCGCCCGTGGAGGCTGCTGAGCCTGAAGCGCCAGCGGGGCGACGCAGTGGTTTATCCCCAGCTTCCGTGCGCCGCCGCCGGCTTGATACAGCTTCAGCAGCAGCAGCGGCGGTGCTCTGTTGTAGGAAGTCCTTCAATGACAGCGGCGCGCTCTCATATTTTGCGAATGCATAAACTATATCTTAAATTATGGCTATGTGTCTAATATGGCTGTCGCTTATCAATGACTTCGCGACAGCCATATTAGACACATCGCCATAATTTAAGATATAGTTTATGCATTCGCAAATATGAGAGCTCTGTCATTGAAGTGGGTGGTGGCAGCATTACTAACAGTAGCGATTTTTATTGTTTTGTCATGACCAAACATAATCCCAAAATAGATAGGAGGTGTATACTGTATGTCAAATGTCGGTCATGTGGTGGAAGAGTTTAGTACAGTCACACAACAGAACACCGCTGTAGTACAGTTCGACCAACGCTCCTGCCGCGTCTCTCTTGCCGCAAGGGCGTGTGCTAGTGGATTGATTGATTGGCCGTGTGGCCAATCAGAGAAACGCTGAACGAAAAGCTGAACACAAGTTGGTTGCCTTTAATATTCACGCAAACAGATCATTTGAGTACACCCGGCCACCCATAACAAAAGCGCGTCTTCAACCACGCCCCCGCCCGCAAATACAAACCGATATAAACAGATCATTTGACAACAGTATCATGTTCCTACCTGCAACGCAACCTGAACCAACGATGCCACCGCCGCTCCCCAAGAGAAGAAAGTTGCAGCTTCAGAATCAGCTTATCCAAAGCAAACTTAGTTTCGCTATACCTGCACGACCTCCAACGCCCGGGTACAGTACAGTACAGCTCAATACATGCATACAATTGTTAAGGGGATGCAGACCAAGACTTTCGTCTTGTTTACATCAGGGTCCCCCATTTTCAATTCGTCATAACATACACCAGATAGACAGTCTTGCTCTCTTAATATGCTGGTTAAATCGGCTGTCTTTAACCTGAATTAGCAAACAAGATACAAAGCATTCAGTTGACTAATTGTATATGTTCTAATGTTCTCTGTTCTAATGTTCCTGCTACCTTTTTCAGCTTTGCTATTTAAAAAAAAAAAAAAAAAAAAAAAAAATCTGTTCTGTGCGCATGCACGTACCGGCTGTCCGGCGCGCGTGCACGCGCGCGCGCGTGGCGTGTTACCAGTTCCCATATTACGACTGCACCACTGCCGTCACACAACCAAAATGCAAAAATGCGTGTGTGTGTGTGTGTGTGTGTGTGTGTGTGTGTGTGTGTGTGTGTGTGTGTGTAGTGTCTATTACAAATGAAGCAGTGAGAGGAGAGCTCTTTCATCTGTATTCTTGTTTGTAACAATGGAGTGAGGAAGCCATGCTGTGACGACCTCTCTGTGTCGTCAAGCAGCTGCCGGCAGGATTACAGTACATTAACAGACATCATAGTACAGTAGAATACAATACCCTCTGAGTGACAGGCTTACTGTATACCTAGAGATGGTGCACAGCCACAGTTAAATACCCAATCCGGATTTTTCTTTGACCATGGATTCAGGTTATATTCAGTACTGAATGAGTTTGACTTGTGTTCACATTATCACCCAATGTCTGGTGGACCCACAACGTTACTGTGATTTTAAAACAATAAAGCCATGACAATTCATGTAAAAATACTTTATCTCAATTACAAGGAATCTAGCCAAGACCAAAGAGTATTTTATTGTTGGTGGAGCTACTCATTATGGATCAGGGATTGGTCCTTTATGACCCCTGCCTAAACCACATGACTCCAATGCCTAAAGCTTTTATAACGTGTCTCCCATACGACAAAAACACCCTGTACTACAAAAAACAAGATGACATGTTAGATTATGGTCTGATGGAGTTCTTGGTTTTCATTGCTTCTAATCAGACAAATCCCTCACCCGTCCATAGGATCAAACGAATTCCTTTGAAATATAATGTAGTAATCTAATATGCATGTTCCATACAGTAAGTGTGTGAGGGCTGGGCAGGAGACATAGCATGACCTTCTAAAGTGCTGTTCTCTGAATGACTAATCCATAGAAGCCGATTACGGGGTACTGTTCCGTTTTTTGTTTTAATTCACATGCTCACAAATACACATACTTTACATACAGGCACACATGCATACACCATAACACATGTATGCTTACATGCGCTTATATGTGCCCATGTATAGTACATACCTATCTCGATAGATGCCTTCAAATCGAGGCTCAAAACCCACTTCTACCTACTAGCCTTTCCCGTTCACTGACTCATGCCCTGTTTTCCTATGTGTTTGCCTGTGTGCCCTCCCATAAAAGGAAGTGTGATTGTTGTCAATATGTATGTGTATCTACCCCCTGTACAGCACTTTGGTTGACACGCGTCATGTGAAATGTGCTATATAAATAAATCTGATTGATTGATTGATTGATACACTAATACAAGCACGCAAACACATTTTCTATGTGCCCATGTACAGGGGTGCAGTCGTAATATGGGCGAAGGCCAAACGCCCGTGCACGCGCACATGTTCCCTCTGTTGCGCACAAAACAGATGATACACCTTGTCTCATCCTTCCAGTGAAGTCGGGAGATCAAGCAACCCCCCACCACACCTACAGGGCTTGTATTTGGTTGTCGGTATCCTATTATTATGCAAAGTCTAGGTGATAAGTGGCGCGACGAGTCATTTTATCACCTAGACTTTGCATAATAATAGGATGCGCGCACTTCGGCCTCAGTGACGAAGGCCAAACGCCGTTTGACCGCGTTTGCCCAGCACTGCACCCCTGCCCATGTATAGTACATACACTAATACAGTGGTTCTCAAACTTTGGTACGCGTACCACTAGTGGTACTTGGTGGTACTGGTGGTGGTACTTGAAAACATAAAAAAAAAGAAAAAAAAAAAGGAAATGATCATTTTGTTTTATTTTTTAAATTTTTTGCAGTCAGGCCACTGAACTTAGAAGCAGGCCAGGCCAGGCCAGTGTTTCTGGTTGCGGCGGCGTGATAGTTAGATAACCTAAGTGGGGAACAACCAGGAGATCACTGTGACAGAGAGTAATGCAGTCTAAACAGTCATACATTTTTAATTCAACTTCAGCCCTGATCATAACCATTTATTTTTTTTAGATTTTTTGTAATGTCAGATAAAAAATGAAATACTCCCACTTTTTCTGAAAAGAGTTGGTGTTAAATCTGACATTACAAAAAAATCCATCAAAATCTGTGTGGTTGCTAATCATCAGGGGTGTAAAAAGTACCCAGAAATTATACTTAAGTGAAAGTATGGGTACCGTCTCAAAATCTGACTCAAGTAAAAGTCAAAGTATCTGGCTAAAAACACACTTGAGTAAAAGTAAAAGAGTCCTACTTTTAAATGTACTTAAGTACTAAAAAGTTAAAGTTATTCTTTTTTGGAAAGGGATAGACCAGGGGTCTCAAACTCATTCCATCGTGGGCCAAGTTTTCATTTTAACTATACATTGTACCAGGTGAGTTAGTTGAAGAGGTGAGCGAATTAGTGAAATCATCAGCTGGTGTTTAGGCAAGGCTGGAATGAAACCAAGCATACACTCTGCCCACAATGGAATGTGTTCTGCAATAGACCATGCTGAAATGAAAGAACAGAGGACACTTTTTTTTGCATAAAAATTATTTAATGCACTTCTCCATTGAAGGTAAACTAACATGGACGGCATTCACATCACAGCATGAATAATATCACAATATTAAAAACAGAATGGTGTATCCTGAATTATATCACAGCATACTGGATTATCCTGAATAATATCACAATATTAAAGGCAGAATACTGGAGTACCCTGAATAATATCACAATATTAAAGACAGAATACTGGAGTACCGTGAATAATATCACAATATTAAAGACAGAATACTGGAGTACCCTGAATAATATCACAATATTAAAGACAGAATACTGGAGTACCCTGAATAATATCACAATATTGAAGACAGAATACTGGTGTTATGGTTTGAAACCGACCCCAATCGCACAACACAAGACAGGTATGAGAGTAAGCCAAAACAGGGCAATATTTATTATATAACAAAAAGCGGCACAGTCCCTTTAAGGGAGAACACAAAATACACTAGAGTCCATGAAAAATGAAACTGCGGCACTGTGCTTCTAACAGGCGAACAGGCTAAGGGACCAGGGCTAAGGGCCAGGGCTAAGTGTCAGGGCCAGGACCAGAGCTAAGGGCCAGGGCTAAGTGTCAGGGCCAGGACCAGAGCTAAGGGCCAGGGCTAAGTGTCAGGGCAAGGACCGCTTACAGGGATGAGGACAGGGTTACGACGGCTGAGGCCGGGCACCGGGATAGGAGCCCGACGGCGGAGGCCTGGCACGGGGACAGGGGCCCGACGGCGGAGGCCTGGCACGGGGACAGGGGCCCGACAGCGGAGGCCGGGCATGGAGATCCTCCTCCCGTCCCTACACCGAGTAGGGCTCTGCTGCTCAGGAAGGAATCCTCCTCCTCCTCCTCGGATGCTGCAGACGGGCAGCGCAGAACAAAGGGGGTCCGAGCGGAAACGGGATGGGCACACGCCATCCTCCCGTGGAATACTAGGGAGCGACAGCGAGCCTGGGTCCGAGGGGAAACGGGATGGGCACACGCCATCCGCCCGTGGAATAATAGGGAGCGACGGCGAGCCTGGGTCCGAGGGGAAACGGGATGGGCACACGCCATCCTCCCGTGGAATAATAGGGAGCGACGACGAGCCGGGGTCCGAGGGGAACGGGATGAGCACACGCCATCCTCCCGTGGAATAATAGGGAGCGACGACGAGCCGGGGTCCGAGGGGAACGGGATGAGCACACGCCATCCTCCCGTGGAATAATAGGGAGCGACGGCGAGCCTCACCCCAGGAACGAGGATCACGAAGAGACGCCTTCCTCCCGTGGAATCGGGAGCGATGGCGAGCCGGCTTGACGTCTGGAGTGGGAACACTGGAAACCTCCCGTAGAGAATTAGAGAGCGAAGGCGGTGTCCCACTCCAGGCAAACGGCGACAGGTGGTGATGGCTGGCACGCCGGAGACGAGGCAGGTGATGGTAACGTACAGAATACAGAACGAACACAGAGTCCAGAACACAGACACAGAACGACCCGACAAGGACTGGAGGGGAGTCTGCAACCTAAGTACTCTCCCGAGCTGATCGCAAACTCCCAACAGGTGCGTGAAGGTAGAGGAACAAGAATGTCCAAAGGTGGGGGCTGGTGAAGAGTAGGAGACAGGGAAAAGTTCTCGCAAGGGTGGGGGCTGGTGAAGGAGAGTAGACAGGGAAAAATTCTCGCAAGGGTGAGGGCTGGTGAAGGAGAGTAGACAGGGAAAAAAGGTCTAGGGACAGGCGAATCCTCACAACTGGAGTATCCTGAATAATATCACAATATTAACCACAGCATAATGCGGATCTGACTGTCTATTCTTCTGATAGCAGGAGTTTAATCAAAGATCCCCGCTTTATAGTGTTGCACAAGGACCAATCAGCATGGGTATGGGCGGGTTCATTTTCCATTGATGGGGATTTGATTGGCTGTTTACCTGCGGTCGCAGGATTAATAACGTTAACGTCAGTTCGGCCAGATAAACAATTACAATATACTAATTAAATGGTTGGACCTGTGAGATTTGTACTTTGTACTTTGTAGGTCTGCATTTTAAATGTAAGGATTAAAAAGTATGTATTTTTTCTCTGAAATGTAATGGAGTAAAAGTACAAAGTATACAAACCTAATAATACTAGAGTAAAGTACAAATCCCCCAAAACGGTACTTAAGTATTGTAACGAAGTACAATTACTCAAGTACTTTACACCCCTGCTAATCATTGACACATGCCTAGCCTGTAGATAATCCCCCCCAAAAAAATTTACTTTGCATTTGATATATTGAAAATATTTAACTTTTTGTGTGTTTTTTTAACAATAATTTGTGATGCCATCACACAAACTGGCATTTAAAGGGTAAAAATTCAAAAATGTATTGAATATGTGTTTTCTTTTCTTTTTTACAATAATTTGTGATGCCCAGGGCCGGACTGGGGAAATAATTCATACCGGGAGATATAGCGCGAAAGCCCCAATCAGGCCACTTTTTAAGTGGGGGGTCTGGGGGTCCCCCACCCGGAAATTTTTTGTTACAAAGACTTAATTTCCTGCATTCTGGTGAATTTTAGTGCATGTGAATCACAAACTAATGAGCCAACAATTGCTTAGTACAATGTACTGTTATGAACCTCAAATAAAACTGTTGTGGCACTAGCAATGGTACTCTCTCCACCTTCAAAAAGAAAAAAGCAAGAGCACAACATATTTTTCTATTTACTATTATAATACAGTTAACCACTCTCTCCACCTATTCAAACAAGGCAAGAGCACAATACCATATTCACTTTACTGATGCACTACCCATCAACAGTTAAAATAGCCCTTTACACAAACATTAAATAACAGACCTTTCATTACAATACTATAATAACAGTAGCCACTGCCAGAATAGTGACACATGTATCACGTGTGGTGAGCACACGCATGCATGCACAACGAAGACAGAAGATTGCGTTGTCTCAATCATTTTAACTATAAAATGAGCTCAAAGTATGAGCTCACTGACTGAAATTTCCAACAAAAAGCATCAATTGTCAAATAATATTGATCACATTAACTAGACTAGATGTTTTTGAGAAAATTAGAAAGGGAACAACAACTTAACCCTTGTGTCTGATCAGATTCTTATTTTTTTGATAACTTTGCAGTGATTATGTTTGTAGCCAATGTGGCAAAGGTGTGTAATCTTTGAATTATCTTGGAATTATTTTGACTCTCTCTTTCATAAATTGTTTATTCAACTTCAGCCCCAATCATAACCACCACATATTGTTTTTTGTAATGTCAGATTTAACAACTCCTTTTGGGAGTGTGCCATCTGCCATTCCATTCGCCGCCTCCACGGTCAATCAGTTGTATCGCCTGGTTCACGCCTCCACCAATCACAAGCGGCAGCACGGCTCCATTGTGTGTGTGTGTGTCCGCGTGAGGGAGAGAGAGTCAGATAGTTCTCCAACTCTGTCGCAGACAGTGAAATCCTGGTTGTTCCCCACCCACCTGGTTATCTAAAAACGATCGCGCCGCCGCCGCCACAACTAGAAACAATGGCCCAAAAAAAAAAAAAAAAAAAAAAAATATTATAATAAAAAAAAACATATAATATTTTCTTTTTTATATCATTTTTTTTTGTATCTGTGCAGGCCAGGCCCCCGATGGCCAGTCCGGGCCTGGTGATGCCCATCACAAACACTGGCATTTAAAGGGTAACATTTCAAAAATGCCTGCACCAGAATGCAGGAAATTAAGTTTTTGTAACAAAATAATTGTGTGTGTGTGTGTGTGTGTGTGTGTGTGTGTGTGTGTGTGTGTGTGTGTGTGTGTGTGTGTGTGTGTGTGTGTGTGTGTGTGTGTGTGTGTGTGTGTGTGTGTGTGTGTGTGTGTGTGTGTGTGTGTGTGTGTGTGAGTGTGAGAGAGAGAGAGAGAGAGAGAGAGAATGAAGGACAATTGCTTGCTGTGTGAGAGAGAGAGAGAGAGATAGAGAGAGATAGAGAGAGAATTAAGTACATTTGCTGAAATACAGTTGTTCTTAATTTTCTCACTTGCTATGTGAGAATGTTAGTTATTATTTTCTCAATGCCCCTTGCATTGTATGAGTTGTGTGGAAGCGTTTGCTAGTTCTAGTGCTATCCCTTTGTACATTGTGGCTGTGTCTGACAAAAGTTAACAATAAATAATGGTATTAGGAATACATTTGCCTCCTGCGTGAACTGTGCATAGCTGAATAGACTGTATTTTAACATAAAACATCTATAAATCATTTTCAGATGCTATTGTGTGCCCTAATCTAAAGTGAAGCCTATTCTGTTATGGTTTGTAACCGACCCCAATCGCACAACACAAGACAGGTATGAGAGTAAGCCAAGAACTGGGCATTTATTGAATAACAAAGAAAAACGGCACTGTCCCTTTAAGGGAGAACACAAATTACTGGATAACAAGAAGGGAAAGGTACAGTGCCTTTAAGAGGCGAGCTGGCTAAGGGGAAGGCTAAGGGAAGGCTAACGGAACAGGGCCGGGGCAAGGGACAAGGCAGGAAACAGGGAGGACTAGGAGGACAGGACAGGGAGGACTAGGAGGACTAGAGAGGGGAGACAGGGACAGAGGCCCGCGGAGGCGGGCTGGGGACAGGGAGGACTAGGAGGACTTGAGTGGGGAAACAGGGACAGAGGCCCGCGGAGGCGGGCTGGGGAGAGGGAGGACTGGAAGGACTAGACAGGGAGGACTAGGAGGACTAGAGAAAAACAGGGTAAGGCCTTGGAACAGGGCGAGGGCTGGAGCTGCATACTGGGACAGAGAAAACAGACAACGCCTGGGATAAGCATTAATGAATGTTGCTGCTCTGCAGCTTCTCCCGGGATGGTTAGTCTGGGGAAGCAGGTGGGTACATCAGAGCCGCTCTGCAGACTTCTCTCGGCAGATCTCCGAGGTGGGTAAACGGGACCGAGAGGTAGAGAGGGAGTGGGTTAGCTCAGAGTACAATGGGGAACAGAGCAGGTGACAGGAGAGGTGACTTGTCCCAAAAACAGAGTAATCCAAGTGACAGAATCTTCGGTGTATATACACACTGTGAGTAACGTCCCAAACACAATCCACGTGATAGAATCTTCGGTGCAAATAAACACTGTGAGCGAAGTCCCAAAATACAAATCCAAGTGATAATATCTTCGGTGTGTATACACACAGTGAGCGATGTTAAGGCCAAATATTATCCCAATGAACAGTCCAAAAAGCTGACGCTGGGTGAGTGACAGTCTGACAAAAAGCAGGATATCTTCAGTGTCATTAAACACACGAAAAACGAATAGGATCAAAGACAGTCATAAAAACTCACCCAGGCGCTGTGCGTAAAGAGAGTTGGATCAAAACGGGGCGAGCGCGTCGCCACGGGAAACGGGTTGTCCAAGCGGAGGTCTGAGTGGTGCGCGACTGCTTGGAGTACGCACCGGTACGAAGGGCGCATCTGGCGCGGAGGTCTGAGTGGTGCGCGACTGCTTGGAGTACGCGCCGGTACGGAGGGCGCATCTGGCGCGGAGGTCTGATACGCGTCAGGAGTGAAGAGCGCGTCTGCGCGGAAGAGCGCGCCGGCTCGGAGAGACACATCCTCCCGTAGAGCATTAGGAAGCGATGCGCGTCTGGAGTGAAGAGCGCGTCTGCTGCGCGGAGGTCTGGATGCGCGCCTGGAGTGAAGAGCGCGTCTGCGCGGAAGAGCGCGTCTGCGCGGAAGAGCGCGCCGGCTCGGAGAGACGCATCCTCCCGTAGAGTATTAGGAAGCGATGCGCGTCTGGAGTGAAGAGCGCGTCTGCTGCGCGGAGGTCTGGATGCGCGTCTGGGCGTCTGCTGCGCGGAGGTCTGGATGCGCGTCAGGACGTCTGCTGCGCGGAGGTCTGAAGTGGAACACTGGGATACCTCCCGTGGAAGTGATGAGAGCGCAGTCCAGTGTCTCCCTCAGGCAACGGCGACAGGAGGCGAAGGCTGGAGCGCATCTCACGCCGGAGATGAAAACAGCATAAACAGACAGAGGACCTCCCGAAGGAGTCTTGGTGATAGAGAATATGATACGGAATGAAACGGCACGACCCGACAAGGGACAGAGGGGAGAGCGAGGTACTTAAAGCCCACAGGGGAACTAATTAGAATGCACCACAGGTGCGTGAAGGTAATTGATACTTGAAACTAAAAGTGTGTGTTCGGCACCAGACCAATCAAACACATAATGACAGGTAGTCCAAGGGTGTGGTTGCTGAAGAGCAAACGAACGCGAGGGTGGGGGCTAGTGAGGTGAGGAGAATGCAATTGATTAACAGTAGGCTTAAAGGAACAGAGCGAGTAGGTGAGCAACAGGCTTAAAGGAACAGAGCGAGTAGGTGAGCAGCGGACAAAACCTCACATATTCATCATTAACAAATGTCTAATACAGTTCATTATTTGTTGACTTTTTCATCACCTGTTACAAATGTTGTAGACAGCTTTCGGATACACCTTTCTTTGTGAAATCAAACAGTGACAGAATTAGGACTATAGATAAATGCAATTTTATTAACATATAAAATACATGTGCACTGCACACATAACATATAGTGTAACATGGGGGGGGCACTAGGACCCAGGAGTACCCTGGCCAGGTATTGCCAGAGCATGTAGAGGAGGTCTCATGCGAGTGAGACTTGACTTCACGTTTGTTGCCGTCTGTTTGAATGGAAGCACGCTATTCATTAGCAGAGCCAAGTTATTTGTGCTGCCCCATGCTTTTAAGGTATGAGCAGGCTAAACACCTTTTTTGTTGGTAAATCTATTCCATCATTTCCGACCTACAACTCGTATATAATTTGTGTAGACGTACTTGATGTGGTGGGCGCTAATGTTACATTTGAATTATTTTAATATTTTTACATTTAGTCATTTAGCTGACGCTTTTATCCAAAGCGACTTACAAGTTCTGTACGACAAGACAGCAAGAAGGGTACAACTCTATCAGCTGAGTAACAATGTTCATCAAAGTGTTGCGTGTTACAGTGTAGGTTAGTTTATTAGGACAAGTGCATGACAGTAAGGTTAGTCAGGGTTAGATATATATATATATTTTTTTTTATCATTTCAGATAATGGTTGAAGAAGTGAGTCTTTAGTCGACGGCGAAAGATTGGACGGGATTCGGCTGTCCTAACTGGGGTGGGTAGTTCATTCCACCATTGTGGGGCAAGGACTGAGAATAGGCGGCTTCTCTTTGATGACCCTCCGGGAGCTTGGATATGAGTAGGTCTGAGGCGGCCAGAAGATGCAGAGCGTAGGGGTCTTGAGGGTGTGTAGTTAGAGACCATTGACCGGAGGTAGGCGGGAGCGGTTCCCTTTGCCGCACGGTATGCTAGGTCGAGGGCCTTGAAGCGGATACGTGCAGCAATAGGGAGCCAGTGCAGGTCCCTAAGAAGTGGGGTGACATGGGCCGACTTTGGTAGGTTTGAGATCAGGCGGGCCGCTGCGTTTTGAATGAGTTGAAGAGGCTTGGTGGCAGTGGCCGGGAGGCCAGCTAGCAGTGCGTTGCAGTAGTCAAGGCGGGAGATGACTGTTGATTGGACGAGGAGTTGGGTGGCTTCTTTTGTCAGGAAAGGGCGTATCCTTCTGACATTGCTCAGGAGGAATCTGCAGGTTCTGGTTGTCGCTGCGATGTGAGCAGAGAAGTTCAACTGGTCGTCGAGGACAACACCAAGGTTCTTGGCGGTTGGGGACACGGTCACAGCTGCATTCTCGACTGTGATGGAGAGGTCGGTCAGGGGGGAGGATTTGGCCGGCAGGTGGAGCAATTCTGTTTTGCTTAGGTTCAGTTTGAGGTGGTTGGTCGTCATCCAGGCGGAGATGTCGGACAGACAGGCCGAGATCCGCTCAGAGACGTGGATATCTGAGGGAGGGAAGGAGAGGAAGAGTTGAGTATCATCGGCATAACAATGATATGAGAAGCCATGAGACGTGATAATGTTACCCAGTGATTTAGTGTAGAGGGAGAAGAGAAGGGGTCCTAGGACCGAGCCCTGGCGGACACCCGTCCGGAGGGGGCGGGTGGCCGACAGAGTCCCTCTCCATGACACTTGGTAGGAGCGGTCGTTGAGGTATGATGTCAGCCATGTCAGCGCAGATCCAGCCAGATCCAGCCACTCCCAGCCCTGCTGGTCTCTGACAAGAACAAGTTACAGGTTGAAAAAGGCCTCAGCTCGGAACTAGGCAAAATCTGTATATGGCTCGCCGACAACAAACTATCATTACACATGGGCAAAACAGAGTCCATTCTCTTCGGTTCAAATAACAAACTCAGCAAGACCGACAGCTTCTCAGTTACAGTGGGTGACAATATTGTCACAAGGAAAGATGAAATTACCTACCTGGGTTCCATCCTAGAGGCTAATCTTTCCTGTGACAAAATGGCATCAAATGTAATAAAAAAAAGTCAACCAACGAACTCGATTCTTGTACCGGATCTCCTCTCTGGTAAACAAGAATACCCTGAAGACTCAAGCAGGAGCACTCATTCAAGGGTACTACAACTATGCTTGCACCTCATGGTACCAAAGCACCTCAAAGGCACTAAAAAACAAATTACAAACATCTCAAAACAAGCTAGTCAGACTACTGCTTGACCTGACTCCTAGAACCCACCTCACCCCTGCCCACTTTGACAACCTAGGATGGCTTAGAGTAGACGACAGAGTACAGCAACTTGCAATGGGCCTGGTCTACAAGATACACTAAGCGACCAAGGTACCCATGTACATGTCAAAATACTTCCCAAAGGTCAGTGAATACCACGATCACAACACCAGAGGGAGCTCCACAAATCATGTTAAACCCAGATTCGGCTCAAACAAGGGACTAAACACGTTTCGCAATTATGCCACATCAATGTGGAATGCCCTACCCAAAGCTGTAAAGGAATGTGAATCACTACCCACTTTCAAAAACACTCTCAAAAAACACCTACGGGAGACTGCAATTCGAAACTGGCCCCTACAAATGTCCTAACCTAGTTGTACAGTAAATGACCAATTATGGCTTTGTCAGTATTCCAATGTACAGTGTACAATGTGTGTGTCCCCCATTTCTCTCGGCCGCATTTCTCTCGGGCTAGACGCAATAGCGCTTACAGTGGGCGTGCACGCCGTGCACTGGTTTCATCGCTGTATCCGTCGCAGCCAATCAGTGCGTAACGCGCTGTGCGTTGAAACATGATGTATTATGATGGAAGTCGGGCGCTTTTCCAAGCGATCTATTATCATTTAAGCAAGCAGCGCCAGTATTTTCCGTAGCCGCATTTCTCGGAGACGCTCTCTGATTGGCCGACGCGGCGACGACAGTACTTTTCCGTAGCCGCATTTCTCGGTTTTGCTTAGAAGTGGACGGTAGAACGCCAGGTAGTTTGCAGGATGTTCGATGCTGTGTGTTGTGTTGTGATGCAGTCTCGAGTCTGGACAGTGGGCAGTGGATATACATCGACAACAGTCTGGGGGACAGTCAGTGGACATACACTTTATCAAGCCCTCCGGCTGGACCACGTTTCAATTAAACAAAGTGAGTTAATTCTCTCTCTCTCTCTCTCTCTCTCTCTCTCTCTCTCTCTCTCTCTCTCTCTCTCTCTTAGCCACTCAGCTAACGTTAGCCGCTGTTAGCCACTCAGCTATATTGAGGAGGCTTGACAACAGAGGTTGATAACTTCACATTTATTGGCAATTTGTTTCTTTATATTGCTTCCAGGTTCCAACTGTGTTGACATTGACAAAAACCCTGTCTGGTAAACTATGGGCTGCTATGGCACATCAGAAC